>NC_080107.1:6329166-6635000 GCF_950005125.1 Chionomys nivalis
CAGGGGTGGCCTGTCAGATTCAGAATGTCCCCTCTGCCAAATCCCTTATGAGAAATGCGAAGACAGGGAAGACAGGGCCCATTTGGAAAAGAAGATCTACTTCTAGAAAGATTTATTACATGGGGGGTCATGTTGCACCCATGAACGTGCTCACCCAACTTGACTCCAGCTTGACTCATTCATTCATTCCCGTTTAAGAGAACTCATTAATCTCTTTTGAAATGGAGGAATAAACAGAGGGCCTTATACGAGGGCCAGAACAGCCAGAGTCCTGCTGGAATTCAGTCTTCGCATTATTATTGAACGGTGACCTTGCTTCATAAACAGCCTAACCCAACAATGTGACGGAATTACTGTGGTTTGCATAGTTTAAAACCTCGCATGGTAGGGTGAGACCTGTGTCCCACACTCTAACCTGTCTAAGGAGAACACTCTTAGCGAGCTAGGAATCTGCTCACAGAGCCATTTTTGATCTCAAGTCATTTTAAGATATGCTATCTTATCACTTCCGACTTCACAGTGTGTCCTAGATACCCATGCTGTTTTCACACTGATATTAAAGGCACGGTGTGGCTTGGGGTTTGATTTAGATTTTCCTTGTGATTTCCCACATGATCCAAAGCATCTGACCTTTTATTTGGCAATAATGAGGAAAACATACCTTGAGAGTATTTGAGAGAAAATATGCATATTTAGGAATAAGTGATATCATATGTGCCGGTTATCATACAGGCTATGAATAGCACATGTGATAAAATTCTTAGACCTCCAGTTAGAGGAAGTGCACAAGAATTGTTTGTGTAAGAGCTATTGGTATACAAACATGTAGAGATGAACTACAACCTCGTTGAGTGTTACTTGCTCTTAAAAATATATTAGCAAGACATGGGCATTGATAGATGGCTCATTCAGGAAAGAGATTTTTAAATTCCTCAGGGCCCAAATAAAAAGTTACATATGGCAGTGTGTACCTGCAGTCCCACTCTGGAGGCACAGAGACAGGCGGATTCCTGTGGCTGGCTGGTCAGTCTAGCAAAGTCATAAAGCCCTGGGGTCAGTGAGAGACCCTACCTCAAAACAAAAGCAGAGAGCAATTGAAGAAGATACTTGATATGGATCTCTACCCTCCATATATAGCACACAGACATATACACTCACACACACGAGAGAGGGAGAGAGAGAGAGAGAGAGAGAGAGAGAGAGAGAGAGAGAGAGAGAGAGAGATTATCAGGGCTACGGATATAGTTTAGTTGGTAGAGTGCTTTCCTGGTATTATACAGAACCCTGGATTTGGTTGCCAGCACACATATACTTAAGAGTGATGGTGCACACATATATTGCTTAAAAAGTGGAAGCAGGGGGAATCAAAAATGCAAGATCATCTTTAGCCACATAGTAAAACTGGCTGGAATGCTTGAAGCCCTGACTTCAATAAATAATGAATAAATAAATAAATAATAAATAAGCAAATAAGCAAATGAATAAATGAGTTGGGCTCTGTGGAGTTCAGGATAAAGATTTACAGACAATGTATTATCTGTGTCTTCAGAAAGCTCTAACCAGGACCACTGCTGTTCCTTTTGTCCTGTTCAATCAAATCTACATGTAAGTCAGTAGGTTCCTGGCTGAGGATATTTACACACCTATAAATGGAGATAAACACAAAGTATTCGGCAGACTGAGCAAATACCAAGTCTTACACATACCCAAGGTGGATTTTTTTTTCAGTTGTGTGTCTCCCAACTGTGATAATGAAATACCACTTTATTTTAAATGTTACTGACTTTACAAGAACCTTCTAAATACTAAGAAAACTATAACATTAATAATATATAAGAAGCACTTAAAAATCATATGATACCAAAATTGTGTCTTCATTGGAAAGACTGGAGGAAGTGTGGCCATTTAAGATGTCTCCTGAGTGCCTGTGATGGGCCTGGCACTGTTCCAGTAGCTGGGATGATCTTGTGAAAAAAATACCTGTTTTTTTTTGTTGTTGTTGTTGTTTTGTTTTTGTTTTTGTTTTTTTGTGGACTGAATTCCAGAGAAGAGACACGGAACATCCACATAGCTGGGCTTGGGGGTGGGGAAGCCCCGTGATGAGGAACCCTCTTCTGAAGGTAGTAATTGGGCATTCTGAAATAGAGAAAGGGGACTAAGACCTTGGGAAACGGGGAGGAATATGTTATATGTAGACTAAATTAATCAAGGCTATCACCATGTGGTAACTGCAGACAGTGCTAACTTGTATGAGTTCCTTTAAAGTGTGGTGGGAAAGCCTTTCACTTTGACATCATCAGATGGAGATCTTTAAGCAGTTTACTCGGTTGCAAGGTTGAGAACCAAGTGTAGGAGAGCATCCGTGACTCCATGTAGACCTGGTAAGAGCTGGTAACTGGGGCAGACAAACTTGGTCTGGAACCATGGAATGACACAGAAAGAAGCTAGGTTTGCTGTCTGTGTGGGAGGTAGGAACTATGGGATTTGGCGGTAGCTGGGATACAGGTGAGAAGCTAAGGGAGCATCAACGAAGAACACGTGTTAAGATCGTGCTCACATCCCGACTTTCAGTGACACGTTCTCTGGCCATTCTAAACCTCTTAGTTTCTCCTTCTGTGGCAGTAGTTGATTCTTGAGCTCGTGCTATTAGTATGTCTTAAGCATGGCTCCTGGTGTTAGGAAGTGTTAGTGAACGTAAAAAAGATTCCGGCCTTGCGGGAGGTTATCTTCTTCCTGTACCGCAGTCCTGTGTTTTATTTTGTTTCTTGTTTTTCTTTCCTGGTAATTCATAACAAAATTTCATGTGTCTCATTGGCCTCTAATTATTTTAGAGACCACTTTTCAGAGTTCACGTTTCTGACTGAGAGAGAGAGAGGAAGCAAAGGCTAGTTCAGATAACGTCTCCATAGGTTTGCCTGTGGAGTTTTTACGGTTATGCGTAGTTGGACAATACAGAGCTACCATCGCGTCATTGAAACACAATCATTTTTACATTAAAAGGGGCCTATTTACTCTCGCAAGAGTCACTCTGAAACTGCAGGCCGCTCCAGTTATGTAATTACGTTGGTCAGTTAGTCTGTGTCCCCGTCAGAAGGAGTTCATACAAAGTGCACTGATGCAGGATGTCTGCGGCCACCACCAGCTACAACAGCTCACAGTGAAGAAAAAGGAAGCTGAAATTTGGATTTTATGTTTAAAAAATGGCCATTTCAGATTCCCGAAGGGTTCAAATATATTAACTTCTTATCGGATTTGTTTTGTGAATTTATACCAATTATAAATCGATTCTTTAACAAGATAATGTTCATGTTCACACAAAAAAGTAAGCACTTTTTCACCCACAGAAAAATGAGCTCCGGTTAGGGCTCTCTGAGTATGTCTTCACGAACCATAGTGATCACGGTTCAGTCTTCCCAAGGCAGACAGGCCATAAACAAAGAGGATGCTGCCTCCATTTCAAGGCCCAGTGTGGTAGTGTTGCCACCGAGGAGCTGTTGCTAGCACAGTGCTATGTTAAATGCAGCTACCTTGTAGACTAAGAGCTCCTGAGGTCTGCCCAGGAAGCCAGTGCTCACCTATGATCTCATGTCCAGGGAAGATGCTCTGAGCTCCAGGATGCTACGCTCTGATCGCAGGAATGGAGGTGCAGCTCAGAGGGAGGAGGTTTGCACAGCCTACAGGAAGCCCTTGTTCAGTCCTTGGGACCCTGTACACCAGGCGTGGTGGGGCAAACCTGGAATCCCAACACTTAGGAGATGGAGATGGGAGAATTAGGAGTTCAACGTCATCTTCAACTCTCTAGTGAGCGTGAAGCCAGCCTGGCATACATGAGACCCTGTCTCAAAGGAAAAATAAAAGAATAGACCCCATTTGTGAGGGGTAGACCTGTACCCTTGGCGATGTTCATAATTATCAATGGGAAGTAAGATCATTAATTGGTGTATAATAGCAGGGCTCTTATAATAAAATATAGATGTTATCCCCTTCATCTCGTTCATTAATTCATTCAAGATATTTCACTGAGTACCTTTTCTAGACAGTGCAGTAGGCAAAGCAGAGAACCAAATCTATTGTTTAACCCCAAAGAACTTTGCTTTTCCTAGAGAAGAGGGTACAGACACAGTAATGCATAAACCAGTGTCTTAAGTATTGTAATAAATGTTGCAGTAAATACATTTCAGGCTTAGAAGAAAACAAAATACTTTTCTTATAAATGTAGAGAATACATCCTGTGGAGGTGGGGAATTGTATCTAAAATGAAGCTTTAAACAAAAAGGACTCAAAATAAGACAAAATGGGAGACACATCCTGGGAGGTATGGCATGAATGAAACAATAGAACCCAGAACGCATGTCCATTCAATTAGGAGATGATAAATAAACAAGTAGGCATTGCTCTTGATGGAAGTCTATGTTTAACAGATTTTATAAAACATAACAAAGTAAATAGTTCTGTTAAATATGAAGAGGGCAGTGGATGCTGAGTTGAAGCCATTGGAAGGGAACCATGGTGACGCTAATGAGAATACTCCCAGATTCCGTCAAGAGTCTAGGCACTATCGTAAAAACTTACATCATTATTTCTCTCAGCCCTGCTCAAGAGATAATATTATTATTTTATTCTTGCTCTTCAGACGAGAGAATTATATCTTAAAAGGCAATTAATTCATGAAATATTCAGTTACCGAGTAGCAGAGTGGAGATTTGAATGACTATGTTGAATTTTAGAGCCTAAAACTCACCGAGGAAAGCCACAGAAAACACTTGAATAGGAAAATGGTTGATTCAAGATGCTCTCAAGAATTCCATTGGCTAATATTGAGTACGGTTGGTAAACATTTTATGTGAGTGCACTGGAAATTTTGAGGAGTCCCATCTGGGGTACCACATGTTACTAAGGAAACTGAGGTTCCCTTCTCAGCGTTCTTAGTCTCCTTAATAAAAGAATTCAACAGCAGGCTCAGTAGGATGTTCAAGGGCATTTTTATCAAAGGTGAAAAGAAAAACCACAGGACAGGTAAGCTGTCTCAGTAGCTGCATCAGGAAGGGAGGTGGAAGAGAGAGAGAATGCCTTTTAGAGTTAGTCGTGGAGGCAAAACAGCCACATAGCCAAAGGAAGGTAACTCAGAAAAAGCATAAAAAAGCCCAGAGTACACAAGAAAGGATGCTTAGGCTCTGGCCAGCGTCTGAACGAAAGATGCATAAAAGAGAGAAAAAGGAGAAATGCAGCTTTCTGTGTGAGGACTCTAAGAGGCTGGGGGACCTGACAGTCACAGAGCAAGGATGCTGGGGAGAAAAAATCATTCTCATTAAAGGGACAATTATTTCTTCCACTTCTTCAGAGTAGTATTGCATGAATCTGCCTTCACAAGGGGTGGTCTCTTAGTAGGATGATTGATCTGTCTGAGTAGATTAATTCTTATGTTTGGGGTATCTTGGAATGATAGGTCTCCACCCAGTAGGACAGAGTGTTCCCTTAATGGCCTCAAGGGCTGTTATAGTGAAGTACAGATACTACTTCGTTCATTCATTCATTCATTCATTCAGGGTATTTCACCACGTGCCTTATATACCTACTACATCGAGGAGCAAGCAGTGTGGGTCTCAGGACAGATGTTGGGGACGAGTGTGGTCAGCAGAGGAAACTGATGTTATACAGATCACTAATCCCACTGGAGAACTGGGAAGAGGGAGAAATCAAGCATCAAGTGTAACAACACAGCATCAGGTCTCCTACAGTCTGAATGAGAAACCCGTGGTGCTAGACTAGGAAATAGAGACCCCTGGGGAGTGCGAGCCGGGTGGGGGGCAGGTGCCGTGGCAGGGCTGTGATAACTCCTTTTCATCCTGCGCAGGTTGGAGGTGAGGTACCACTGTGTTACTAGCAAGATGGATCTGGAAGGTGGCTAGAAACTCAGAAGAGAAACAACTTAGATGTGGGCTTGTATTCAACCAGTGGAAGAACGGTCACGAACAACTGATGCTAAACCATACTAGAGACAATGCAAGTGTGGGCTACTCTGGAAGGGGCTAAAAGTCGAGGGGAAAGAAAGCAGTTGTGACTGCAGTTCTTAGGATGCAGTAAGTTTTCCTCAAGAGTGGAATGTCTAAAAAAGTCTGGGGGGTGGGGGGAACCACAAGATACATAGTTGCTGCCGATCCGTCCAAGCTCCTCCCATCCTTCAGACAACCACTTACTTGCCACCTCCCTATAGAGCTTTTGTCCCACCCACAGTCTCCCTCACGGTGATGTAAGCCATCTTCATCCCATTTCCTACCAATAGAGTCTGTCTGCTTCTGGTTGCCGGGGTGGGTCTTGTTAAAACACAGATTTGCAGAGCCCCACCCCCAAAGACCTGGGATGGGGACTAGGAATTTGTTTTTCACACCCAGTTTGGGGAGATGCTGATGTAGCTCACCTGGGGCCCACACTTTTTAAACCCTGAC
The DNA here is from genome assembly GCF_950005125.1 of Chionomys nivalis. NCBI lineage: Eukaryota > Metazoa > Chordata > Mammalia > Rodentia > Cricetidae > Chionomys > Chionomys nivalis. The sequence continues at coordinate 6,335,613 of NC_080107.1, forward strand.
TGCAACGAAGCATTTATAGAAAAATAAATAAAGTCTGGAAGTTCGCTCATCACAGACCCAGAGGTCCTGAGAAATACTCCAGGCAGGTGCAGAGTACTTTGTCTCCTGACCCATGGGCTCCTTAAGAGAGATGCATCATGGGTGGAAGTTTGACTTCACAAAAGGACTAAATCCCAGCATGACTGTCTTTTCTGTTAGTCCTTGGAGAGTAAATATTATGTCAGACACACGCAAGTGTTAGTTAGAGGGAAACAAGCTCAGAGCTAACCCAGCCCGTTCCCATTTGGTGTGCTGTTTCAGCTTTACACACGCCGGCTGGCGCTAACAGAGCCTGGAGAAGCTTACTATCTAAGAGCGGATTTCATGATCACCACTCTGAACTCTGCATCCGATTATTCTATTAGGCGGCTCACCTTTCCCTGCTCACGACTGTGCAAACCCGACATGATGGGTTTTGTACATCTAAGTATTGGCTCTTGGCTGTACTACGTTGCATAGTGTGCAAACATCAGTGAGATGTTCTCTAAGCAAATTCACCTGTATTGGTGACAAAACCACACACAGTCCCCACCCCCGAGCCACAGGCACGTTGTGCAACATGGACAGATCACCGCCCTCATTCTGACCACAGAGCCAAATGACAGGCTGAGATAGAGGGGACCCGAGTTAAATATGAGTAGATACTGAATCATTTCAGTCCCAGGCCTAGACAAGTGCCAATTTCAACACCATCATTCTCCCATATAGCTGAAATTAGGGTTTGGAGTTGGACTGCATTGACATCACTGCTAATCTTGTCAACATCAAATTGTCATCAGCTTTAGTCTTTTTTAATTATATGCTCTGGATCTTTACTTAAAACCTAAATTTCCACGGGAAAGAAAGTGCTTTTCTCCCCCATTCTGAATAGCTAGTAAATAAACTGTTTTCTGTGAACAGAATACAAAGCAGGTTCATTTGGGAACAGGTTCCGCTCTGAAATAAAAAGCAAATTTAAATTTTAGATCCAGCTGCCCATTTATGAAAAGAAAAAAAAGCAACCTCTTGTAATCTATGTGATACCAAGAATTCCAAATCATTGATTGAGCTCTGTGAGTATTGAGCTGTTTTGTTGGGGGGAGAAACAGGTATCAGATTCATCTTGCCACAGTGGAGTGAGGGTATGGGGGACTGAAAAAAAAAAAAAAAAAACAAAGAAAGTGACTTGTCTGTCTTTTAGGATATATTTGGTTGGCTGTCGTCAGAAGGTAGCCTGCCCTCTCCCCGGAATCCTGTTGCAAACAGACTCCTCTGTAGTAATTAGAGCTAGGCAGCAATTAGGGACTTGTGATTTGTTCGGAGGCACTGCCTGCCGGCCTTTCCTAGCGCCACATCTCGCAGGAGCTCCTGGTGGAGAGGATGGAAGGATTTATCTCTCAAAGTATTGCCGTGCTCAGTGCGGGAGCGAGGGCGTGAGCGCGGACGGTAATCTTTAAAGCGAAGGTAAGCGTTGCTGACTGCTCCGCGTTCGCACCGCGGGGAACTTCTCCAAGAAATGTGTGACAGAAATATAAAATTGTTCAAAGCAGCTGCAGGAAAAGAAAAACATCAGAATCGGGGGGGAAAAAATAACACTTGCTAATTTTAAGACACCCCCGACCCCCCGCCGGGCGCGCGCTCCTGGTCTCCTGGTTTTCCTAACTTGTTTGTATTTAAAGTGTTTTGTGGAGGCACTTAGCTAGAGATCATAAAGAAGTGATTGGATGATTCCCTGTGCTGTCTGTCTGAGCTACAGTTCTTTTTCCTTTTGGAGTTTGTCTTAGAATAACTGCTGGTCACCCAGCGAAGTGTGTATTTAACCCAAGCGTGTAGGAATTGCCTCTCTTTCTCTTGTCTTTAAGCCTAGAATCTTCCTCACCTCTGAGTCCACATTCATATTGACAAAGCCTGCAATAAAATGGAGTGACGTGGGTGATTTGCACTTTTGTCACATGATTTTTATGAAGGGCACAGTGCAGGCTGTAACGGTCCATCTAGTTTTAGTCAAACTCAGTGGTTTCATGTTTGTTTCCAGTGCTGGGCACAGAAGTCTCTCGGGGCAGCCGGTAAGCTTAGCTCCTCCAGAGGGAGTAGTGATTGCTCTAAGGATGGGTGGATTTCGTGTGTATAAAACAGGTGGTTAGGGCATCCTCACTTCTCCTTGAAGGTTACCACTTTGTTTTCTCGTCATTTTTTTTCCTTTTCCTTTCGATATTGCTGTTTGTAAAATGCAAGTACATGTTACTGCTGGGAAGGGACCTGGGAACCCTTGGCAACGGGAAGATGATTTTATTGCCCGGTCCCCAGTGGGATTTTAGGTGGTTTGGAAAATATTGAAATGGCATCAGGTTCTTGTATTTTGCCTCACTGGTGGATTCGAAGTATAAACACTGAGGGTTCCGTGAACTCTTGAGACAAAAATGAGTGTGTTAAAGCCAAAGCCCATTAATGTTCCCAAGGTCCTTCATGCTCTGTGATGTGTGGCCTCTTAGGCAGTGCTGCTTAGTGCAGCCATCCCCGCAGACGGGCACCTCTCTGCAGAAAGATGCGTCTAGGCTTCTCTCTACTGTCGTTGTTACCATTTTATATGATCGCTTTCTTTTCTTCTAATGTCATTTGTTATGTGTGCATGTGATACATGTGTATGCATGTGTTCATATGTGTATGCACATGGAGACCGGGGGGTCTCTCACTCTCCCCATGACATTTTGTGATAGAGTCCCTATTGGACCTGGAGCTCACTGACTGAGCAAGACTAGCTGCCAGGGAAATCCAGGAATCCAAACTTGGGCCATCATACTTGGACAGCAAGTGGTTTACAAACTAAGTCATCCCCCATAAGGCCCTGCATGTTTACCTTCTCGCAGGATTGTTTATGTGTTCCACTTCATTTGTCAGAAAAGCATAGGATGATCACAGTCCACCTAGGGCTCTGGAAGACATCTTATTAAATACATATGTCAGAAGTCTTCTTAATGGATGTGGTGGAACCATGAGCCCTGAGGTGAAAAGGGATAGGGCTTGTATGAACCAGGACACAAGACTAAGTTTCTATAAAAATACATCCTAAAAGCTCCTGGTGCATTTTAAAATAGAAACTAGAAGTCTATGGGAGCATCTGAGTTCCTAACTTGCCCCACACTGTTACAAGTTGGGCAGATAGCACTGTGGATGCACATAGGAACTCAATCTTCAGCTGTTACAACCACTAGAAACATACACAACCAGATATGTGTGGCCTAATAGAATTCTGGTGTTGTGGCCAGATCCTCAAGTGCTCTCACTCTCAGTCCCTCAGCGTACAGAGAAATCAGAATTACCCCATCAAAGCTGCAAAGGAGGCAGCGGCAAAAATCTTGTGAGTACATTAGTTCCCAGTAGTATTATGGTGAGGGGTGGACAAAGAGACAATGAGACCAAGCAGACAGGGGACAGACCAGAGCATACAGAACCTGAAGAGGACAGAAGAGATCAGAGACATGGGAAGACTGGCAGATTGGGATTCAGGATTGGGGTGATGGGGACGAGAAAGACAGAAATCTGGATTGTGGGAAAAGAGAGAGAGGGGACAAGCAAATCAACCCATTTAAAAATACGGAGAGATGATACCGTTTGGGAACTTCCTGGAATATGCCTCATCACAGTAAATTCAGTGAGCATTGGGGCATTGGGTCCATTTTTTATGGTTTTATTTTTCTTTCCATTGGTGTCTGTTCAAGCATGGGTTACTTAAAAGGTTGTGTGAAGTCCAGAAGAGACCAAGAGTTAAAGTAAATGTGTTCAAAAGAAAACATTTCCATTCCTTTGCCACCATGTGACATAAATCATTGAAAAGAAGAATAATGAGTAGTGCGATGAGTTCTTTACCTTCGTGGGACTCCTCATTAAAAGCTCATTATGTCCATCACTCTCCATAGTTTTCTGATGAGCTCAGGATTGTACGGGGTAAGCAATTCCATGAGAAGGAAGTGTACAGGAAGAAACCAGCAGTGAGCCCTAGACTAGCAAATTCGTGTCTTGAGCGGGCAAGGGAGACTCATTTGGAAAGTCAAAAAGATATTCCAGGTAAGGAATACTATCTAGCTTGGATAAAATCACATCGTTTGCAATAATATGGATGAAACAGTAGGATGAGTGTCTTAGTCAGGGTTTCTATTGCTGCTCCAAAACACCATAACCGAAAAGCAAGTTGGGAGGAAAGGGTTTTTTCGGTTTATGCTTCTACAGCACACTGTTAATCATTGAAGTCAGGGCAGGAACTCAAACAGGGCAGGAACCTGGAGGCAGGAGCTGATGCAGAATCCATGGGGGCAGGGTACTCCTTATTGGCTTGTTCTCCATGGCTTGCTCAGCCTGCTTCCTTACACAACCCAGGATCATCAGGCCAGAGACGACACCACCCACCATGAGCTGGACTCTCCCCCATCAATCCGTGACTGCAAAATTGCTTTATAGCCAGAACTTATGGAGGCATTTTCTCAATTGAGTTTCCTTCCTTTCAGATAACTCTAGTTTTTATGTCAGGACGTAAAACTAGCCAGCACAATGAGCTAACTAGCGAGAAAAACGTCACACATCGCCTGTGTGGAATCTTCAACAAAGTGCAAAAGGATAAAAACAAAACAAAAAGGAGCTTACCAGAGAAGGGGTGCAGGGTGGACAGAGGGCAGTGTAGGTCTGAGGATGCAGACCTGTATTTATGTAGCAAGGATAGACCTAGAGATTCCTCAGACAGCGCGAAGGCAACTATAGTTAATGATATCATTTGGCATACTAGAGATTTTTCTGTGAATAGATTACAGGTGCCCTCACCACACACAAAGGTAATTGTGGGATGATGTTAAAACTGCTTACCTACAGTAATCACCAAATGATGCTTAATGTAATATACACTATATAATATTGAAAACCTTTTTCTACAGAGAAGAACAGCAAGACAGAAACACATTGAAGTCAAGCTAGAGAATAAAAATTGTCATGACTTTGATGTGTGTATTCTTTAAGTTTTAAAGAAAGAAAGAAAGAAAGAAAGAAAGAAAGAAAGAAAGAAAGAAAGAAAGAAAGAAAGAAAGAAAAGACTTGGGAGGAGGTAGTCTGGTTAGTAAAATTGCCTGCCTTGTCAGGGCAACCTGAGTTCAGTCCACATAAACCACTGAAAAAAAATATCAGGCATGATGGCTTATACTTGTAATCCTGGGGGGGAGGGAGGGCCACAGATGTTTGGAATCCCTAGCCAGACAGCCTAACCTACTTGGTTAGTAGCAGGTCAGTCAGAGACCCTGATAGATAGATAGATAGATAGATAGATAGATAGATAGATAGATGGATGGATGGATGGATGGATGGATGGATGGATGGATGGATGGATGGATGGATGGATGGATGGGCAGATAGATAAAATGTAAACCGTGATGTGTGATGTTTTGGAACTACATACATTCAAGGTTGTCCTCTGGACTTCACACACACACACATATGCACATGTAGTAACACACACACACATGCACACTCACACACACACACGTCTCTGCGCACACAGGAAAAAGAAGGAAATCCCATAAAAGAGAAGCAGGGACAAAGCCAGTGTGGCGGTACAGGAGTAAACACAATGCGCAGGACCGGGATGCCATTTCTGAGGAATCACTCCCAGGCAGAGAGTCCGGGGTGTCCAGGCAGGGCCTTATCTGATGCTGTTTTGCATATCACTCATGGCTCAGGAGCCGCTACTTGACTGAAACAAGTAGAATCAATTGCTAAGATGGCAGAGGTGGCAGAGTTCCAAAAAGTCAAGCCAGGCACTGGCCCAGCCTGCTAAGCCCCCACCAAAGCCCCTGCGGAGTGTAATCGCCCCTGGGCTAAAGGCTGTTTCGTGTTTATCATGATGAGGATGGTAGCAAGGTGCGTCTTGTCGCCCAGCTCCTGTGTTTGGAGGAGTTTGATGCTCTGCCTAGCTAGGCTGTTATATCTCGTGTAATTGTTGCTTTCTGTTCTGTTTTTGCTACACAAGAAAAAGACGATGGGGTGGGCATTTTAGGAGACAAAACTGGGAAATTCTAAGTGGGGAAATGGTATTGGTTCCAGTCCTCTTTGCAAAAATGAGGCTCACGCAGCCACTATGCTTCCTTCCCTCTCCTGAGCCTCTGTCAGCCGTTGCCCTATATCAAGCCTAGTGTTACCTCATGGCTCACACCTGCTCATCACGTTGCCTGGTATAGCACACTCCCATAGCAGGCTTCCCTAGGGGTATAGCAATGGTCTTCATGCTGCATGTGGCCCTGAAGATTAGCTGGGAGCCATCTCTGCTCCTGGGGACAATGGCTTCTTTGATGGTAGAGGCTCAGGAGAATCCCCTTTGATGATGGCTGCCATGGTTGTTAACTGTCCCCTGGCAGGTTTCCTGAATGCCCGGTAGCTATTATTCCAGTGATTGGGACGAAGCTCATGCACAAGGGACCACAGTGGGCTTTGCCTATTATTCCCAAACTGTGCTTTCTAGGAGCCCATTGCCTTTGGGTGGGTGGAGGGGGGATGGGAACAACAGTTTTTGAACAGCTTTGAAGTGTTTGGTTAATATTTAAACCCAGGAAACCTCTTCTCAAGGTGGGAGTAGAAGGCTCAGGCAGTGCAAATATTAACTGTGTTTCCCTAAATTGAGCAAGCTTGGGGGAAGGTATCTTTTTAAAAGCCCAATTTATACCTACCACAATCCCTCCCCCACCACAATCCCTCCCCCACCACAATCCCCCACCACAATCCCTCCCCCACCACTGCTTTTAGTTCATAGATGTAAATAGCCTAAATATTGAATGCAGGAACTGAAATTCTTTCTCACCAGGGCATGGAGCATTTTGTGTCCTGGAGCTAGGATTTGCAGCAGCAGCTGGTGCCCTGACCTCCTGAATGACTGTATCCAGCCCCTTTGCTGCTGGCCCTTTGTGCCAGGCTGGCCCAAAGGGAGCCAGAGGTCAGAAGGGCCTGCTGCTGTGATCTGCTCCCATGGAAGGCCAGTTGCCATTGCTTGGGTAAATGTGTCTTTTTCAGATAGTGAGGTCATTGAAGTTCTGATGATACGTCTCTCTAAACCCACCAACTCAAGTCTGAGTACACCCGATCACAATGCTGTTGGACTTCATTATATTGATCCAAGCCATGTGGTTAAAAGCCTGGTTTTAATGGACTCTCTCCTTTTCCCATTGGGGAAATTTAAAAACTCATTCAAAATGAGGTGTCACAATCATTCCTGTGTTCTCCTTTAAACTGGGGAGAAATGCCAGTCTGTGGCCACATCAGCTCTTCTTCCGTCAGACTTCTTTCTTCCATTATTCATAGTGACAAAATGTTGTCATTAAAATCTTCATTTAGAAAAAAAAAGTGCTTATTTTTTTCTGTTGAAATTTCAAGTTAAAAAGCAAAACAGACTGATACAGACTGAAGTGATTGGAGATAATGGTGCCTGCTGAGGTGATACACGTCTGCTTCCTTGGGTCTTGAGAGGCAGAGGCAAGAAGAACAAGAGACTGGTGATCTCAGCAACACAGTGAGGTCAAACATTCAGGGCCAGCCTGGGCTACAAACGACCTTAACTCAACCCTTCTCCAACACCGCAAGAAGGAAGATCATGAAAATGACATGTAATCCGTATGCAACTTGGTTGTGCCAACTTAAATATTCAAAATGGTGACCCTGGGAAGTGGGCTCTTTATTCACCAGTCATGTGCAGTAGTGAAATCTTATTTTACTCAAATCTAAATGATGTTTGTCTCTAATATGATATGAGGTAGAACTTCTCGGGGAATATTCGATCACTTGAGAAGCACTGTTATCTCTCCTAGGAAAGTCTGTATTTTCAGGACACTTACTAAAATCACCCATAGCTCCAGAGCGCTGTTAGCTTTCTGTCGTGCAGTGCAGGGACAGTGGAGCCTTGCTGTGTCTGCCTGGCAGTCGGGATGCCAAGGCCGGGAGTCACTGAGCTGGCATAGCTTCGGACCATCTCCCTGAGCCTTTTGGCCAGAAAAATGTCACCAGGCTCCCGTGACCTCTCAGGCCATGCCTGTCCTCAGACAATTTTAGTAGGTCCGTGTCTGGAGACCACTCTGGCTTCTCCAAACGCTTGGTAATTTAGGAAGCGGCACATGGCGTTCCCTCTCGGGAAGTCAGGTGTATTAAAATGCTGCTCGCAGCCCCTGAGGAGGCATCTGTTAGGAGCCCGGTTGCCCCTCCTCCATCTTGCACAGCTGTACTTCATGCTACTGGGGAACAAGTTCTGACTATCTAAACTTAAATTGTGAAATGTCCCTGCTTTTGTCTCGAAAGATTGCAACTGCTGCAGCAAAGCACGCTACATGCTTACCTAAACCATCAGTGTGCACGCTATAGTTAATAAATCTCACTCATTCCTCGAGCATTTTAGTATAAGAAATTCAGTATGTGGGCCAGATAGTCAGAGAGAAATCGATAGCTACCTGGCTGTGTGTACTCTACGGCCACAGCATGAGAAAAGCTATCTTCTTGATGAATTCATCATTTCATATAAAAGCTGTGCGTTAAAGCTAAACTGAAGGACATCATGGCTTACCATCCATCACGACGCGGCTTTGCTGCTGTTTTCTCATGCACAACCTCATTACTGCTTGCACACTGGAACATGGGGCTACCAAGGATTTCCTTGTCAATGCAGCATTCCCCTGGGCTCCTGCGGTGGCGGATGCTGAGGAATCTCACGGCAGGCTGAGGGGCATGGGAAACCTTTGCTACTCCAAAGCCCAGAAGCCAACAGTTAACACTGTAGAGACTCAGCAGGCTGAAGAGGTGGATCAGTGGCAAAGAGCATACATATCCTGCTCTTCCAAGACCTGGGTTCCATCCCCAGCACCTACATGGAAGCTCACACATTTCTATTAACTCCAGTACCAGGGACTCTCATGTCTTCTGCCCTTTGTGGGCACCAGGCACACATATTGTACATGTGATTACACACATGCAAGCAAAACATTCCTATGCATTAAATTAAAATAATAAATCTTTTTAATGGTGTAGCCTCAGACTTCTAGATACACACTAGCCTCTTGGACATCGGACTCCTGTCTCTCTCCTAAGGCTAACAAGGAAGTCCCAGCAACATGGAATGCCCATTAACTGACTAGTCACTTAGAGCACAATCAGGGAAGCCATGGAAAGGAAACTCAGAATTCACTTAACACACTAACAGCCTGCCAATATTCAGAGAGGTCCTCTTTACTGGGGAGTTTTCCTCTTATCTGTAGAAAGGTTTGCTTAACAGACGGATCCTGTTGTTCAAAAACAGCTCTTAATGCACACAGAAAGGCACCCTGTGAGCTCTTTTCCTCGCCGCGGTTTCTCGCGAGGGTTCCATTACTCACTCTTGTATACAGTTGGGTAGCGTTTGTTCTCACTACTGGGGTCCGTGGTTGTGAATGTTTTGCTGTATAAGGTCTCGATATTATCTTATTCCTTCTCTAGTGGATGGGTTAGTTGGCGATCTTCCAGCTGGAACAACTGTTGCTATGGCCATTCTCTAATACACACTACTCTGTGAGGCATCTGTCTGGAAGCGGAACTGCTGAATCATGGGGCATGATGTACCATGCTTATGGGAACATTGTCAAATAGGTTTTTCCAAGTAGTTGTAACAATTTGTGCTTCATTATTGACTGCCTGATTCCTCGATGCTTCGTCTGTCTTCAGTGTAGTTGTGACCTCATGGCTATGTAGTAGCATCTCCTTGTAGTTATAACTCTCACATCTGGAATGTCTAGTGAACCACGTTTTGTAGGATTCTTAGCCATTTTAATAACTACTTTGTGAAATGACTTTTTGGGGTTTTCCTCATTTTTCTTGTTCTAATGTCTTATTTTCTTTCTATAGACAAAGAACCTGAATCTATACTATCTATACTTTATCTGTGTGTGTGTCTGATTAGGTCTCTCGCACTTGCCTTTCATTTGCTTGCAGGTATGTTTTTGTTGTTTGTTTGTTTGTTTTGCTGTACCCTTGTTCTTAGTAGGCTATGTCCTCAACCTTTTCCTTCTGTTATCAATATCTTCAACTTCCTGTTTAAGAAACATCTGTATATTCCCGGTCATAAAGATGCTCTAGTTTTCTCTTTCTTGTTGCTCCTGTGATCCACAAACCCTAAGAATACCTTGAGAGTCCACAGTATTAAATACTTAATACATTTGACTTCTTCGATGTGCTTAAACAGTCCACCGTATTCTCCTGTATTTACCTTCCAGAACACTATCCATTCCGCACGATTGATCTTGGGAATCAACTCATCTAAGGAAGTGTTGATGAAATCAGCTTCCAGCCATGCAATTCCTTTCTCCATTGTGCCTCCTGAACAGTGTGCTGATAACATACATACCCTTAACAAGTCTTGCCTTTTAAGATAAATATTAATGGACTTAACTACTTGTGTTTTCCCAGGGTGTGACATGGTGTCTGGGGCATGAGAATAACTGGTAACCACAGTTGTTGAAGCTTACACAACACCGGCTTTGTGTCAAGAACACTGTTGAGCACCTTCCAAAGGAAGCTCCCAGGACTTTGGCTAGTCAAGGGGAAAAGTGCTCTTCCATCTAAACTGTATCCCCATCCCTGATGGCAGCCCTTTCACACAGGAACCTTTGATTTATGTAATGGTCTAGGCTTTTGAGTCAGAGGATCAGGAGTTTGGATCCAGGCTGTAACCCCTACTGAGTAATCTTAATTGCTCTAAATCTCATCATTCACTTCTGGAGATGGAGATAGTAATACAAGCTTGATGGATTTATATTGGAATTTAATAAAACAAGGGTTCAGATCACCTTACATAGTACCTAAAATGTGGTAGAATCTTGGTAAATATTTTTTATTAGTATTTTCCTATAAGCCCATCAATATCATACCTTGATGGTTCCTTATAACTATTGAATGAAATAATACCATTCCTCGGGAAAGATTATTTTTAAATCAAAGCAAAACATTTTTTGCTGCTCGTTCGCTTCCCAGCCACTCAGACCTGAAATAATCACACAGAAACTATATTAATTACAACACTGCTTGGCCAATAGCTTATGCTTCTTATTAACTAACTCTTATATCTTAAATTAACCTATTTCTATTAATCTACATATTGCCACAAGACTTGTAACTTACCTTACCGGTAAGGTTCTCTGGCGTCTGTCTTCTTTGGCAACTACATGGTGTCTCCCCGACTCTGCCTCAGAGCTTGGTTTGAGGTTAAAATCATCTTCTCTGCAGCCGAAGGATGTACCTAGATAGTGAGAGTGTCTCCAGCAATAACCCAGCAATGAAAACCAGGAGTCAGAAGTCAAATTGCCTGGATTTGAACTCTTGCACCTGTGTGAAGTTGGACTCGCTCTGAGTCTTCGTTTCCCATCTCTGAAATCAGGCTAATAATAATAATATCCTGTTTGTTCATTGGGTTGTAGGAAGGATCAAATGAGTATCTAAGTATAAATATATGTGCGATCTATGAATACACACTGATAGGCATATCTATATACATATATGTGCAGATGAATATCCGTGCAGTGTAACATGCTTGGATAGTACTTGGTTCCTTGTCTCGTGCTGTTATTCTATAACCGTTTTGGAAGCAAAGTTTTAACAGTCTCAGTCGTTATTCACGTAGCCACCTCCTAGTGGGCCTGCTTGGTCAGTGACCTCTCCGTCTTTTATATTTTCCTAACCCAACGGGCTGGGAGAAGAGCAAGGGTGTTCTGTTATCAAATGTGCTGGTCAGAGGGGTGAGGGGCCCCAAATCTGGGAAAACAATGAAAATTTTAAAACAATTGAAGTGCCATTCATTTTAATTTCTTTAGGGAAATCTTCGGGCGGTCCGTATTTGGCACATATGGCATGTTAAATTTTCTCTATCAGTCCATGCTGGAAGGGACATCCCTGGCAATGGCCTAGGGAGAAAGCCCTACGTGGTGAAGAACAGGCTTCATTTCACTCAGTAAACGGTTCTTCATTTGGGTTGTCTGGCTCTCTTGTGTAAGACTTAGATGTTTTGTTTGTTTCTGTTATGGAACAAAGATGAGGCACCAGGAAGCCTTGGGATTATAACCTAAAATGGCCTTCCAGATCACATTTCTAAAGGTCAGAGACTAAGACAATAATTCCAAGTGTCACTTGGCCCTCAAATGAGCTTTCATTGTGATGGATTATGACATAACCCATTGACATGATAAGGTACCTATTATGTTACAGAGGCAGTTGACTGAAATAATAGGATTCTTCTTTATGATCACAGTGGTGAGTCTTTCACGTATTACTGGTTTCATCAGATAGATAAATATAACTTCTATTTGTTGGGACTCAGAAAACTATAAATGTGCCCCCAAAAGTAGGGTGCTTTGCTATGCTGAGCATGGTGAGTTGATAAACTGTACCCCCAAAGTAGGGTACCCTGCCATGATGAGCGTGGTGAGTTAACAATTGGAAGGCCTTAGAAACGTGGGATTAAGGTCTCCCTGACCTTGACTCTCCTTCTGGACGCCGAACGTGAAGCCAGCGACTGCTCCTCCGTTTTCTTCCCACCCGCACCAAAAAGAGAATTCATTAGAACCAGAGAAGAGTGGGTGGGTGGGTTTCATATTTTTCATTTTAGCAGGAAGTTTGATACATACATGGACTATAAAAATCCTCCTCAAATAAAGTGAAACCCTATTTTGACTTTGTTCATTTCTATGAAATTCAGCACTTTCTACGCTGGCCTCAAGGGGTTAGCATCCTAGATTGGACTGTGTTACTGTGATAAAATACTGACCAAATCAGCCTGAGGAAAGAAAGGGTTTGCTTCATCTTTCAGGTTACAGTTCACTATCAAGATAATTGAGGCAGGAACCTGGAGGCCGGAATTGTCGCAGAGACTCTAGAGGAACCCTGAGTACCAGCTTTCTTCCAGCTTGTTCAGTTAGTAATCCAAGAACAGTGACAACAGAACAGCCAAATCTGCTGCTTTGGACAGGCAGCTCCTTGCTAAGAATGCCTGCCGAGTTTGGGTCTCCCCCATAGAAGAGTCCCTCAGGGTCCAACGTTCTTGTCACCCCAGTGTTGGAAGCTGTTGGGTAACGGGGCACAGAGACAGGAGGATGGCTGGAGCGTGTTGCCTGCCCAGCACAGATAGCTTCAGGTTCAGCAAGAGATCCTACCTCAGAAAGCGGTGAGCCAGGAGGCCACAGGATAGGCTGCCTGTCCTCCTCTAGCCACTGTGTGGAGTGCACCCACACTCAAGTGCACATTCAGCTCTGTCTCACACACACACACACACACACACACACACACACCCTTCAGAGTCACAGGTACAGATGAATAAATGAATAATTGCAGAAAGTGCCACTCTCACCAGCGGACCGCATCCACTTTGCCCTGGGCGTGTGTCCACGCACGCGCATTTCCATCTAAGCCAGAGGACTCCTTGTATCCTAATAAACTGCACTTTACTTAATAACTGCCCTTTCCCCTTAACCCCCAAGCTTGCTTTTTTATAAAGTTAAATATTGTTCCTGTCTCAATGCAAAGGGGGCACTTTTGCACGGAAGTGCTCATTATTACATTGTTAACCTTTTCGTTCGTTCGTTCTTTTTTTTCCTCAGCAAGTCGTTGGCTCTTAGAAAAATTGAACATTTTCTTGTAGGGTGCAGTGCATTTTAACCAAATTTCTGCTCACAAATCTTAAGTGACTTTCCGGCACCCAAAGGAGACAAGGAGGACTTGCTAGCAGTGGGAGCAAATCTGGAATGAATTGACAGAGGATCAAGCTTCCGACCTTGGGCGGGGTGGGCGGGGTGGGAGGGTGGTTGCTTTGCGCTTTGCCTTTCATTTCAGTCTGGCAAGCTTCTGCGCACTCAAGCCTTCAGTGTTGGCGATGCCTTGCTAAAAAAAAAAAAAAAAAAAAAACCAGACAACAGCAAGACTGAGGTGAAGGTATTCATGGGAGCTTGGTTTGTTCGGAAGATCCATCAGTACTTTAAAACAATCTGTGTTTAACGTGGCAAATTGTGTGTCATTAAAATGCTAATGAATGGTAAGCAGCTGCTAAGTTTTTATGCTAATGAATAGTGGAAACCAAGTAGTTCTCCAGCCTCCTGTCTATTAGCATAGAGATGTGATTGGGAAAGGAGGGCAAACACTCTGACCTTCATTGACGAGCAATCTGTTTGTGAGTTTGCCCAGTTGCTTTCTATCTGATTTGAGTTTGTTAGTACAACAACTCTCACCAGGCCCTGGGGGCCTCTGTGTTACATGCTGTTGTCACGGCACCATTGAGGCCTTAGAGACAGAGCTTGGTTTTCCTTTCAGAGACCCAACCGCCACAAGACAGTTCTGTTCCTTCTGTAGGCGACTTAGATTAATCTACCTGCTCACTCTTTGTACTTTACAATTCTAATAATAATTATGATGATAAATTGCTAAGGGCCATTTTCTCTAGCGTTCAATTTAGCTATGATTTTAAAGTAGATCCTTTCAGATATGCCTCTGCGACATTGGATGCAATGATGTCATACATCATCTTGGATCTTCAGGCTTGATGTTACCAATGGAGATAGCATTACCTGATTAGGAGAATAATCTATAATTAAATGCCGGTGGTGTATACATACCAGACCAAACCAGATTATTTCATTGAGCATCAGGGAAACAAAACAAAACACTGTTTGGTCTATACTCTTGGCTGATGATTCTCTGTACTAAGCCCTCATATGTGTTTCCTAATGGCCATGGCTGATCAGAATGGCTATTACAGATAATACTTCAGGTGCCCTTTTTCTCTTATTTCTTTTCCTTTATATATATATATACATATATATATTAAATTTTTAATATATATATGTATATTTAAAGTGTAAATGAGCTTTGACACTCTGTTAAACACTAATGCCAATATTCTGCACAACTGATTGGCAACATGCCATCATTTTCTTTGGATACTCATTACCAAAACAAGCAATCCCTGAGGCAGGGACGTCAGTGATTTGGGGACTGTAAGAGGCTGGTGGGCACATCAGTGGTTGGGGCATTTTCTCTCAGTCCTCATTTCTCCTTGAAGCAAGTGAGAGAGTCTAGGCATGAAATTACTGTGTGATCCAAGACAGGCAAGCCAGGGAGAACTGAGCCCTCGTGTGCTGGTGGTGGTGATGAAGTCCTCAGCCCACTTCAGAATGCCCCAAGTACAAATGATAAATGAACATGCAAAATGGGGGACCTTCCCACATCAAAGGAGCGTTCAGACTTGGAAAGACACAGTATGCTGGTGGATGCCACAGCATGAGCAAACCCTGAGAGTATTAATCCCAAACGAACAAAGGCAGTCACAAAAGGCATGGGTGGTGTGTTCTGGTAAATCTAAGCATGAAGAAAATTGATTGGTGGTTGTCAGGCGCTAAGGATGCTGGGTAAAATGAGAAGAGACTGCAGCTACGTGTAGAGTTTGTCACAAAAAACATTCTGCATGTGAAGATGGTGTTCATCTATCACTCTGAATGTGCCAACAAACTATTGAATTTATATGTTAAGCGGGTGAATTGTCTGATATGTGATTAGTATACATACATACATATGACTGTGTATGTAGTAGCTCAGTTGATAAAGTGCTTGCCATGCAACCATAAGGACGTAAGTTTGATCCCCAGCACCCACATAAAAGGCAACCAGGGTGGTGCATTCTGGGAGATCACTCTTGCAGTATCGGCTCGGGGAAGCAGAGGCAACAGGATCCCTTGGTCTACTGGCTTGCCAGCCTAGCAGACCTGCAAAACCCCAATTAAAACACCTGACTCAGAAAACAAGGTGTTGGGTTCCTGAGAAATGACATTTGATGCAGGCTTCTGGTCTCTACATGCCTGAATACACATGTACATGTGTGCCTACAAAAGAAGGCATGTACATACACACACACAGCATGCCACAGCCTGTCTTCCGGAGAACCAACCATGCCAGCAAATGTGTCTATACTCTGACTGTTAATGACTAGGAAGAATGCCAACATCATTCTAAATTACTCAGTACTGAATTAAAGCAGATACCAAGGGAGGGAAGAGCTAATATTATTATTCAAGGGGACAGGTGTCCAAAGAACACAAGTTCATTGGGTGTAAAAATTAAGACAAAATCGTGAGTTCCTGTCTCCAGACTCCCTGTCTACAGCCAGACCACAGCCTCCCTTCTTGTGTTCTCCAGCTATGCCATGGCCAGACTTCCTCTTTCCCCTAGAGTAAGGAAAATTCTGTGATCATTTTTAAGACAATGAATTGAGTCATAGCGATAGCCAGTAACTGCCAAAGTCCAAGTTTTCCTTCCTCATAAAACCCACAGTAATTATCTCAGATTTGCATAAAATTTGTTGCAGGCTATTTATTCCCAACAGTAAAGAGCATCTTGAGACCCCTCCTTTATTCTCCAGCAGTCTGTGGCTCTGTGGGTTCTCAAAGATGCCAGGATATTCGCAGTGTGCCACACCCGCTGGTGTGACCTGGGGACAGTGTGTCACCTGACCCTGAGAAGCCCTTGGCTTGTGCACAGGGAAGTACTCTGCAAGTCTCTCAGGCCACGGAGAGCTCTTCTTGACGGTGTTCCTCAGGTGCTTGCTTCTGTGACTCTTGTGTTTGCTGGTCACAGCTCAGCAGCCTTGGGTCGGCCCAGCGCGCCTGGGTGGGAAAGATGTGAGCGAGAGACTGAGTTTGCTTTGCTTTGTCCTTGGCAGGCGGCGCGTGCCACGCTACGACCCTGCCTGCTCTTGTGCGCACACCCACCCTGATGATGCAGCCTTCGCTGGACATCAAGCCGTTTATGTCTTTTCCAGTGGACAGTAGTTCTGCTGTCGGGCTCTTTCCAAATTTTAACACAGTGAGTACATGCTATTTTCTCTTATGTATGCCTCTGCCATGTAATCTCTTTTCTTTGACTGCGTTCCCAGGTAGACCGCGGGTAGACTCTGTTTCCAAAGTGTGTGGCTGAGGTCCCTCCCTCTCAGTTATACTGTGGGAAAACGCCTCACTCGGAAACTCAGCACACACTCAGCGTGTGGACTATACTAATGCCTTCAGAGATGATGCTAACCTGTTACATTGTCCGGTTTTGATGCCCTGCACAGTGGCTTTACCACTCAGTTATTCCTGAGGCTTCAATGTGACCTTGCTCTCTCTGTTTCTCCTGAGGCTTCATGGTGGCTTTACCCTCCCTGTTGTCCCTGAGGCTTCGAGGTGGCCTTATCCTCTCTGTTGTCCCTGTGGCTTCAAGGTGGCTTTATCCTCTGTTGTCCCTGTGGCTTCAAGGTGGCCTTACCCTCTCTCATGTCCCTGTGGCTTCAAGGTGGCTTTACCCACACTGTTCAGATGTGGTCGAGGGCACAATTTAGAGACATCGAGTCACATTAATTCTTTTCCCAACTTTCACTATAAAGAAAAAATGAAAACAGCAACTATGGGCTTTGTCTTTCTGGGGGCCTTTTTAGTTGGGAGATGTCTGAGATCAAGTCTGACTTTCGTATAAATAGAGTTTTTATTTGGGAGCTCGTGTGAGTCCTTGAATCTGACTCTGACCGAAAAGGAAGATACACATTTGAAATTGACATATCAGTTATCTGTGCAGTGTGTAGCTGTTCCCCCATTAAACATACATAATGAATACTCGTGAATTGCTGGCCCCGAATGGCATATTCACGTCAGTCAGCCAACTTCCTTTTATTTGAATGAAAGGCATCTCCTAGGTGTGCCAAGTACAGCTGCTGCCTTTGAGCAGCCTGGTTCTGGGCAGGTTGGAAACTTTGAGCAGGAGAAGGCTTGAACACTGAGGGAATGGCATGGATTTCATCTGCGCCATAGATAAATGCGTTTGGTGGGGCAGGACGGTATTCCTGAACAAGAACATTCTAGATGCTGCCATGATCAAAACAAACAATGGCGTTATCAACAGCAACAGACAGTGTGCTTTGGAAGCCCAGCCAGATGGGCCCTCTTTGCAAACTCTTTTCTGCAGGAGTGAAAAAAAAAAGCAAGAGGGTTTCTCCTCCAGGGTTGTAAATAGAATCTGTTGACAAGCCTTCTGTTGGGGCCCAGTGCTGTATGATAACCGGCAAGTGGAGGATCACACAGATTTGTAAAGGCTCTACCGTTGACGTGGCGAATAAATGGTTGACTGTTTCTGTTTTCCTTCCTTCCTTCCTTCCTTCCTTCCTTCCTTCCTTCCTTCCTTCCTTCTTTCTTTCTTTCTTTCTTTCTTTCTTTCTTTCTTTCTTTCTTTCTTTCTTTCTTTCTTTCTTTCTTGTTTTTCTGGCCAAGGCCAGCCAGCTTTTTTGTTTGGTTTTTGTTTTAAGGCATGAAAGGCAGCATGGAAATAAGATAAGGCAGGCCTATCTTGGACACATGACCACATCAGAAATGAGAGTGACCCTCCTGAAGCGAGGCATTGAGCTTGAGTCAAGCCTGCCCCTGAGTCTGCAATCATTTCCAAACACCCCGCTGTACTTGGAATGTTTTCTAGGTATTTGTTTTTGGTCCTGTTTTGGTCTGCTTATGTCTGTGGTCTGCAGCACCAGGGAGGGGCTGCTAAGAAGCAACCTGGGTGATTCAGCAAGCTGAAATGTGTTTGCCTGTGTTCTTACTTTTTAATGCAAGTCTCATACAAGATTATTAACACAAGCAGCATGATATATATATATATATATACTTTTAAATTGCCCACAGGAGATTAGAGCTGTGTTACAAGCACGTTCAGCTTTTCAGCTTCTAGGAAGACATTAGCACCCAAGGCAACCGGAAAACTCCTTTCACTGGGAATGTGTTGTCACAGCTAGCAACCTCCATCCCCGCTCCTTCTGACCGCCTCACACCTAATAGATACCTGACTGCCGACGTGTTTTGCAAGTACAGATACTCAGTGATGTTCTGTAGGTCACTGTTGTCAATCTTCAGAATGCCTTGCCTGCTATTGTGTCCGGAATTTTTAAGGACTTTCAAAAAAGTTCTTCCTTAATGTAAAAATAAATTTTATATTGGCTTATTAATGTTGTATAGGGCTCACAGATGCACTGACATCATATTATTTATTTATTTATTGTGCATAAGAATCTTATACTATATTGATAAAGCTCAATGAATATTCTTTTTATAAGTTTTTTTCCTTCTTAGAAGAAAATAAGCACTGAATGTTCAAATACTGCTATTTCTTGATTACTACAGTGAAAAAATTGCAAGGAAATTTATCAGAAATACTGATTTTGCTCAATTTGCTAAATCCAAGTCTTGCCCCTTCTTGTGCTCTATTAAGGATTAAGCCACCCCTAGTGGCACTTCTCTTATCTTGTTGGCCATGGTGCTGCACACCTGTCCAATGCCAGTGGCTAAAACAGGATGATCTTAAGTTCAAGCTCAGCCTGGTCTCCATTAGTAGAACCCTTTATCAACACACACACAGATACAGGAATACACACACACAGACACACACGGAAGGGGGGATGAGTCTCTGTGTGTGTGAATGTGTGTCGCTCTGAGGTGCAGCTTAAATGACTGTCCCTTTCTTTTTTGTTCCTTCCCAGCACCCAAGCCACTTGGGAAATTTCTTAGGAGATTTTAAGATGTGGTTGATCGATGACCACATTTATTTCCTCGGGAAATGTTTCTATACTGTTACCCATCATTGCACTAAATTATCATGCATTTGTGATCATCTACACCCCTCCAGGGATTCCAGCCTCAGAAAACGCCGAGGAGTCCGTGGTTGTCACTCCTATTGTCAAGAGGAGTAGCTGGGACTTGAATTAGGACCCTTTAACATTGAGGCTTGTGTTCTGGTTCTTCAGGCCCTTGGCTCCTTAGACCCCTGTCACCTCCCACTCATTCACTGGGAACAAAGCCCAATCAGAAATCTTAACCTGTCCTTGGGTAAAGCAAAGGAGGAAATGTAAGACCCCATCTAGCAGAACTGTGAAGAGACTGATAAGGAATCCTGCCATCGGCCACCAGGAGGGTGATGACTTGGGCCCCGGTCTGTGGTTATGTTGTACAGAGAGATGGCTGGTGTCATTCACGAAAGTGAAGACCATGAAAACACAAACATCCATTCTCTTTAAGATCTTGACCTTCATGGTCCGACCCAGGAGGCTTTTCTGGCTGGCTACTCACTGATGCTCATTTCTCCCGCCGCCCCAGCACTCAGGGTCTGTCTTTCAGGGGCTGGTCCTCTCATCCAGCCTTTGGTCTGCATCGTCCCAGCCGCTGACTTTGATGTTCTTGCTGGTATACAGTTAGCACTCAGACTGACTTATGCTCCAGCCCCACCCCCTTGCCAGTTTTTAACCTGTTCCCAACTTATTAAAGTTTCTATTTTTTGAGATTATAATATAATTTCAACATTTTTTTTTCCTTCTTGTCCGGGTCCAGCCTCGACAGGTTCCTGCATTTTAGGGTAGGGGCGTGTGGATTAGAAATGTCAGGCAGAATAAACAGAGGTACAAAAGAAATACAGAGATGATGTAAGATAGCGTCTGGAGGGCAACCCAGTGAATACTGAATCCCCCCACCCCCACGTTTATTCCTTATGACCTTTAAATACCCCAATCCAAGAGGGGGAAAAAGCAAAAGACATTTTTACCACAAGACAAGGAACAAAGTGATCGATTACCTTCTTAATACCTAAAACACTAAGTAACCACAGCCTAGGTTGAGATACCCTGTTAGTAGCCCACACCTTAAGTCATGTAAATACATATATATCCCTAAATATAACCTAACCTAAACTCACACTTCCGACCTCCAGGAGTGTGAGAACATGAAGTTCTGCTGTAAAACCGTGAAGTTTATGGTGTACTGCTGTGAGCTCAGTTTAGAGACATTCCCCTCTTACATGCTTGTAGGTACTGGTAGGTAAAGCCCCTTCTAAAAGGCTGCATCCCACAAACAGGGAGAGATGTGTTTGCCTGCCGCTCCCGAGCTTGAACTGCAATCATGAGCTGCCTGGGGACGACAGTCACCCCTCGGTTTCTCTGTGATTGACAGGTGCTTATGAGCCTGTTTATGTGAAATTCTCCTCGGGTTCTGCTATGTTTCTGCTACCCTTCTAGGAGACCATAGGCACAAACTGCTGTTTCACCACAAGAGGCTCAATAACCTTATTATTTTGTAGGGAAAAAAAAAATGTGACCTTGCTCCTATCTTGAAATTATTTTTTCCTGACACATGAACAGATGTGTGGAACAGAATAAAGATGATTTCGGAGTCTAAAGTCTCAAGTCAGTGTGTGATTGTCTGAGTCACGCATGACAAGCTGTGAGATCACCAGTGTGCTAAGCAAGGCACCTCACCTTTCTGCCTGGTGTCTGAGTCCTTCCAAGCCTGCAAATATCAACAAGCGCTCAAAGTTTGTCTTTCTTACAATAGAAATAATGCATTGCTTAAACATCAACTGGTGCTGAAATAAAGAAATTAGAAATTAAAAGCCGTTTGACTTTGCTATTAGTTTATGTCTGTTGCTCAGCAGATGTCGCTGTTAGGAGCCCGAAGTCATCTGGGATGCTGGACTGTTTCACCTGCTTTGAATACCTGCATCTGTTGGATAAGCTCCTTATTTCTACATTCAGATATGTGTTTCTGCTTTGGTCTTGTATAGCGGAATGCTTCAGCTGGTGTAGTCCAAAGTGAATCTTTGCTCTTTGGGTCTGGTTTTTATGCTCTTAACAGTGTTTATTAGCATTAAATATTTATATATTTTGTATATTTTATAGATGCTAGTGTGTCTAACTACACTTACCCCTTTGTCCCAACCAAATTAAAGAGGAAAGAAAGAAAAGAGAATGTGGTCGAAATTTCGTTTTTGATGAAAGCTTCCGAGTACACTAAAGTGCCCGCCCTCTTCTGCACGCTCTACAAAGAGGTGTGCAAGCAGCTACACTGGGATGAAATCACCTCCAGTTGCTCAGAATCGCTTGAAAGGAGTAGAAATTGTCGCCCATTATTGGGCTTGGAATATTCATCAACAATGCCTATGAGAGGATTACAAAAAATATACGTTTATAGCAAACCTTTAAGGGAACTGGAGAGAAGGTAGAGAGCAAGCACTGCTCTGGCAGGAGACCTGAGCTCTGTTCCTAGTGTCCACAACCACTTGGAACTCCAGTTCCAGGGACTCTGCTGCCCTCTTCTGGCCTCTGCAGGCACCTGTACTCATGTGTGCATATACACGCAAACACATGCACATAATTAGAAATAAATCTTGATTCAAAAGTAAAGCTTTGAAAAAGTAACAAAGAGATAACAAAGATTGCTGTACAAATACTTTAGCCACAGGTATACATGTCTGGAGAATATTGCACCCCCATGATATTTGACAGGGGGGGGAAGTATGTAGATATGATTGCTGGGAACGCAACACAAACTCACAGTGCCCACACACACTCCCATTTTCCTTAGACCACAGACCACAGAATGACTCTGTAAAAGGGAGTTCAGTTTCTTCTCCTCGCCTGAATCCCTGTTTTAGCTTCTCGCTCACAGCCATTCTCTGGGTATTTGGTGCTGCACTCATTGCACTGAACAGGGGATAACTTGACAAACAAGTCACAAGTTGCTCCCTGGCAGGAATTTACCAAAAGATCACGAAGATTCTGCTAAGATTTTGATGGTCCTTATGCGGAAAGGACCCCAAGGTCTGGGCGGTCGAGGAAGAGACCTCTGCGGTTCCACCATGCTGTGTCCCCTATGCCCCTTTCATTATCCCAGGCTCAGCCTCACGGGCTCTGGGCTGAGTCCTCAGTGCTAGGGTTTCAAGGATTATGTGTACTTGGAGGGTTCACTGAACTTTTCTGGCAAAGTAGGCCCTTGGCCTTGGCACCTCCCCAGGCCTGCATTTTTCAAGGGTGGAGTCACCTTGGAAAGGGTGTCAACATCAGGCCATCTTCTTTAAAAAACTTATCTTATATCAACTGACATGCTCAGTGTATTAATTCTGGGTAATCAGGAAAAGAAGAAACCGCTAGCCTTGTTCCTTTTTTTAAAAAAAATCATAGTTTTATTAATTTGAGAATTTTATGCCATGTATTTTGATCATATTTGCTCCTGCTTCTCCCCTCACTCCTCTCTTATCCATCCATTCTCCACTCCCTATCCCTCTAAGTTTGTGTCTGGCTTTTTTGTTTGTTTTTGTTGTGTTTTAAATAACCATCAATTCCAATGTATGCTGTTCATATAAATTCAGGAGGTGGGGCTATCCACTGGAGTATGGATAAAGTACCAGGAGCCACACCCTTAGAGAAAATTGATTCTTTCTCCCCTAGAAGCCATCAACTGCCTGTATCAGTTCAGTTGGGGGTGGGCCTTCCTAAATCCCCTCCCCTTCGATGCTAGAGTGTTGATGATTGGCTTGATCTTATGCCAGTCATTTGCAGACAACCACAGCTACTCTGAGTTCATGAGTTCAGAAGATACCGGTTCACTCTTGTCTCAGGACCCCTGGCTCTTCAGTCTTCCTGCCCTCTCTTCTACATGATTCCTCACACTTGTGGCAGGCAGGAGGGTGGGAGGAGAAGACACAGTTTGATGTGAATGTCCTATTTGTGGCTGGTCCCTTCAGAGACACTTGTTCCCAGTTGTGAGCATTAACTACTGTCCACTGCATGAGGGCTTCTCTATTGAAGTCTGAGAAGTGCACCCGTGGATGGGTGGAGAGATACGGTTTTAGAAACAGTTGGATACTGTGTCCATTTAGCAGAATAATAGTGGTTGGCTCACCCCTGGGGCAGTGAGTTCCCAACCATAAGTTCTTGGCCAGATTTACAGTATCAGGCACGTGTTTCCTCCTATGGGACATGCCTTAAATCGTATTTGAAAGTGGTCAGCTACCTCCATAAAACAGCCTGTTTTTAGCTTGCCGCGGTCACCCAAGTTGTTGGGTGCCTATAATAAAATGGAAAAGCTCAATAAGAAAATAGGGAAATATTAATACATAAAATATTCTCCACAGCCCAAGAGAGAAATTTCTAAGTCAGAGGCTCAGTGATTGGTGGGAGTGGCATCCGAAAAGCCTGAGAGCTATCCAGTAACATAGTGTTTTGTTTCTGTTTTCCTTCTTCTGCCTTTTCCGTCTTCTAGATTCTTGTGCTCAGAATTAAGCATTGCGGTCTCTTTATGGATGAGCAGCACCCTGTGGAATATTCCAGTCTCTTTGCTTTTATGGTTGCATTGAGGGTGCTAAAGATGAATTGGAGTGCTATTTAGCAATCTGTGAAGTTAAAACACATCTGCAAGCCTAGTAGGAATCCTGGAAAAAGAATCTTTTCCAAATCAAGCTTTCGCTTTAGCTTTTTTTACAACTTCCTTTTTATGTTTGGATTCTTGAAATAAAATGATATATAGGTTATCTTGTATGAATGATACCTTGTTTCCCTGGGACTTCAAATCACAGGGCGTTGGCTTGTTTTGAAGAAATATGACAATTAATTGTTTTAATGTGCTCATACATGAAATAGGCTACCTGTGTCATTGTGGGGCACTCCGTGGCTCGGAAGGTTGAAGGATATAACCCAGTATCCTTGTTTCTTCTAGTAGAGGGGCCTGGCACTGGAAAGAGTGAGATAAGCAAGGCTGGCCTCCACTTTCACCTCCTGGGGATTGAAGTGTGCTCACTTCTCACCGCTTGTTCACGCGGGGCATAGCTCTAAGTGCCTAACAAGTCCTCGCCAAGGCAAGCTGAGAACCCCCCATGCACACTGCACACGCTGTGTGGGGAAGACAGGCTCGTCTCTTCAGTCTCAACGTGCTCGCTTGTAAGCACAGTTTCTAGAGCCCGCTGAAGGTCTGAGATGCAGCAGGACAGAGCAGATCTCCCCCACCGGCCTGCGCTAAGAGCTCCCCTGGTCGAAAACACGTCCGCTTCTCACTTCCTCGTTTCTCGCGCGTGGAGAAGCTTCAGTCATATCTAAGATGGGTCTTTGTCACTGCGGTAGAGTCAAACTCACAAACTCTCCTTTCCCAGAAGGAGCGGGAGCCATCAGACACGGAAATGATAACCCGTCGCTGCTGTCAGGCAGGAAGCTCTGAAGCACTTCCCATCGTCCTTTCTCAGGGTAGTCAATCATGGATTCATGAGATTCCACCTCTTGCAGAAGCCACCAGAAGGATTCTCTTTAATCTGAGGAGTGACTGCATGTGGCTGGCTCCAAGGGAAGCCATGACCCTAGGCTCTGTTGGCCACAAAGGCTGCGTCCAGGTGGGAGCCGGAAGGGAGAGGACCCTGCTGTGTTCCAAGCAGTGAGAGTGATCTTGAGGTCACTTTTTGTCGTCTTTCTCCATCTTAATAATGGGGCCTGATGGTGCCTTCCTCATCAAATCATTATATAATGAAGGTTTGCATTGATGATATTCAAAGAGAACTGAGCATGATTGAATATTTAGGAAACTTCTAACATTTATTAAATTTGGGTTTTCTTCTGGGAGGAAGAAACTGTTGTGAAACACCACGACTATTTTTAGTTATTTAAAATAATTTTACATATCAGATGTTTACAAAAGGACTCAACATAGCAAGGCACTATACTTACAAATAAATAGTAACTTATATTAATGTTTCAGTCCCTTTGATCCCTTTCTAACTGTAGTAAATAAATAGTGTTCATCACTGAAACCGGCTTTGTGCATTAGAGTAACCCTAGTTAACATAGATACCCAGGTTATGCATGTGGCCAAGAACTTGAGTTTATAAAACAGATGCTCCAGTTTAAAATATCTGTACTTGGTTGGTTTGAAAGACAATGGCCCTCAAAGAGAGTGGCACTATGAGGAGGTGTGGCTTTGCTGGAGTAGGTGTGGTCTCATTGGAGGAAGTGTGTCACTGTGGAGGCAGACTTTGAGTTGTTTTACACACCCCAGTCAGGTCCAGTATCTCAGTTCACGTCCCGTTACCTGGGCAAGATGTAGAACTCTCAGCTACCTCTACAGCACCATGTCTGCCTGCACGCTGCTGTGTCCTGCCGTGATGATAATGGACTGAACCTCTGAACTGTGAGCCACCCAACCAAATGTTTTTCTTTCTAAGCATTGCTGGGGTCATGGTGTCTCGTCACAGCACTAGAACCCTAATAAGACACCCAGTTCTCTGTGTGTTCAGTTCGTTCCAGCTGGATGAGATGATTGGCAGGCCATACTTACAGATCAGAATCACCTGGCCTCCTCCACGCACTAAAGATGGCCACAGCTGAATTCAGGGAAGGCTTGGTAGGGCTCTATTCAGTGGAGGTTAGGGGTGAAAAAAATATGCACAATTAATTTGCTTGGACTCTGTCTTTAAAGTTACTCAGAAAACTCTTGGGAAGCTGAAAGCTGTTTTCCGTGAGACTTTGTCATGATGATTCGAAGATGCCATAGTCTACATTGTTCATTAGGGAAACCACAGCTAGGCCAGCGGCTACTTAGGAAGTGATTTAACTCAGTTCTAAGAGTCAGTGTACCAAGTTCTCCTGCATGTCCTGATACTGAACATTTGCTCCCCAAGGTCCCTGGGCGTTTTGTTTTTGACTTACACATCTCCCGCAACCCCTCTTCCCCACATACCTTTTCCCCTGAATCTCAATCTCGTCACCCAAAATCTGAGTAATTGCAACTTACTAGGTTCCCTCCTGACTGTTGTATAGACAACTTTTAGGATAGATACACATGCAAGACAATCATTTTTTTCTCAGAATAAAAATGTCGGCTTAAATCAAATTTTACTCAGGGGCATTTAATCATAGATATATCAGCAGAAAAATACTAAGTCTTTAGACTTTGTAAGTTTAAACTGATGTATTTTTAAAATCAGTTATTTTAAAGAAAAAAAAAACACGTTTTAGAAAGACAGAACGTGCCACACACCCGACCAGGCCCGGTGCAATCAGACCCTGCATTGTCTTCGGCGAGCTGCCTTCTCCCTGACCTGGCCCCTAGAATGCATGAGTGGCTTCTGGGACCCCGGATGTGGAGCTCTTTGAAGCCGCACGTCTGGGGAACAGCCCTTTTGTTACGGCGCCCATGTAATATCAGAATTTCCTGGGAGTGGGTCATCACAGGAAATTATCAGCAATTCATAGACTTTCCTTTCTGTGCTCACTTCAGCCTCAAGGGTAATCACAAAAGATTATAGTCTCCATTTCAGCCTTCACATCTCCGAAATATTCTTCTCTGCTGAGAGCGTGATTGGTTCCCAGAGGACAGCTTTTAACCCTAACTTTAGGAGGGCTGGTCGGAGTAAAGTCTTTTGATGACTGCCAATCATTGAGATTGTGGATGATTCCGGCAGATAGTTGGCGATTCCCGACTAATTATACAAAGCATTTCAGACAACATGACTTGTACTACTAGGTAGAAATATCTGTCCAATTTTAGTGAAAATGTTGGGCATGATGGGAGAGGCATAATGGTCAATAAAAATTTCAGATGAATGTCCTGAAAATTGAAGGACAAGCATCCTGATAGAACTGATTTCAGAAAATGAAAAAAATAATACTAATAATTTACGACTATTTCCGAGCATTTTCCTACTGCATGGACATATTGTAAATAGCTTTTTGCTCAAATGGTAAAGTCTTGGGGATTTTGTTTGTTTTACCAGCTGTGTAGCTCAGGCTGGCCTTGAACTCATGGCATTCATCTTTTCTCTACTATCTAAGTGTTGGGATTACAGGCATGTGCCACCATGCACCATCTGAAACAATAAATCTTTTGAGTGTTACTGAGAGACATTTGGTGTACTTCCTGACAAAGCACGATGTCGTTCATATAGGTTTTTCTTGACTTCTTTCTTTGTTGTTGTTCATGTGTAATGTGTACGTGCGTGTGCACGCATTCATGCACATGTCGAAGCCAGGGGCAGACACTGGATGTGTTTGAGACAGGGTCTCAAACTGAACCTAATACTCTTCAATTGCTAGACTAGCTAGCCAGCAAGCTCCGGAGACCTGCCTGCCTGCCCTACTCCGGAGCTGTGGTTACAGGTGAACGGCACCAGAGTTGTGCGTGCCTGCCCTACTCCGGAGCTGTGGTTACAGGTGAACGGCACCAGAGTCGTGCCTGAGCTGTGGTTACAGGCATACGCTACCATGCATGATAATTTTCTATGGGTCCTGGGGATCTAAACTCACAGCAGGGACTTTATTCACCAAGCCGTTGTCCAGCCCCTCTCTGTTTCTCCATTAGGAACTGTCAGTGCCGTATCTGAGTAAGCAATCCAGATGGATTTTTGGTTGGCTGACTTTGTTTCACTGCCTGCACTGTCCGTACTTTGTGGTTGCTCTATTTAGAAAGAAGGCTTTGTGTATCTGGAGTAAGTTTGGATGGTGAATTTTCTTTTCCTAGAAATCACCATTTCCTTACCAACATAAAGGAGAGAAAATGAAGATGGTTCTACTTAAAACTACTTTTGGATTGAACTCCTTGCCTCTTTGCATTCATGTAAAATAGTTTCAAGTCAAAGGAACAAATGTTAAATGTCAAGCTGTACAATTAACAGAGCCTTATTCAATAAAGCAATTATCACTGTTGCAAGCAGAGGGAGGCGTTTGAGCACAGCTCTGTACTTCCCCTTACAACTGCGATGTATTTTTATAACATAAATGGAAAAACAAGCCTGAGCCAGGAACGTTTTCTCCTGAGAAGAGCTGATAAATGCATGCAGGTACAGTCACACAAAGGGACAAGAGGAACAGGAAGGCATGACATAATAAAAGCTGCTTTTGATAGATAGCCCATGCCGTAGAACCACTCAGGCACTGTTTGACAATTAAAATCCTAAAATGTTAAGCTTGACAAGAGGAGCCTGCAAGGAGCTCAGATCTGAGAGTCTGGGTGTCCTCCTTTGTCGCCCGTGAGAGGAAGGGGTGGACGACATCAGAGTTCACCCACAGGATGCTCCAGCCACACTGCCTTCCGGATGAACTGCTGTCAGTTTGAGTATGACGTCTCCTCTGCAGGCTTGAGTGTTGAATGCTTGACTTCGGCTGGTAACACTGTTTCGAGAGGTTCTGAAACTTTAGAAAGCACAGGGCCTTGTTGAAGGGCACAGGGAAGATGCCGTCGAAGGTCAGCCCTGGTTTCTAGTCTCATCCCCTCCTCTGTTTCCTGCCGTCTGGATATCCACGCAATGCTTGGCGCATTGTTAGATTAACATCTTGTTTTTGTTGTTTACCCAAGACTCAAGTTTAAGGCTACAGTGTGTCTTATTTGTAGAACATGTGCCTAGCTATGTGAAAGGCTCTAGACTCAATCCGGAAAAAACAGATGAATAGAAATGTAAAATTTAACTGAAATTTAACTGACCGTCTTAGATTTTTGTTTGCTCGGTCTGACAGCAATAGTTCTGTCTTGGTTAAAGAGGCTTCTATAGATCACTAGATTTCTCAAATTTTCTCCTCTTTTTTAAGTGAAGAAGCTTATATAAAGTCATACTGATTTGCCGGGTCTGAGCTACCTGTCCCGACTAGAATTCCATTTTCACAGTTAGGATCCTTTTTAGATGTGTGACTTCTTACGTCTCAAAGCAGAATTAAGCAAAGGAGCATTATGGTGTGGTGGCACACGCCTTCAGCCCCACCCTCGCATTTTCCAGGCAGAGGCAGCACATCCCCGAGTTCAAGGCCAGTCATACCCATAAAGCAAGTTCCCAACTAGACCAACCTACACAGTCACGTGGACAGTCCTGGAGATTGTACCACCACACAGGGAGTGGCCCAGGAAATCCAAGCCTGGTCTGAGGACTGCAGTACTCCAGATCCATTGCATGAAGCCTCCTGCATCTCAGTGTAATCTCAGAGTGAGAGTCAGCAGTGAGTTATCGGGCATATTCAGGGGGAACTGTTCCTGCTTTGCAGAGCTAAGAATCTATCAAGCAGGCCCATGTTTCTGCCTTTACCTAGAGGAGTTTCCTTTTCATCTTCTCTGTTTCTAATCTGCATCAGGGACCTGATTCCTCCAGCACTGTGTTGTACATGTTGAGTTCTTGGGCAGCATTCCAACTTGTTTAGGCAAAGCAGTTTTGAAGGGATGACGTTTCTATGCTTTGCTGGTTCCGCGGTGTATTGATTCTTAAATCAGGAAAGATCACCTCCCTCGTCTCTCTGAAAGCTCTTGTAGTGTTTTCTTAGTCTTTTAACAGAAAGCCAGTAAACCTATCCTCACTTACAGGAACTTGATGATCTCACACCAGCCGTCCTTAAAACTGTCTGTTGGTGTCAAAGGTAGAATCAGGTGGCATGCCCCCCCACACTTAAAATACCAAAGAATTAATAATAATAAAAAATACTGAAGAATTCTATTTTTAAAATAATATTTTTCAGACTTATGTTGGTGATGGTATAAGTCACAAAACAATCCCACACCACTTCAGAATTATGAATAATAAAAGGGTTATTTATTTAACGGGAAAACTTACAGATCACTGTCCTAGATAACAGTCCTCTGTGTGATCAGGAACAGTGTCTAGCAGCCAGAAGCAGGAGCCAGAAGCAGGAGAGCAGGCACACCTTTACAGCTGCTTTTATAGTACAAGAGTCCACGCCTAAATAGGCTGGTATCTTAAAGGCTATTGGCTGAAGGAGCAGAATGCACTACCACAGCATGTTGGGGTGCTGAAGTATCTGCTATGGAAATTTAATGATGTCTTTGAGAGTTGTTTTTTGGGAGCCTGGTGAGATGGCTCAGTGAGTGGGAAAGAAGGCGGCTTGTTGTATAAGGACAAGGGCCTGAGGGATTTCTGACTCCCTGTACCCACATAAAGAACAAGGGGTGGCCAAGTGGTGTGCCTGAGACCCTAACATTGGAAGTAGAAGCAGCTCAGTGGTCAGCCAGACTAGTGACAGATAACTGAGCTGCTGACTCAGTGAGGTACCTGTCTTAAGAGAATAAGGGGGTCATGGTTGAGCAGGACACTTGATGTTCTTCTGCACACACATGTGTACAGACATGCACACACATGTGTACAGACATGCACACACCACACACACACACATGTACAAACATACACACACCACACACATGTAAAGGCATGCACACACCACACACATGTACAGACAAACACACACCACACACACACACATACAGACATGCACACACCACACACACACACACACGTACAGACATGCATACACCACGCACACACACATAGAGACATATACACACACACACACGTGCAGACATTCACACACACGCCAGTTTTGAAGATTATCTTCTCTCTGGCCTGTCTTCCAAACATTAGGATAGCTCTTTTCTTCAAATGTGTTATGGAGCAATCATTCTCATAACCTGCCCTCAAATGAAAAGATTCCTTAGCCTGAGTTCCTGCAATGATATATATTATCTTGTTTTATTTCACCCCAAGGAGACCTGATACTAAGCAACGCAGGAGACAGTCTATTTATTCTGCATTCTCTTGGTGAAACCAATCTTTGTTGTTATTACTGTGAACAGCGAACTGTAACAACTTCATGGGTATTTATACTTGTGCCATCCAGATCATAGTCAACCATGGATTTTTTAAAATGCTAATATATTTTACTGAGAAAAATAAAACAATACTTTGAAGGAAGTGACTTCCCTGGGGATAAGAAAATATTAATCTTATTTCCCACTATTTCCCGTCTTGTATGGAGCTGTTAAATTTTGTAATAGAGGTAAATTCTCATTAATTTCTTCAATGGTCCCAAATAAAAGTTTCATCTCCTTTACAAATACTTTAGTTTTCTCGTGTCTTTCAACAGCCTGTGTAGTAATGTGGTAGGAAGTATAGTTACAGTGTCTTTGCAGGTGAACACAAATTTATCAATTCTGTGCTTATAATTTGACCAGAAATTATTTTAATTATTGGAGCAGTAAGAATAAAATTAAACCATCCTTGGAAAGTTCTTTGTATCCTGATTGAAAAAAATATATTCTTTCCTAATGATTTTAGTTGCATCTTAACATTTTTTTGTTTAAAAATGGAAGCAAAGAACAACAGAAGTTCCCTTAGCCATAGCTCAGCTTCTTTCCCTGAGAGCGGCAGTTGCAGTTTGGGTTGAATTTGGTCTGTGTTCTCTTATTCATCGAATCAACCAGTCAGACCTTTGCATGTGTGTTATTATCCTGAGTTGGGAATCCTATGCCTCAGAACCTCTCTAGTTTGTCCATCTAACTCTCCGATAGGATCATCACACTTCAAGATTGTGCTGGGTACGCGTGTAAGCAGCACTGTGCCCACAAAGGAATAAGGTGACCATCTCTTTGTTTAAACTGAGGTCTGTGAGCACTCACTTGTGTGGCATTTCAAATGACACAGCAGCATAAGTACAACTTTTAGTCATTTCTCTTGATCCTGGGTAGCATAGGAAATCACCAGGCACGTGGTGATTGTATATGTAGTTACAATGTTTGCTTCTACTGTCAGAGTTCAGACATTCCATGTCAATAAGAGAGACACACTAGCCGTATGGCATCTCGCGGTAACAAAATAACAACAAAACTGCCAGAAAGAATGGGCTTTAAAGATTATTTTTTTTCTACTCAGAACAGCTTAAAAATAGTCTATCAAGTCAGGCATGCAAGCCGGGCATGCTAGCTAACACCTATAATGCAGGACATGGGAGGTCGAGGTCAGGGGATTGCCATGAGGTTATGGCTAATCTGGGCTGCATACTGAGTTTCAGAGTAGCTTCAGCTATAGAGTGAGGCAGGCATTGCTTAAAAATAAATGCGAACAGGGGAGAAAAGAGGGAGAGACAGAAGAGAGAACACTAAAATGACTCCTAATGACATTCCAGTGTGTGTGTGTGTGTCTATGTGTGTTGGGGGTGGGGTATATATACACACACTCAGATCAGGACCTTGTTCAGCCATCATCAGAGAAGCTTCCTCTGGCAGCAGATGGGAAGGCATACAG
The DNA here is from genome assembly GCF_950005125.1 of Chionomys nivalis. Classification (NCBI taxonomy): domain Eukaryota; kingdom Metazoa; phylum Chordata; class Mammalia; order Rodentia; family Cricetidae; genus Chionomys; species Chionomys nivalis. The sequence goes on from NC_080107.1 coordinate 6,368,532, forward strand.
AGACCCACAGCCAGACATTATGGAAAGAGTGAGAGGCCTTGGAACCCCACCCCTAAAAGGGACGTCTCTATCAAATCCTTCCCTTCAGGGCTCAGGGAACCCTGCAGAAGAGAAGGTCGGAAGAGTGTGAGAGCCAGAGGGGATGGAGGACACCCAGAAAACAAGGCCTTCTAAATCAACAAGATGGAGCTCATAGGCATTCACAGAGACTGAGGTAGCATGCACAGGTCTGCATCAGGTCATACATGTTACGGCTTCCAATTTAGTGTTTTAGTGTGTAAAAAAGTGGGTATCTGATTTCTGTGCCTTCTCTTTTCCGTCTCTTAGTCTTGTCAACTCCAGTATGGTTTTGTTTTATCTTACTATGTTTTACTTTATTATTTAAAAAAAAAAAAACCCTTTAATCTCTAGAAATTCTAACACCTAAAAACAAAGTAGTTTAATAGTCTGTATGTTCCTTTTGATCCTGCAAAATGAGATTCTAGAATAACGTCCAGAACATGCAGACCGGCTGTCTTTACTAAATGTTCAAAATGGATCAAGAATAGTTTTTTTTTTCCTCCAAGCCACCCCTTTTGTCGATGGGAGAAACGGGGCACTTGTTGACTCTCAGAGCCCCAGCGGAGTGGGAGAGAGTGGGCGAGCTTTCTGGCTGTCTTCATTTACAGTCTCACACAGGGATATAATGAATTGTAGTCACTTTCGGCCATTACCCTCTCTCAGTCCCTCCTCTCTCCCCCGAAACACTGAACAGGCCTCTTTGTTCTTTCCTATCTCTGGTTTTGGAATAACTTTAGAGAGACATAGCTCTCCAGTAACGAAACTGTCACTTTTAAGTGTGTTGTTTCATAAATATTTGTGTCATTTCGTGAATATTTGAAGTGTGACAGGACACTTTTGTCATTTTCCTCTGTAAGTCTGATTTTGAGAAAGAGTTGAAGAAGAATAGTGTACTACAGTAATTTGATAATGTCACAGTTAAAAAGCTGATGCTTAGCCAAACTTCCAGAAGGTCCTAAACCATGGAGTTTGGTAACTGCAGTTCTCTTGGCAATAGTAAAGGAAGGTAGGTGCGGATGACAACACCCCACCCCCACCCCGCACCTCCTACCCCAGCTGACCTGGAATCTCCTAAGTATTTTCAGAGTGTTTTGTTTACGCTCTGTTCACACAGCTACAATTTGAAAAGGGGGCAGAACATTCCACATTTTATAAGGTTGTTGAAAGCCTTATAAAAGGCACTCAATTGAAATGGGGGTTGAATTAAAAGCAGACAGAATAAAAAAGACAAAAGCCCAGGCACTTCTCCGAGGTACTTACACCGGCAGCTGCCTTCTGAATTCTAGAAGCTCTAGACTCATCCTGCGCAGGTGATAATGGTCCCACCATTCTCTGCAGTTGTTCCTTTGCTAGGGTCAGTGTGGAGAGAGAACCGAGCCTAAGCTTGGAGCCTGACTCCAGGACCTAAGGGGAAGGGTGAATGAAGAGCAATCGCCCTTCTAAGAGCCGGGAATTCTTCCTCTGTACAGGGGACTCTTCAGTGAAGCTGAGCAAGCTAACCCCTCCACATGCCCTAGCCCAAAGGAAGGCTCCGAGAAGCAAACTGCCCTTGTGATGTTTATTAGCGACAGCACACATCTGGAGAACAGAATTTCCAAAGACCCTTGCAAGATGACACTGATGTCACACGCTAAGAGAAGGCTCTTGTATGTGGATACCTGAGGTGTGAAAAGTCCGGAAAAGGGAGATAGAGCCCAGTTGGTTGTTGTACAGGAAACAGACTGTTTTATTTGTTTGTTTGTTCCCCATGCCTTCTTATTTTGCTTACTAGTGACGTTCAGCCTCCAGATTCCAGTTAATTAGTTTGTCCTGTTGCACATTCTGCTTTAAAACTATGTCCCCCTCATTGTTGACTCGTGTCCCCATGCAGATCGGAACACCATCTGAGCCACAATAGCACTCCAGAGGTGTTTATTGGATGGATGACTTTTAAATATAAAAATATACATAGATCGATCAAAACCCTGGCTTCTAATTCTGTTTAGGAGCTGTGGCCTTAATGGACTGTGTAGGTCATCTGTGCTTACCAAACGGTTTTAAGGACATTGGAATAAGTAGATGATTGGCTTAAAAGTGAAATTACCTTAAGAACAGAATTTATAAAAGAAAGTCCTCTATAATTCTTGAATGATAATTCTACTTCCTAGGGTAGCACCTCGGCTCTTGCTGGTCCCAGCCTTCCTCCATAGCTAAATTGTTTAAAGACATGGGATGCAGCTTCAGTTTCTGCCTCTTAAGAGGTCTTGGATGGGCGAACAAACTCATGATGCTTTGAAGTCCCAGCTAGAAAATCGTCTGACATCTAAAATGTAACCCAGCACCTGGTCCCACAGCGCCAGAGACTCCACCTATCTCCATGGAAGGCAGCCAGAGCTACTGTTCTGTGTCTGGGTTTCTCCACAGACACCCGTTCTCAGGTGATGGTTCACCCCACAGCTGTAAGTCACTTGGGAAAGTCAAAAGGATGTTTGTTCTCATTCTGATGGTGGAAATGTAATGGACGGGTGATTGGGCCAGCTTCATCAGTTCATCTTAGAACATTGCAATCGTCCACAGTTCATCCCCCATCCCAGCCTCCAGCCGCCTCCTCGGTTCCTGCCATCAGCCACTACCCCCTCTTGGGTTTCTATCATCTACCGTTTAATCGCACTGCTAGGCTTTGCTTTTCACTTCTGTGTGGTTTTCATTGGAAGTGCTGCAAAGGGCTCCACCTTGCTGTTGTAATTAGAGCTTTTCAGGCTTCTCCACCTCCGGGAGCCGGAAGTGGGTTTCTAAGTCTTGTACATACGTGTGAATTTGTGGGAGCCGGAAGTGGGTTTCTAAGTCTTGTACATACGTGTGAATTTGTGGGAGCCGGAAGTGGGTTTCTAAGTCGTGTAAATACATGTGAATTTGCACGTTCTTCTCAAAGCACCAGGTGATTACTTCTAACTTTTACTTTTTTTAGAAAAGAAGAGGCTTATTTGGGACCAATAAATTCTGCCAGGTAAGGGATTCTGGAAACTGGAGCTGTGTGGCAGGGGTTTATTATTTTCCCTTTAATAAGCTTTCTTATGATTATTTCACAGCAAATCATAATTTTCCCTTTCTGTAGACTTTTTGTGCAAACAGAAATATCATGAGCTAAATTGATATAACTAAGTAGCAAGCATTTGGCCATTTAAAACTTACATCTTACACTTAATAAATTGTTGAAATTAACTCATTTTTAACAATTAAATGTCTATGAACTGCCAATTAAATCTTTGAAAATATTGCTTTGGTGTATAATTGCAGTTCTTCTAATAATTTCCCTTAACATTCTATATATGAAATTATTATACACATATGCATTTTTTTCATTTGGTAAATTTGACTTGACATTTTAGGGTTTATGAGAATGTCTTTATTAACCTAGGATCCATTATTCATTCTGGAGATCACTGAATGAATAAAGAGTTGGCACTGTTGTGTGTCTTCCTGGGGAGACAGGAAGGATCATCTGTTCGGCCCAGTTGCTGAGGGGTGGACTCTGTCCAAGTCTATAGTACCCGTCCTGGCCAAATTTATTGGGGTTTTTGCAGGGGTGTGCGCACATCAAAGGTAGTCAGAAAGTCTTATGGGCCACATACAGGCATCGGTGCCACCGAGAAGTCCTGCCCAAGGCACAACTCATGTAAACTGCACTACGGAGAAGCCCCCGGGCAATTTGCAAGCAACACTTCATCTACAGTGGTCTCCACAGTTGCTTACCTATGTAACCTCCGGGGGGGGGGGGACCTCATAAAGGACATGCAGGCTCCTGAACCCATAAGTCCCATGAGCCTCGTAGGTGCTCCCTCCCTCCAGTGAGGACCTCAGCTACTCTACTCTGATTCAAGGTGGTGATGACCGCATTCAACCCAACTCCACCACAACCGTTGATTTACCCAACAGATCTTATAATGACTACAGAGAATGACCATCCATGACAAAAAAAAAGCCAATTATTTAATAGTAATTCTTTTTATCTAACTTTTAGAACATTGCAGGAAGACATAAAACAAAACTTCAGAATATTACATATTCTACTTTTTAAAGTATGGAAACTCTTGGTATGATGTGCAAACCTGAGTCTCACACATATGGTTCAGATATTGAAGGTCAGACGTCTGAACCCAGCACTTGTTTCAAGGGATCATGTGACCCAAATAGAAAAGAAACACAACCTAAAAAGAGTGACAGCATCCTAGATCACAGTCTCAGAGGTTCTTGCCGACAGTCTGTGGCTCTTTATTTTGGGTCTGTGATGAGGCGGAAGGAACATTGTGTTGTTGGGATGATGTGGGTGGCTGGCAGAGGCTACCCCTCTTACTGCACATAGGAAGCAGGGTGGGAGGGAGGGACTGGGGGCCAGGCAGACCCTTCAGCAGCTGGTGCCCAGTAGTCTGCCTCCTCCTGGGAAGCCTGACCTCTCCCAAGCTCCACCATCTGTCTCCCTAACACCACCCGTGAAAGATGGAACACCAAGCCCACATGAGACATTTTACATTCAAGCCATAGGAGGAGAGAGTTCCTTGGGTTCCAGTCTGTTATGGCAGGGTTGGTGTGGTGACCTGAGCATCTACCATCCTGATGGGCAGAGGGGACAGTAGAGGCTTGTGCTGCAGGATTTCCTCCTTCTTGCCCTCTAGCTCCTCCCTGGTCCCCCAGTCTATTGGGTAGTGCCACTCACATTAGGATGGGTTGTGTCCCCCCCACACACACACACATCGTCTCCCAGCCCCCTCTTTCTCCACCCCCATCCCTGGCTTAGCTGATCCTCTCTGGAAGTGGCCTCACAGATATACCAAGAGGTGAACTTGTCTCAATCCACACTGGTACTCAGGACTTGCCATCAAAATAAACATTTATGGAAAAGATCAAAGGGATTTGACAAGAGGAAAACATGGATATTTTCTGAAAATCTTTGTAAGGAAATTGATCATTTTCAGTAGAAAATAGAGTACGTATTTCTAATACTCATTCATTTTTTTACTAGAAAAGCCTTCCTTTTCTAGTTCTCGCATGCTTTATACATTAAAGTAAATGACTGACCAACCCCGGTAAATATAGTAGTATATATTTAATATACTCTTTCTGTTAGATACATTGCCATAGTTGATGAGCTTATTAGCCAACCCTTCTTTTTTTAATTATTTATTTTACATCCCAAACACAGTTCCCCTGCCTCCTCTCCTCCCAGTCTCTCCCCTCCACTTCCCCTCTGTACCCCGCAATCCACTTCTCCTCAGTTTCTATTCAGAAAAGGGCAGGCCTCCCATGGATATCGCAAAACATGGCATATCAAGTTGCATTGAGACTAGGAACCTCCGCCTGCATTAAAGCTGGCCAAGGCTATCCAATATGAGGAAGGAGTAGGCTCTCTGAAGCCAGCCAAAGAGTCAGACAGCCCCTGTTCCCACTGTTAGGAGCGCCACAAGAAGAGCAAGCTACACAATAAAGCAGCCTTTTAAATGGGAGACAGCAGAGGTACGTTTTTGATATGGCTAGCTGCATGTCATTCAAATGAAGGCAGCAAGTCAGGAAATAAGGACGCCCGTCAAACTGCTGTCCCAACTGAATGGACTTTGTGAGGAGATCTATGATCTTGCACACTAATCTGGTGCCCGTGGCTTGCAGGGACCTCCTCAATGTGCTTTGGAAAGCAGGTGGTGGGAACTTGTCTGCCTCTGTATTTGGAGCGTTCAGCCTTGACTTACACTTAGGGATGAAAAATAGGAAGCAATGTTTTCAGTCTGGTGTGGTACAGATGTCAGATTTGAGCACGATACAGTTATATTGGGAATTCTTTGAAAAAGAATTTAGGAGGAACAGTTCTATTCAGGGATTGAGCTGAATCCACCTCTAATTACCTTGGTTTGATAAAAAAAAAATTTAAACTAGAATATTTTAGGTTCTAATTTTGTATGTGCTTCTGTGCTGTACCATAGGTAAAACCGGGAGAGATGCATTTATTTTAAGCAATGGAAGTTTTTAATTTAAAGATTAATTTTCAATGTATTTTTGAATGAGTGATAGGAAAAATGTACATTCTAGCTATGGTTCAATGAATAAGATTGTTTATGCTTTGATATATGCTTCTTATAAAGATAAAGGAATAGTGCAGAATACAGTAAAGATGAGTTAAGTGACAATCATGAGCTGCCATTTGGTAGATGACCATTCAGTTTGGTCCTTGGTATTTCATACATCACCCGATGGGAAGTATTTTATCCTGGCTGAGAATAAAATCTCGTGATAACAGGCTCTTCTGTCAACTTCGAAAATTTGGGGATTTTCTAAATACTGCCAGTTAGGTTAGTCTATCTATTTTATTTTTAGGCCTGATACAAATTGATATGCTGCTATATCCCTAGGAGCCGTCAGAAAGAATTTAGACACATCTACAGAGAAAACAAACACCTGAATTTGCTTTCCTGACTTTTTGGGGATTTTTTTTTTCTCACTGGTAGTTTTTTTGTTTAACTTAATTCTGTGCTGTCCAATCCTCATGCGATAAAATTCAAGGACTGTTGAGGTAAGATGGTGGTGACCCTTGCCTAGCATCCACGAGGCTCTAGGTCGGGATGTGACACCTTGTCTGCCACTCCAGAAAATGCGTATTCAAACCATTACCCTTGTGTTCATAGTGGCTGTTCCTTTACTATCTCCTCTCCCAACTCTTAAACTTGTACCAAAAGGGGGCTAATTCTAATTACTTCACATTTTTATTTTTGGAGACTCTCATATATGAGTTCACTGTATTTTCCCAGTTTCTCCCTCTCTCCCCCCAGTTTCTCTAGTGCTCTGCACCCCCCAGATTAGTTCTCTCCTCTTCTATACTTACCGTTGTGTCTCATGTACGTCTCACGACTCTTGTTGCCTGTGACATAAAGAGCAATAACTCTGCCCTCTTTCTCGCTGCGCGTTAAGTTATCCTAAGTGCTAATTTTATACTTTCTTGATTTATAAGCATGATCAGGGATAGGATTTATTTCTTCTCTCTCAAATGTCACCAACTAATCCCATGTGAAACTCTGAGCCTGGGAGATTTCCTTGGCGGTGGTGTCAGCTGACCCGCCCTTTCACATCACACCTGTTGAGTGATTCATCGCTCTTCGCCTGCATTGTTTCATGAGCTGCCGGTTGTCTGATGTTAATGCTGGGGATTAATCTCTGGGGTACACGGGAGAATCATCACGGTCTCTTTTTATCTACTCCACGTGTGTCTAGAACTGTTTCTGTAAGGGTGCGGGCTCGATATCATGCGTGTTTCTCCGGCTGAATACTTTCATTACTGTACGTTTTCCCTAATGTGTGTGTTTTATATGGAAGCCAAAAGGAATCGTAGGCTATAAATCAAAACCTTGCTTGATCAATATTTAAACAAGGATTGCATATTAACCAATCTGATACGTGCATCTGAGTGTTCATTTGTAATATACTTTCCAGTACAGTGAATTTCAATCCATAGGACATGAAAGCTAATAATTATTTTAAAATAAAGATACACACTTTCTGTTCTGTAATAAGAGTCTGACATTTACAACTTTGCCATAAATCAAAACTTAAGACGTTAAATATATCTGTAGTGACTGTCACTGAGATCATTTGAGAACCATGCTGAGCATTATCGCTTCCTACAAGGAAAACATTAACAGCTTAATTTTAACCCTAACACAAGGATCTTTGGTTTTCTGTAGTGTGACTCTTTAAAATGTCCCATGCCTCCTTTCATTGATAGCAGATCGCTAGGGGCGTGGTGATTCTCTTGTGGTCTTTGGTTTGTTTTGCTTTGGTTTTTATTCTTAATTCCTGGAGCCAGCCTTACTGGTGAGTGAGATTCTTTGATCGCCTCATTGGGAAGCTAAGAGTTAAAACCTGAAGGAGTAATTCTGCTCCTCTTCTTTGCCCCCAGTGCTGTCTCTGTCTTTCCTTTGAAGATAATTTTGACCCTTTGTTTTTAATCATTTGCTCTTCAGATGGACCCTGTGCAGAAAGCTGTCATTAACCACACGTTTGGAGTCTCCATTCCCCCGAAGAAGAAACAAGTTATTTCTTGTAATGTCTGTCAGCTGCGCTTTAACTCAGATGTGAGTATCACTTTTTTCTCTCTGAAGTGTGTTGATTGTGCTGGTGCTGATTGGCCTGAAGATGTCCCTCTTCACTTGTGCCTGCTCTGTGGCCTCTCAGCATCGGTTCCTCCTGATGACCCACTGGCTCCAGGGTGTCCAGTTTCCAAGTGACTTAGACTCGGTGCTTCAAATAAGAAGAGTAGGGCAAGTGATTGGTCATAAAAGTTAGGACATTCTCTTGTTTTATACTGGATCCCATTGATTCTATTTGCTTGTCAAAAATATTTGAAAATTAGAAATTATGAAAAAACTGCGTGAATGCTAAGAAGACCACTGAGTTTTTGACAAGAACTATCACATTTCATGCATGTGTTCAATCTTATTAGATACCCAAAGACTAGTGTATTATACAAGTTATGTTTCCGATTCATATAAATATAGGAAAAATTTTCTATAACTAGCCAACATAGACATTCTGCTGAAAAGAGGTACCAAGGAAAAGGTAAATTCTAAGTAGATTTTTAAATGTATAAAAAATAAATAACAGCAGAAATCTGGTAATATTCAACTGCCAAACAAAACCAGTTTCCAGGATGGTTAATGAAAATGTCATACATTTACACAATGGAGTACTACACAGCAGTAAAAAATAATGACATCTTGAAATTTTCATGCAAATGGATAGATCTAGAAAAAAAACATATTGAGTGAGGTACCCCAGACCCAGAAAGACAGCTATAATATGTACTCACTCATAAGTGACTTTTAGACATAAAGCAAAGAAAAAAAACCAACCTATAGTTCACAGCCCCAGAGAACCTAGACAACAAAGAGAACCCTTAGAGGACATACATGGATCCACATAGGAAGGTGAAAAAGACAAAGATCTCCTGAGTAAACTGGGAATGTGGGGGTCACAGTAGAGGGTTGAAGAGAAGGGAAAGGAAGGGAGGGCAATAGAGAAAAAAGCATCGCTCAATAAAAAAAAAAAGTGAAAAATACCAGTTTCCAGTGCAGATGGGATCTGAAGACTGTATCTTAGATGTGGGATTTCCCAAGTTTCTGGATTCAAAAAGCCATTCTGCAAAGAGCATACCACAGATTTAATGTGTTTTTAGAAATACAAAAATAACAAGACATCTTTCTTCATGTATACCACGATGTGACATTTCCATAGTTCTACACAGTAAACACAATGAAATTGCACTCACTGGAAAAGAAGTTGATCATGATCTAAACAATTATATTTAATGTGATTTCAACTAAAGACTGGTGACTGTTGGGTACCTCATAAAATTCCATTCTGAAGAATTTAAATGTCCTGACATAAACAGAGGAACATAGGATGTCAATTCATTTGATGTCTCAGTACTATTGAGATCTCAATTCCCCTCAGGTTGTAAAAACAGCAGAGTGAATACCCAGACTCCCCAAACTCTCTCTTTTTGTCAATAATCACCCATGAAGATGTATACTTCCTGATTTTAGTGCTTACTACAAACCCCACAGTTATCAAGGTACTTTGAAGAATCAGTCCGCCTTGGGGCTGGAGAGATGGCTCAGCAGTGAAAAGTACTTGCTACTTTTGCAGAGGACTTGGGTTCCATTCCCAGCACCATCCATAACTCCAGTTTCCGGGGAACCAGCACCTTCTTCTGGTCTCCATGGTACAGCACACACTAGTACACTGGCATCCCTGCAAGTGAAACATGCGCACACATAAAGATAAATACATCCTCTTTAAAATCTCATCCATTTGAACTCCTCAAGCCCGACTTGTCGTTCCCAATTATTATCAATACTTCATACTTTTTAATGTAACCTTCCAGAGTTGGCTTATGGAGCTATATCTAAATGTGACTGTGTTTTTCTTTCTCTTAGGTATAGAGTAGCAAGCTTTTCTCTGCCTTTGTCTGTTAGCTTGTTTGTTCATTTGTTTGGTGTTTATGCACCACACATGCACCATGTTCATGTGTATTTGTATACATGTATATGTGCAGGCATGCACATGTCTGACCAAGAGTGTAAAGGTTAGAAGTTGATGTCAGATGTTTTTCTCAATCTCTCCACCTTGTTTTCTCCCTAAACCTAGAGCTCATCTTTTCAGCTTGACTGTCTGGTCAGTGAGCTCCAGAGATCCGATTCTCTGTCCCTAGCAGATTGCTGCCACGCTTGGCTTTTGCATGGATGCTGACATTCTCGTGTTCGCATGGCAGATACTTTACCCATCGAGCCATCTCGCCACCTACTGCCTTGTCTTTCTCACAGCACAGTGTTTCACTGAGAAGCCTTTCTGTCCATGTAGAGCACTCCTTGACCTTCTGATTTGCAAACATGCTGGAGAAAGATGCTAATGTCCTAAGAACCTAGATCCTCATATGTTACATTACATCACAAAGGGGATTAAAGGCAGTAACCGCCCGTCTCTAAAACAGAAAGAATGCCCGTCACTGTGTCTTGTGCCCATGTGCTGGTGTATACAAGGCTCCTTAAAAAGGGAAGAGGAGGGCAAAAGAAACAGTCGTTAATGATTCATCGATTACCCATTGACGGCTTTGAAGTTAAAGGAATGGGCCAAAAGCCAAGGAGTGTGCGCAGGTCTACAAGTCAGTCTTACCAATATATTCGTTTTAGCCCAGAGAGATACACATCCCATTTCTGGTACCCAATTAGGCAATAACAAATTTGTGTTGTTTTTAGCTTATGACCGTTTCCTGAGAAAGCAGTAGTAGCACACTAGTCTCTGTGTGTGAGCCCCATGGTCTGTCTGCTTAGTACCCGTTAGCATTCGTGTGTGAGCCCCATAGTCTGTCTGCTTAGTACCCGTTAGCATTCGTGTGTGAGCCCCATAGTCTGTCTGCTTCGTACCCGTTAGCATTTGTGTGTGAGCCCCATAGTCTGTCTACTTAGTACCCGTTAGCATTCGTGTGTGTGCCCCATAGTCTGTCTACTTAGTACCCGTTAGCATTTGTGTGTGAGCCCCATAGTCTGTCTACTTAGTACCCGTTAGCATTCGTGTGTGTGCCCCATAGTCTGTCTACTTAGTACCCGTTAGCATTTGTGTGTGAGCCCCATAGTCTGTCTACTTAGTACCCGTTAGCATTCGTGTGTGTGCCCCATAGTCTGTCTGCTTAGTACCCGTTAGCATTCGTGTGTGTGCCCTATTGTCTGTCTACTTAGTACCCATTAGCATTTTTGTGTGTATTCCCCATACTCTGTTTACTTAGTACCCGTTAGCATTTGTGTGCCTGTGTCCCGTGGTTGTTTGTTCAGTACCTTCTAAGTGACCATGTAGGTTGTTTCCCATTTAGGAGAATTGCATGTATTTTCATAGTCAATACACAACAGAACCAGGACATAATCCGGGCATCTTGCCTCTAAATCTGCAGGTGTGCCTACAATACTATTTCCAGTAAGTTGACTTTTGTTTAAGGATTAATTGAAACCCTTCTGGAAGATGGTGGGACATTCCAAAGAGTTAGCTTTTTCTAGCAAGGGCTGTGTGACTGCCTGGGATCCGTCCTTACACAGGAAAATGAGAGTATGTTGCAGCCTTACACTGTGTTCTCAATTTTATGTGCAACACTGCATTCAGAGTCTCTGAAGGCAGAGACATGCAGATCTCCGAGGGTTTAAGGCCAGCCTGGTCTACATGTGAGTTTCAGGACAAACAAGCTACATAGACCCTGTCTCAAAAAAAAAAAAAAAAAAAGTTCTTGAACATGGATTTAAGTTCTGGTTTCGAACCTGGAAAATAACACCAACACTGTTGACCTTAGTTTTATGATGGGAAAATGAACTGTTCCAGCTCTATGGTTAAAAATAATCCCCAGGGTATCACCATCAGCAGAACAGAGCATAAACACATCTGTCATACAGATAGGGCAGCTAAGACCTCAGAATTATACTTCCTATTGTGTCATGGAAGCCAGGTGTGGTGATGCACCCCTGCAATGTCAGAACACAGAAGAGTCAGCAGTTGACGGCCAGCCTTGTCTACAGAGCAAGTGTGAGGCATGAACAACACGAGACCCTGTTTGCAAAATCAAAATAGAAAAAAAAAAAAAAAAAAACAGAACCAAAAACGAATCTGTCCCATGGGTGCTTTGAGGGGAGGTGTGAGGTGTGAGAAGTTTCTCCATAGTTCTGTGCTCACCATCATCCAGGTAAGGACAGCTGCAAACATGTTAACAGACGACCACCAGCTTCCTGTCACTACCCAGTATCCCTGTGGAGAAGAAAGAAAAAAAATGAGATTTCTGAGTCATGCTTAGATTCTGGGCAATAAAACTGTAAAATCTGGATGGCAAATGCAAAAATGTGACATATATGTGTTCCTAGTGTTTAGCAATGTGCTGTAATCTGCATAACCGAGCTCTCTAACTGAGCATTTTTTATTGGGAAGGGAGTTTATTATTTTATAATTACCCTATTTACATTTTAATGCAAGAATTAAGAAGATGCTCACCCTTATTTCCTTTAATAACATTTCTAAATCAGCCCGAGACTGAATTGGCTTCACTCTTCAGTGTAGAAAGTATGTTTATGAAAGATCTGGAAGGCAAATTTGCACAGTAAACAGACTGTTCTCCACGGCTCCCTGTAACGCACATAGAACACACCAGGGAAGACCTTGTGCCAGGAACCCAGGGCAACCTAGTCTAAGTGTTCTGCAGCCTGCTCTGCCCAGCTCTTACCATCTCAATAGAGCGCCACTGTTGGAAAGCAGGAAGCTACGGCTTTATTTACACAATGAAGCCTTATGTAAATGAGCAGGCATTAATCACAAACAGTTCCCAAGTGAACCTTTACAAATTGACACCATTAACTTTGCCAGGGGCAGGCCAGGCTCGGCCATCCAGGAATAACACACTTTCCAGAAGAGTCCTGGACCTTGGCGCAAATACGTGCAGATGCCAATTCCTGCTTTCTTCTTCATCATCTTCCTAACCCAGCGAAAACCAAACGAGGTTGTCATGAGCCCCCAGGTTCCTTCGTCCGTTGATAAATGAGTGCACACTGTGGGATGATCATGAATTGATGGACCTGAGTAGGAATCTGTAGCTCTCTAGAGAAGAGCCCCGGCAGGAGAAGGAGCTAGTGTATACTTCACAAATAATACCTCGAGGCAAACATTCTTCTCCTTTTTGGCAGTGTTGGAAGCTGGGAGATCACAAATAGTTTCTCATTTGCATATTAATTCCAGTTCCCTGGAGACTAGCAGTAGAAGGATCAAGGAAATACAAGTGGAGTTTTACATAAGAGAAGAGCTGGGCAACGTGGTTTTAAGTGTTTAGAAACACAGATGCTTCATCATCCTCCCACCCACAGTTCACTGTAAACGACCTTCATCTCACCTGCATCCCCATGCATCGTCATCCCCATGCATCATCGTCCCCATGTATCATCATCCCCATGCATCATCATCACCATTCATCATCATCCCCATGATTCGTCATCCCCATGCTTCGTCATCACCCTCTCACCCACAGTTCACTGTAAACGACCTTCATCTCACCTGCATCCCCATGCATCGTCATCCCCATGCATCGTCATCCCCATGTATCATCATCCCCATGCATCATCATCACCATTCATCATCATCCCCATGATTTGTCATCCCCATGCTTCGTCATCACCACGCATCGTCATCATCCTCTCACCCACAGTTCACTGTAAACGACCTTCATCTCACCTGCATCCCCATGCATCATCATCCCCATGCATCATCATCCCCATTCATCATCATCCCCATGCATCATCATCCCCATGCTTCGTCATCCCCATGCTTCGTCATCCCCACGCATCGTCATCCCCACGCATCATCATCCCCATGCATCGTCATCCCCATGCATCGTCATCATCCTCTCATCGCAGTTCACTATAAACGACCTTCATCTCACCTGTATCCCCATGCTTCGTCATCCCCATTCATCATCATCCCCATGCATAATAATCCCCACACATCGTCATCCCCATGCATCATCATCCCCATGTATCGTCATCCCCACACATCGTCATCCCCATGCATCATCATCCCCATGCATCATCATCCCCATGCATCGTCATCCCCACGCATCGTCTTCCCCATGCTTCGTCATCCCCATGCATCGTCTTCCCCATGCTTCATCATCCCCATGCATCATCATCATCGTCATCTCACCACAGTTCACTGTAAACGACCTTCATCTCACCTGCAGTCCCGTGCTTCGTAAGGAAACAGAAACAAGAGCACAGTAATCTGACCAAACATTTTTGACTCTAGCTCAGGAATAGACCCCAAAGTGTTGGAATGAATCATTAAGGCTACAAATTATAAAGCATGAGATAGTATCCCTGATGCTAATGTCATTGCTTTCATTACTAGCATGGGGCTAAACTTGCAAAATTTACAGTGTTATGAGTCCCAGCATAGACCACATTCTCTTCATTTTATCTTACTCTATGGCATTTGTAGGTTGGTGTGTTTTGTGACATCGTCCTGTCTGGGTTATGGTTTAGCTGGTATCTCTGGATTTCAGCCTTCTGTCCTTCTTGTTATGCTTTATGCCTTCCTGTCTGGGGATATGAAGAGATGACCTCATCCCATTTCATTGATTGACCTCAGAATATTATAGACAGGCAGGAAACTAAAGGTTGCTTAGAAGAGAAAATGATAGGGTGATCAACCATTTGTGTGAACATTTTTTATGGTGACCTCACTCTTATTCTTGACTATAAACCTCTGAAATTTTGAAAATCGCAACCATTCAGAGATCAGCAGCAATTCCCAGGACTGCAGTTAGCAGGCAATTGGTACTTCTGCGAGCACTGGCACCCTCATTGTACGCCTGTGTCATCTTAGTGCAGCCATTTCGCCCAGATTGTCCCCTCTGGCCTTCCTGCCTGTTTCCACCTCCCTGCTCTTTTCTAAGTCTCCTTCCGACCTCCTGATTTCTTTAGCAGTTAAAATCTCACAGTGCAAACTCTCCCGCCTTTTTGTAAACAAACTTCATCCACCACGTGACATTTAAGAAGCCTTCCCGCTGTATCTGCTAGAGGCACTGGCATTCTCTACAGCCCACCTAGCAGCATTCTCTGCTGTCACGAGGTTGGCTATCATGCCACAACTTTGGGTCCCACACGAATTTTCTTCCCACGCACTGTTTGTGGACTCCCCCGTGCTTGGCCACCAGACCTGACTGTCCCTGTCTTCCAGCTGCCCTGTGACACCAAGTTCCAGCAGCAGCTGCCCTTCCTCAGAAATCAGATCACCCAAGAACCTGGAACCTTGTAAGTTACTGCCTTAGGAAATGTCCCTTTAAGTAGAACTAGCGCAGGCAGTCGGCTGCAAGGATTTTTCTGAAACTTTGGCACCATTTAGTAGTCCAGGGAACTCTTCAATTTACTGATGACATTCTTGAACTTTCTTTTATCTCTAAAAATGTCATTCCTTGTTCTTCCCTGTGTTCTCTTCCAACCCTTTCCATTGCTTCTTCCTTCATTCTCCACGTAATCTTTTCTTCATCCTTAGTGCTTCTTCCTTTTCCTCTTTTCTTCCCCGGACACAATAGAGTAGCAAATGCTGTTTCCCCTATCTTTCTTCAACACTGGTAATGTTTTTATTAAACCTTTTTTTTTTCCTTAAGCAGACTCTTTGCTTTCAATTCAGAAAATTCATCTTCTACTATTTGACTCTCCCCAGCATAAGGTCACTGTCCCATGAATCCAACCAATTTCTACACATGAATTAAGGCTGATTTTAACTATTCCCTACCTCAAAAATATGCATCTAACCACTGTCAACCACCTATGCACATCTACTCTATTGCTCTTGAGAGCCCTTGGGAGAGGTAGCTACTCCTCTAGGTTTTTATTTATATGATTGCATATGAATTTTATAAGGAATAATATGATTATTAAGTATATAAAATTATAATTTAAATATAAAACCTTCTATACTTACAAGCATGGCTTGGACATTCCTCCCCCTTCAAAAGTCTTGTATGTATCTGTACTGAAAACACAGACCATTTTCTTTGACTTTCTTCCCTAAACAATATAGCATGAGAACTGTTACACAGCATTTATATTTTAATATAAATTTGTTTTATATTTAATATAAATTTATATTTATATTTTAATTTGTATTTTAATATAAATATTTATATTTTATTGATACTCTAGAGGTTATTGAAAAGAATACAGGCAGTTATATGCAAATGCCATGTCATCCTACTTAAAAGACTTCAGCAATCACAGATCTGGGCACTCAGGAAGCTTCTGGAACCAATCCCTCAGGAACACGAGGAAGAGCTACACACACACTTATGAAAAAGTTGTACGTGTTTGCGAGCACTGGTGCCCAGTCTATTAGATTTTTGCCTGTGCTAACATGGTTCCTAATGGGGAAAAAAAGAAGAGTCCAGGAAGTTGCCTCTGAAACGTGAGGCTGTGGTAGGCTGGAGAAGGTTGGACTTTAGCTGAACTCTGCAGCGGATGATTAAACACAGAGCTGCCACAGGAACGGTACTCGCGGTGCTGATCCAGGAACTTCCATGCTTAGTACAAAATTTACATCTACTATTAAGCCATACTAATTATTAGAAAAATTAATATTGTAAGTTTGAAACCCCAACCAGTTCTGTTGAGAACAAAGGTGCGGTGCCGAAAATAGAAGGAATCGATAGCTTCCAATGAAAACCTAGAAAGTGATAGCCAGCTTTTGTCAAACATTTTACATTTTTTCCCATAAATAAGACTATTTATATTGATTCTTAGGTTTGGAGGGTAGCGAAGCAGATAGGAGGTAATTAAAAGCATAAATCTCCAGAGCCTGAGAAGGTAATTCTCTGTTTCTCAGACAGAGCTGACAAAGTGATGAACAATTTTTGCTCCCGCATGACAGAAATATAGCGTGATTACACGGAACAGGGACATGGGGTGCTAAAAGTTTTCTCCAATGGCTACCATTAAACGAGCTCTTAAGAGTTCAGTCAGCTTTTCGAAGTACATAGTAGTTACTCATTAAATTCTTTCAAATATTGCTTCCACAGTAGCGCTGTACAGCAACGTTCAGTCATCAGCATTTCCTTCTATTTTAAGTAGATATGTGGAGAGTTTAGGACTGACTTTAGACTCACCGGTGCCTCAGGACTGGGGACATGACTTTCTCTAGTAAAGTACCCATCACACAGTGGAGGATCAGAGTTTGATACCTGTCAGTACCCCAGTGCCTGGGGTCCTGGGACAGGTAGATGCCTGGAGCTCATTGGTCAGCAGCTTAGCTGAAACATGGTTCAAGTTCAGTGAGTGACCCTGTCTCTAAACAAACAAACAAACAAGATGAAGAACAGTGGAGCAGGATGACCTCTGCTCCACGCATGTGCACACAGGTGCACGCATACCTGCAAAGATGAGCGCAGGAGTAAGTGCATAACACACACACACACACACACTCTAAATTTACCACCAGGAGGAAAAAAAGACTACATTAGAAAGACCAGTTTTCTTTCATTTTGTTTTGTTTTTGAAGTGAGTATAACAAGTTAGAGAGACTCGTCAGGTCCTAGATTGCGCTGGCGAAAAGATCTCACGAGGAGACTCTGCATTTTTCTGGCTCTTCTGTAGACACAGAGACACCCCGCATGGCATGGAGCACTAGCTCTCATTTTTTTTCTAGCAGTGTGCGGCATGGTATGGTCAGCCTAACTGGATGGTGTACGAAGCATAAATGTGGGCGTTAGCCTGAAGGCACCAACACCCAGCCCTGCTCGCCAAGGTCCATTCTTGAGAGAAAACCAACATTATGTCAACTCAATCACCACAGCTATCTTTGGTCTTTCTCAACCTTATCATGTGGTTGGCTGACCAGATGTTAGCAACATCCCTGAAGAACACTAGAGGGACTTAACTTCCCAGTTCTAAAATTCTCCTGCTAAGAACCCTTCTAACACAAAGCTTTCTCTTTCTAACCCCTTTACAGATTTTCAACTCATTGTGTTGTTGATTGTTCTTCACCTAAAAGTTCCCGTGCCTCTTGGGATTTAGGAAAGACGATGGCTAAAAGTGTGTGTTTTACTTGTTCCCTGGATATGGATTTCCTCAGTTAAGACAGATTCTAAAATCATTAACAATCAGGAAAGGTTTCGCTTGACTTTTGTGGCTGGGGATTTCAGCTGCACCTTCATTCAATGTATAATTAAAGGCAGAAACTCGGCTGGGCCCCTGTAGGCTCAGTGTGATGAGCAGCCTGTGTAGAGTGGATTTCTGGGCTTTGTTTTAGGAAGCAGTTGGTTTCCCGTAGCTCCTGTCCGTGTGCTGTGTTAGGCAGCTGACTAGAATTTTCACAAGAAATGGAAAATATGATTTATGTATGACCAAAACAGGAAAAAAAAAATGGTTGCAAGTTTGTATTCTCCACTACTTGAATAAGTAGAGTGACCCAAAACAGTTCAGAACATTTAGCTAATTTTACCTCTCAGGCAGCAACTTGAATAAATAGGAGAGTTTCTGTGCTACCAGGCCCAAGGCCTTCTAATCTGATGGCTTGGCAGGGTGGCTGTAAGTCTGTAGGAACCTGAGCATCCATGGCCTGCTTCCACCAGTCTCTAAAATACCAAGACTCTGCTGGCGAAATGAACGTGTGAAGAGTGTGTCTGAGAGAGAGCCCTTCAAGGAGAGAGAAGCAGCTAAAAACAAACAAACAAACAACATCAAAACAACTAGGACAATCCCTGCATCAGAAGGAAGGCCTAAGCAATTTCCTCAGGAAGGAAGGAAGGACGGAGGGAGGGAGGAAGGAGAGGAGAGAGAGAGAGAGAATGAGATAGACATTTAAGGCTGCTGAACCGTGTGTTGCTAGCTGCAGCATAATTCAGGAGAGAACAGAACCTGTGACTAGAACAATCTCAGTGAAAAGCTCTTTGATGGTGCCACCTCCCTGCCTGGCGCTACACTAACTCTCTCCGTACCTCTTCTCTGTAATCGCACACAGGTGGTAAGGAAGGGAAAGCCTTGAGAGTGGGTCAGTCAAGATTGATGGTCAGGATTTGAGCAAAAGATAACTGGAGAACTATGAAATTCAATAGCTTAAGCAGGCAGGACTCGGCCAAGCTTGGTGACGGTGGCTCCTGCCTTTTGTTCTACCACTCAGGAGGCAGAAGTAGGTGGGTCTCTGTGATTCTGAGGCTAGCCTGGTCTCTGTAAGGAGTACCAGGCTAGCCAGACTCCTTAGTGAAACCCTGTTTCACAAAACAGAACAGCAGCAATAACAAAAGCCAAATAGGTTTCATTACATAAGTGGTCCTCATGGACTTCGGGTAAGCCACAGGGAATCCACGGCCTTCCAGAATTATGCAGGGTAATTTGTATTTTCGTATCTGAAACCAGTTACGGGTAACTGATCTGTCTTCTCATGGGGCCAATGTTCCACATCTTTATCAACATGATGCCATGTTCTTGCCCTTAATTGCTTTTAGGAATTATTATTTCAACTTGCCTAAACATTTTGCCTTTCTTTTCTTTTCTCTTCTTCCTCCCCGTCCCTCTTCTTCATTCTTTTATTCTTTCTCTTTATTTTCTCAGTGACAGTGGTGGCGATTTGATTAAACTCAGGATCTCATACTAGGCAAGTTCAATTGAGCTGAATCACCAGCTAGCTCTCGTGCAAAGATAAAAGCAAGCGAACAAAGCCACTCTACTCCACCGCCCTCTCTCTCTGTCTCTCTCTGTCTCTCTCTCTCTCACACACACACACACCTTAGTTCTGTGTTCTAGGGCACGTGGAGAACATACGTGCTCACTGCTTAGCCGACTGGTCTCTGGACTGGTCTCAGACAAGAACTCTGAGGAATTCGTTACACTATCAACATCAAATCCCATTTTACAGGAGACACGGAACCCTTCTGTGTGGTGCTGTGGCATCTTTCCTTGTGCCGTTTGGAAGGACTAGAAAAAAACTGCTTCTAAAGGAACCATTAATAATTTGTTAAGAGTTTGTCGTTGAAATGGTTTGAGTCAACAAAATGCCCCGCACATATTTTTAAATTAAAAATAGCAGCAGTCACATTTTGTCATTCTGTGTATACATTTGCACAGATGGTCAGAGAACGGAGGGTTCATTAATATCTCTAAGTCACGGGGAAATGATAGATCCCCACATTTACAAAGTGCCACGGTAGGATTACTGAGTTTACAGATGTAAAAAAATAGATAGAAAAATGTAAAAGCATGAATATTTGACATCCCTTTCCAGCAAGCTTGCTACAGATTTACACATTGAAAAATTATCATTTACATGAATATCCATTTTTACAAATGTGATAAATTCTTATTAATTTGCATAGTATTAACTGGATCTCTGGTAATTCAGCTATGTATGAACTGTATATTTGTTTGTTCCAAGTTCTCGCTTCAGGGATTAGTGCACGTGCGTCTCACGGAGGGATGGAAGCGTGAAAAGGAGCAGAGATGGTTGCTTGAGCCCACGCGTGCACTTAATGTGTTGAAATATAGGCAGCGGTGTCATTTCGGGGACTCTTACATGATTTTAACAAATCGCTTCATCCCCAGCAGGTTTTTAAAAACCACTTTATCCTCCTCCCCCCCACCACCACAGCTGACAACATCTCCTTAAAAATGTTCTGGTCTTTAAATTGTCCTGCAGTCACTACTGAAATCCCCCCAGTTCATAGCCATTTAGAAATATCTTATGCCATTCTCTCTTTTAAAAAAAACTAGTCATTCTGTTATTTATTTTGTTAAGCATTTTGTTTAAACAAGATAATGTCACCTAACACACCCTGAACATTCAGATCCCTGGCCAGCTGGGCCAGTGTCTGGCCCAGTTTTTGCCTCTGGCCCTTATTGCTTCCCTATTCCAGCTGTAGTGACTTTGACTTCCGTGAATATGCCACACGCACCCCGCCCTCAGCCCCTCTAACTTTAGAACTAGTTCTCACTCATCTTTCAGGTCTCATTTCAAATATTTCTCCCTCACAATTTGGAAATATATATTTATAGAACTGTCTGACCTCCCCATTGATAATGACAGGACAGAGACCGGATCTGTTCTGTTCTGCCCACTGCCTTCTCTCTGGTGCCCAGCTCAGTGTGTGGGAATGGTACTAAAGGGATCCTGGCAAAGTTACGAAAGCCATGCTCTGTGGTAAAAAATGACCTTAACGTGACCTTAAAACAGTGCTTCTCAGCCTTCCTAATGCTGTGACCTTTCATAACAGCTCCTTGTGTTGTGGTGACCCCTAAACCATAAAATTATTTTACTGTTATTTCATAACTGTAGTTTTGCTACTGTTATTTCATCACTGTAGTTTTGCTACTGTTATTTCATCACTGTAGTTTTCCTACTGTTATGAATCGTAATTTAAATATCGACTATGCGAGCTATCTGATATGTGGTTCCTGCCTCCCAGGGGTTGCGACCCACTCATTGAGAACCGCTGTCTTAACAGCTCTCCTCCAAACTTGTTCTCATTCCAGGCCACCTTCTAGCATCACAGCAAAAGGGGAGGGGCCATCTGGTTTCAAATCCTCCTCTGTCAGGGCTGTTTGGACCTAGGCTTGGGGCTTTCTTCATTGATCTGCAGTGCACTTGTAAAAAGCGTCATCTTTTCATTTTTTGTTCCAATCCAAGGTCTTCCATTTTTGATATGGTGGTTGAGCAGTAATAACTGCAGAGTTTTCTGTAAGTTCCAACCCGTCATACTCACTTCCCATGGCTTTCTGAGGTGAACTAAAGGTCTGCACAGAAAGCGCTTAGCTTAGCTCTGTGCCTGTTGGGAGGCAAACAATACTAGGCCCTGTGTGTCTGGAGTTTTGTTTTTGAGTTCAGGAGGATGTGTCGGAGACTTTGTGTTTACAGCCTCTCTGGATACTGTGTTTCCTTTCTGGCTGTGTTCTTGGACTCTTGGAAGAGATGGGGCCACCGTGCTGTAGTATCTTCAGAGGCAGCTATCAGTCCCTTATTTACACAAATATGGCTAGAACGCAGCTTCTGGTGCAGCGTTGCCAACTTCCTTCTAGGACAAGACGACCTCAGAGTCTATCATCCCCCAGTTATTTAATAAGGCTGATTTGATTGCAGGAAAGTGCTTTGACACTCAGGTGCCGCCACAGCCACATTCGTAAAGACGCTGGTGGTTCCTGGAGAGTTGGAGTGGTAAATTCTTTTCTCTTGGGCTTTTGTGCTTTGCCCTCTGTTCTGTCCTCTTCACTGGTCCCTCCCTCTATCCTGGTGACCCTTCCTCTGTTCTGACTGATGAGCTTCTTCCCACACGACTGACGTAAGTGTCTTCTCAAGACTCTTTCCTCGGAGAGATTTTCTCTCCGCTGTCTGTAAATGTTTTCTTGAGATTCTTTGCAAAAAAAGATTGCCTTCCCTCTGTTCTCAATTCCTCAGGAACCTCATCAGTCTCCAAAGATGCACCCATCATCTGGTCATCCAGTTCCCAAATCGTTATCTCCCCTCCAGCCACCTTCCTCAGTGGTCCACTCTCCTGGGCATGTATCCCAGGAGCAGCCTAGAGAGCCTGTCCAGACAAAAATCCTCATTTCCTCCTGAAAGACTTCCCCACCCACCGTTACTATACTTTGTTGCTATTTGGTCTTGCCGCTTTCCCTGCCTTTGCCTTTCCCATCCTTCTGTCCTTACTTGAGCTGTATTTCCAGGTAATAACAATTAGATAGATATTCATTCCCTCACCCATCCAGGTGATGAGTATTTATCAGACGTCTACTGAGTTTTCGGTAATGTGTTAAGTGCACGGTGCACAGTGAAAAACAAACATCTCACAGGCATGAGCTGTAACGGAGGCTGTGGTCTGGTAGAAGTAGACAGAATTAATCAAATGGTCGTATGAATTCATCAATAGATTTGAAATGGGAGAGGACTTTGGGGAGGCATCGTACAGAGCCAGGAGGGGGAATGCACGAGCGCTTGGGTGAGCTTCACTTTGGGAGAATCCAGAGTTAGTGTACGACTTCGTGGGGCTCTCAGAAGGCTTCTTTGGGAAGGGGGTATAGCCAGCTTCTGAAGAAAGAGCAGGAGGTAACTAAGAACAGACACAGCGCTAGCATTTCAAGCTGCAGGAAAGAAGACGGACTGGATTTTACTTAGGCTGCAGCCACGCTCAGTTTCTCAGAGAAAAACAGAGAGGACCCAACAGAAACCAGAAGTAAGGAGGAAGAAGAGCATGTGGGTTGCCAATACGACTATTTAAGTTTTTAGATAGATGCTGTTGATAGGAAACGGGGGTGACTAGGTAGTTCAGAGCAGGAAACAGCAACGTCAGTAATTAGTTCTGAATCTCTGTTTAAAGATGCTTTGATATTCAGAATGGGCATCCAGAATCTGAGGGTACAGGTGGTTTTGCATGCTGTAATATGGATGGAATTGAACAGAGAGTAGACTGGAAAGTTTGGGGGAAAGCTCAGGAAGGGCTAAGGATAGGCAGTATTTAGTGACCGAGCAAGGAAGGATGTGCCAGCAATTGTCCTCTATGTCAGAAACACTTCTAGATCCATAGCTTGTCCAGTTCATTCAAGTCTCTGTGCAAATTCTTTTCCTTGGAGTGTCCTTGGTGCCTAGAATAGCACATCCTACCACCACTGTGCTACCCTCTTCTTCCTGTTTTCACAGGATGGTGCAACATATTCAGAAAATGTGTCATCTATCACTTAACAACTCCGAATATTCTACACATCTAGGAATCCACTGTTTCTTTCTTATGATCCCATATTAGAATGTAAGTTTCTGTAGTCTGTGTGTTTCAACACCTAGAACGGTGCCTCAGAAACGATAGGCTAGGCGTTCAATGGATATTTGTGGCCTGAATAAATAGAATGAACTAACTTTCCAATTGTAGAGTTTCCTTTCTTGTTCCCTCATATAGATAGATAGATAGATTCATAGATACATAGATAGATAGATACATAGATAGATGGATACATAGATGGATAGATACATTGATAGATCACTGTTGTGTGATGTTTTACTCTTTGGACTTTTTGAGGGGGCCACCACCCAGCTCCCAGATAAATCACAGAGTCATTCTTAGTTAGGAATGCCCAGCCTTAGCTTGGCTTGTTTTTTGCCAGTTTTTCTTAACTTAAATTAACCCAATTACCTTTTGCTTCTGTACTTTTATCTTCCTCTATTTCTGTATACCTTTCTTTACTTCTGTCTCCGTGGCATGCTGTGTAGCTGGGTGGCTGTGTAGCTGGGTGGCTGTGTAGCTGGGTGGCTGTGTGGCTGGGTGGCTGGCCCTGATAGCCTCTCCTTATTCTCTTGCTCCTCTTCTTCCTGCCTGCCGGCCCCGCTATCCTTGCTCCTGCCTTGCTATTGGCCATTCAGCTCTTTATTAGACCATCAGGTGTTTTAGGCAGGCAAAGAATCACAGCTTCACAGAGTTAAACAAGTGCAACTTAAACTAAGCAGCACTCCTTAAAATATTATTCCCCAACAGACATTCAAGCAGATGTTCAATTAAAACGATTCACATTGATCTTACCACATGTTACATGTGAACAACCTTTGTTATAACTTGTTGATCAGCAGAACATGTGTGGGAGTTGGTTCTCCACTTCCACGGTATGAGTTCCAGGGATCAAATTCAGTTCATGGGGCTTGACAGAAAGTGCCTTTATCGACTGATTCATCTTGCTGGGCCCAGGAGAACTTTTAGGAAATATCATACAGAATCAGAAAGAGGGGCCCACTAGCATTTGCTAATTAAAATATTTCAAATTCTGTAGGTGAATCAAAGCTGTAGACATTTTTATTCCTATTTTGCCTCGAGTAGATGAAGCTCTTGTGTGTCACGAAGGCTGCAAATATTTAGAATGAAAACATGAGGTTTAATCTGATGCTTTTATGTGAAGACGCAGTTCTCACGGCAAAGTTGGCTGTGTTGTTTCATGATTCCCCTTAGCTATAGTCATCTATTCTGATCTTCATAGCTACATATTTTATTTACTATGACTTATAACATTATGCTGGGGCTTAGTCCTTAATTTGTCATTTCGAAATATGAATTTTTAAATGGCTGTAAAACAGATTCTCGCATAAGTAATGAACATCTAAAATGCTACTGGGGCCATATTTCGACCCATTCTCTAAGCATTGTGCTCTCAGAGTTGCTCTGCCACTGTGGCCAGCAGTGAGCAATTATCCATGGACTATGAGGGGACACAATGCAGGCTCTCATCTTAGACTTACTTGGTGTCGTTCCTGTAAATGTCTCTAACATGGAAGTGGAATTGAGCATAATGCTTTCTTGGACTGATTCAAAGTAAACGTGTGAAAGTCTGAGAGCCTAATTTACGAGACAATTGAGAAGGTTTGGGTTGGTTAGGTGAAGGGTCCCAACAGTGCTCTACTGAAAGTCCACAAATACGCCAGCCAGGCAGGAAAAGCAAGCCGCCGCAAGAGCAGGAATATCCTTCTATCTCATAGTACCAGAGAAGGAACTAACAGCTCCCAGGTTTGCATAAAATGTGAAATCAACTCAAGATAAGGGAATCCCTTCCACTTTTAAATACTATGGGGAAAACCCAAAATAATCGATTCAAAGATATTGAGTAATCGTTGACAAATCCTTAATATTTTCTCTTGTGTCGTAAAAACACAAAACAAAGCCGGGCGGTGGTGGCGCACGCCTTTAGTCCCAGCACTTGGGAGGCAGAGGTAGGTGGATCTCTGTGAGTTCGACACCAGCCTGGTCTACAAGAGCTAGTTCCAGGACAGGCTCCAAAGCCACAGAGAAACCCTGCCTCGAAAAACCAAAAAAAAAAAAAAAAGAAAAAAAGAAAAAAAAAAAAACCACAAAACAAAATCTACATGATTCATAAAATGTTCTAAGGGGTTCAGTCCCTGTCTGCATAATTTTAAAGGAAATTAGGTTATTTCTTTAGTGTAAAAATGTTTCTTTTTTACTTATTATGACATATTTTAGTCATGTCAGTGTACAAGCGCTTTCCTCCCTGGGCTGGGTACAATCATTTAGAGAGTGTAGCGTGTTGAGTGCATCCCTGGGGAGTTAAGCATCCATTCCCCTTTGATTTAAGCATGGCAGAACAAACCCCTCCCGGGTTTATTGCTTCATCTTCTCCCAGTTCAACCAGTGGGCCCTTACTAGGAACTCACTTATGCACAAGGTATTTGCTTCCATGCTTTCTCTGTTCAGGTGCTGATCCCCAGCCCAGAAGACGGCATAAGCATTCCTCAAAAACTGCAAAACTGCAGTCAAATGTGGAGTAAACAATCCTGTTGTTGTTTTAAAGATGACGCATCTCAGACACTCCTTGCTAGAGTCCCAAGTAAACTGGAATGACATCTGACGGAGCTGTGACGCTAAGAGCCTGTGTTGAGAAACTCTCATAGGCATCCTCCCATTTGATTGGTGAAAGAAGGTAGTTTTCAAAACGCAATCATATGACTTTCATTGTTTACACACAGAATTAAGAAAGGAAACACCTGGGTTGACTTTGACCTTAGCACGTGTATATGATAAACTTAGGTTGGTATTTTGTTTGTTTTTGTTTTGTTAGGGACGTAAGTTTTAATTAAGGCCCAATTTGATGTGAAATGAGGAACTAGGAAAGAGAGGAGCAGTACTGAGCAAATCAGAGGACCTGCAAGCAGATCTCAGTTAATGCTGGCACTGCCAAATAACTGTGCCTGGTGTCTGCCCTCATCAACCCTAAACTGGCAGCGCAGTGTGCAATTGGATCCCCAAGGGGAGAAGCTAAGATTGCTGGGAATCATCTACAATTAATAACCCACCTTCAAACGACTCGAGTGAAGCCTAAAACCGGGGGAGATGACAGTTTGGTTCACTTGAAACTGCCCCCGTACTTCTTTTTTAAGAAGAGCACCCTCGACCCGTCCCCACAGTCCAGCTGATGATGCAGTCACACTGCACATCCTTCTACCATATCACCTCTAGCCAGTTGCTGGGCTTACGTGCAGCACCATGTGGAACCCAGCAGAAGCGTGGGTAGCAAGGCTCTCAGGGGACTAATAGGATGTATTGGGGGAAATAATTACTTTGAAGTGCCCTAAAGATCTCAGCATTTTTAAGAAATGGGTTAATTTGCCCCTGTTGAAATGTGTAAAGGGAAGGGACGTCTGTGTGAAGCTGCAGTATCAAACAGTGGCACTTGGAAGCAGCTGTGACCCGAGAACCCTACGTCTGTCTCTAGTATTTGATGGAATTTAAATTGGGCCCAGAGAGAATTATCAGTCTAGAGTGCACATCATGTTCCTCCAGGAAAGCCACTGTGTCTCCCTTTAGTGATGCAGAAAGATTTGGAGTTTAGGGGCATTCTCTACACTAGACAGCCATATGCATAGAGTGCCACTTGCAGAAGCTGGCCTGCTTGCTGCCGTAGCCTGGAAGGTGGCATCCCTGATAAAATGTATAGGGGTGGTGCCCCCTGGAGTTAGTCAGTGTCAAGGCACTGGGCGGACTATAGAAACCAGAATTGTTTCTCACTGGGTAGGTAGATCTTAGACATGAGCAAAGACATGGAGGCTCTTTAAGCTGAAAAGCTCAGAATGGTCATAATTTTGTCTGGACATTTTGTTTCCAACAGATTCCCAGTTGGTGAGGATTGCATGGGGTCCATACCAAAGCCACAGATCATTGCTGATACTGCAGGCTACAAAATGGCCAATATCAGAAGGAAGGTTGACTAGCGATCTTTGGGTTGAGTCAGCCTTTCTATTGGGGGTCTCTTAGGGTTTCTTATATTGTGACCCTCTCTCTGGAAATATCAAATCTTGCCAATGCAAAAGTACATCCAAAAAAATTTTTTTACTGGTAAATAGTATGAAAATAAATTTAACTTTGTTATAAGGAAAAGACTCAAGTAATTAGCTTCGATTTGGTAATTTGTAATTTCTTAATGTGTTGGTATATTTCAAACTGTCATGATTTTATCTCAAATAATTATCATAGTGGTTTAGCGATGGTGCAGGATTATAGTTTAGCGCACAGGATAAAATCTGTAATGTAAAAGCAACATCTAATGTCACGATCACTTTCTATCCAAAACGCTCATTAATAAAGCATTGGCTGTGCAGTCGAAAGGCTCTGCCATGGTTCCCGTGACCAGGGACATGGTTTTTAAGGTAGCACAGTTCAGCAACTTTCCGCTGTTTTTTTCTCTGTGTCGGTGTATTCTAGAGAGGCTAAAAGCACATATGCCAGGAAACACTATAGCTCAAAGTACAGGCCGTCCAGCACATGCTGTTCTCTTGGCCCCAGAGTGCCCCCTGCTGTGCACCACCACCTCAGAGTCTGCCCCAGAAACTGGGCCCAACCTCCATGTCCTCTTTCTTCATCCCCTACAATCCGAAGAGATGTTTTCTTTCTGTTCTCTGACTCCTGCAGTTCCTAAACACTCTGTCCCTGCTGTTTTTCACCCTCTTGCTTTGGGTTATTATTTTACCTTGTATTTGGGATTGTGATCTGTGTGTCTATGTCTGTCAGTCTGTCTGTGTGTATCTTTTCTTTACCTACTGATCTTCGGTATGTGTGGTAAAGCCAAGGGGCAGTGTGGTCTTTCATTTTCCAAATGTCACACTGTCCAATGGATGGCATGTGCCATATTGTCTTTAGAACAGTCAATCTATTAGCTTATTTATGATGGTTTGCTGGACATATGTTTTACTTAGGATTTTAGTCATTTGGGTGTTTTGTTTAGAATTTGTGGTGGTTTGTTTAAAGTTAACTGACCACTCTCTACAGCTGTACCATGCTGAACACCGCTATCTTGTCTGACGTTAACTAACCATGCTGCTTCCCTCGTGACATTGCTGAACACACTGACTCCTAAGGTAGCAGAGAAAGTGATGCTCTAGTTCAGATTAGATAGTTTCTTTAATCAAGGAAACAGTTTACTTAGTTTTTAAACCACAAAACGATCAATTCTGTAAGTAAAGCGTTGGGCACTCCCTACCACTCCACGAGTTTTCCTTTCCTTCCACACTGAACACAATGTGACGTCATGTTGGGAGATTGAAGGCCCCTCCCTGAGCCAGGAATTCCAACTCAGGTGAAACCCAGAGGTGAGAGCACAATAGATTTGAGAATGGCTCACTAGGAACTCTTCGTTACCTTTATAGTTTTAAATTAGAACCTTGTCTAATTCATGATCTCTTTTTATTTGGGCCAATGAGATTATAAAAAATGTTGAGGATTTGGGAAATCAAAGGGACCTAGAACCAAAGGGAATTGCTGGAAGAAAAATGCGTCCCTGGGTGTCATTTCTTATGAAAGCTATTTTACCAGTGAACAGTGGGTGTTCTGGGAGTCACAGAAGGGGCCCCTAAAATATGACCCTAGATTCCCATCAGTTCCTAGGTAGAGGTCAGGATGGTGATTCTAGCAACCCTTTCTATCTGCCAGGTCTTCGTCAGGACTTCCTTCTTCCTCCTCCTTTTCCAGTGCTCAGGCTCAAACCCAGGGCCATGGGCAACAAAGCAAGTGCCTCAGTGCCAAGCCACACCCCCAAGCGTGGCTCGCTGCCCCATGGGATTACAGCAGCTCTTGTCAAGTCATTTGCACCAGGCAGCCCTCTCCTGCCCGTCAGTCACCAGGCTGCAAGGACAGTCTGCCTGGCCAAGCAAGTCCATTGTTGACTGAGTTTGATTGTGGTGTCACCTGGCGCCATGAGTTTTCTGGCTCTCGACCTGGCCTCTTTGGCTCCTCAGGGCAGGTGCCTCCTTGCTAATGAAGCAGGGTCAGTGTCGTTGCTATTTAACAGTGTCTCGCTGTCTCGCTTTCACTTGAAGATGTTCCCGGGAGGCAGAAGCTGTTGACACTGCCTCAGATAAAGCACCGAGGATAGCAAATTGCCACAAACCAAGAACGCCATAGGGAAGTCGAAGTGTGCCAAGTAAGACGGAGGGGTGCCTGCCACTCTCCCTGTTGTGAAATCTGCCGCTTTACTTGCCCCAAGCACCCGTCAGAGGGAGCAGAGGACCCTCAAAGCCTCCTTCCCCATGCCCCAAACTCAGAGGGAAAGTGGGTCACATTGTGGAGGGCCCTTTCTCTCTTGACATGCAGCGAGGTATCACTTAGCTGGGTCTTTATCTCAAGTGTTAACTGATGCTGTTAACTTTCTGCCCTGGTGCCAGGAAATAGTAATGAGGAAATCACACTCTGTTCATCTTGTACTTGGAAGTTATATTTAGAGAATCGTGTTCTTGAGCCAAAGGGCACTAAATAACCCTAAACTACTCAGTCCACTTGAAGAGATGAGGCCTTGAAAAAGTCTCCTTGAGACCTTGCTTAGTGCCATGTGTCTGTAATCCTAGCACTTGGGAAGTAGAGGCAGGGGAGTCAGGAGTTCAAGGCCAGCCTCAGCTGCGCAGTGAGTTGGAGACTAGTTTTGACTGCATGAGATTCTCTAAAAATTTAAAGAGGGGGGGAGAGTTATCCTACTGCCTTGTAGAAATTCGTATATAACTAAGAAGTAGGACTTCAGGGCTTTCTTAGCTATTTATTAAAAGGATTGGACCTAATGTGTTACCTTCCTCCAAAATTAGGTAGCTATTCCTATTCATAGGAAATTCAGTGGTGTTAAGGTCTCATCCCTGCCTGTGTTGTTTAAAGCAGTGTACTGTCTTGTAACGCTTTAATGCTCACAAAATTATAATGTAGATACAGTGTAGGCATACAGAGATATGTGTGGGTATATAATTAAATGGAGTTATATATCTAAGCACTTCGCCTTCCCCCAAACCCTCTGGGACTGTTGATGAGTTATCTGCCTCTGGTATATATAGTTTCTTGTTTGCCAGGCACTGAGTGATAATGCAGCCTCGCACAGGCTCCCACGAGGATCACGTGAGCTACTCCGTGCAGTGTGCACACACCCCGGAACAGTGCTCAGAATCATGAGTTGTCGCTGTTACTTCCAGTATCCGGTTTTTATG
Source organism: Chionomys nivalis (assembly GCF_950005125.1). NCBI lineage: Eukaryota > Metazoa > Chordata > Mammalia > Rodentia > Cricetidae > Chionomys > Chionomys nivalis. The sequence continues at coordinate 6,399,609 of NC_080107.1, forward strand.
TTCATTTATTCTCTGAGTTCGTAGCTGTTGTTTTAGCATGCCTTCGGTGGCTGTGATGAACACTGTGAACCGAGAGCAATTTAGAGGGAACAAAAGGAAGTCTTTCAGATTGCACTCTTGAGTCCTAATCCAAGATTGAGGGAAGTCGGGCAGGTTCTAAAGCAGGAACCAGTCAGGAACTCTGCTTGTTGGCTCCCTCCCACCCTTCTGTCCAGCTGTCCATACTACACAGACTAGAGTTCCTGCATAGGGATGGTACTGCCCACAATGGACTGGGCCCCCTACGTCAATGGTCAGTCAAGAAAATGTTCCTTAGATATGCTTACAGACCTCTCTGATCAAGGCAATCCCCCAGTTGAGACTTCCTCAGAAGATAACTCTGAGCTGTGTCAAGTTGGCAGCCGAAACTGGCTAAAACTACCCAACTACACTTGATTTTGCCTTGGCTAATAAATAAAAGTCTAAAAGTGCCTTATCTTTTTCCCTGGAATTTATTTTTCACGTTGGCAAAGACTATGAGAAACCTCCGAACATGCTAAGCAAGAGCAGTGGTAAGTCAGCGGAGAGCTAAAAGCGTCACTGTGCAGTGTGCTGAGAAAAGCGGTCCTGCAGTAAGCACAGGCCCTGGGTGACCAAGGTCATACACACAGGAAGTCACTGCTGTGTTTTTTATTGTAAAGCAGAACAAATCCTTCCTTAGATTACGCTTCCACCAAGGCAATCTATGCTTCACATTCATTTCTTAGCCCGTGGGGGCAGGGGGCACAGCAATGCCAAAGAGCTCTGAAAACCACTCAGTTCCCGCTTCAGTGGGACATCAAACATACAGATAGGACGTTCAGCTTGTCACATGGTTTCTTCATGTTCGGCGGCTCTCACTCTCAGCAAGAACACCCAGCTCCGTCTCATCATTTCCACATTCAGCAGAACTAGGCTTTTCCCTCATGGTGCCACACAAGTGACAGGAAAGTGAAGTGATGTCCCCATCTCCAGCTCCACAGAAACAAGTGCACTGAATCGCTGAAGGTAGTGACGTTATGTGTGCTCTGTTTGAATTGGAACAAAACAAGCCAGGAAGTCAGGGAAACATTCCTGTACACACACACACACACACACACACACACACACATACACACACACACACACACACACACACTCCACAGCTTGAGGTGGCATAGGCAAATGTGGCATTTTGGAAGAACACTCTCCATTGAGTCATGACCAGGAAACTGGTTGGCTCCACTTAAGCAACTGAGTTCAGCACTGATAAGGACTAGTGTGTCCAGGAACTTGGGCTATTGTTATGACCGGAACATTTTTGTTATAGCCATAGCCCTCACTCATGAGTCTACTCCCCCAGATAAGCCCATATTCTCCATGCAGCCTTGCTTATTGTCCTTTGCTCATATGCTGTCAATAAATATAATAAATAGCTGTTGCAGAAATCCTCCTCCCTTGAGATCGACAGCATCTTGCATCCGCTGGGGAATTTTATCTCTGTGATATCCTGCTCCACAAGGCAGCACACCTGGCTCTCACGAGGCTCCCAGTGGAGGTATTCTACCAAGTGGCCCCTGTGACTGCCCCTCCAGCCGTATCCACGCCTCTGGCTCTCCAGCACCAATGCTTCCCTGGCTAAAATTCTCCCACCAGTGCACTTTCCTCTACCAATTCATATGTAACTCTTCATTCAAATCTTCAATCCAAAGTTGCCCATTTTAGAAAGTCTTGATCAAGACTCCTCCTTGCTGGTCCCTTCGGTTCGGTTCTGCATCCCCCATAGCATGCTTTAGTACGTTCATCCACTTCCTCATGAGCGAATCTGCATTCCATCTGTTTCTTCGTGGACCTATGAAGTTTTGCTCACCTTGATCATCTTTATACACACGTGGATTCTAATGGAAACTGTTTTAAGAGAAACTATCAGCTTAAAAATCTTCTAATAAAGCCCCATCTTGTGTACATAAATTTCTCCTGAATGTCACTTTATAACTAAGCCATTACACTATGTCTTGTCTTCTTTTTACTATACGCATGCTTTTATTTTCCAGTCGGCAGAATGAAATTCAAATGAATTCAGTTATCTTTTTTTTCATGTGTACAGTAAACAGGATGCCAAATGACCTTGTTTAGATGGAAGGTAACTTTCCAAATATCGGTAAATTACCTAACTGTCTTCTAGGTTTATTGTAATTTGGTATTGTCTCTTGTCTCCCTTTCTCCTTCCTTTGATCTAGTATTGCAGTCACAGTGTTACATATGTTTTATGTACGAGAGCTTTGAAGTGAGAATCAATCACATCTGAGATCAAGGATCGCCCTTACCTCCCTTGTGGCATGAGCTATAATTGGCACTGGAACCATCCAAGATGACATGCTAAGTGCACGTAGATGTCTCCGAAATACGGTGCCATCTCCATTCAGCAGCATCTGTTTACTGCTGCTCTGTCATCCTGGTTGATGTCAGAGCAGGGACCGCCCGGAACCAGGCACACAGAGCAGACAGGCTAAGGCGTGGTGATTGGGGAAGTCCATGTCTGCGGGTGTGAATAGGGTACTCGATGCAAATGCTGCCAGCCAGATCTTGAGAAAGCAATCCCCTTGGCATGAGCAGGGGTGGGAGGGCCCTGCTGACCAATCTCCTGTCCTGATCCTATGGTCCACTCACGGAACTTCTAGGTTCTCAAAGACTCGAGGCCTCCGTTATGGAGCAAGGTTTGCGATGTTGAAACCTCATAGATAAATGCCAGAGATGTAGTCAACACTGACTCGTAAATGTCTGTGGCGCCTAAGACTGTATTTTTTGACTGTATTTTTTCCTGCATGCTCATCCATCGTGGTGTTTGTAAGTAGCAAAAAAAATGAGCCTGATTTGTTCTCCTTTGTAGAGCCAGGCCGAGGCCCACTACAAAGGAAGTAAACATGCCAAGAAGGTCAAAGCACTAGAGGCAACGAAAAATAAACCCAAAATGGTTTCTTCCAAGGACAGCGCAAAGGCTAATCCCAGCTGCTCCGTCAGGCCAATCACAGGCGACAGCTCTGACAAATCAGGTCAATGACACTTTTTGTTCTTTGGCATTGTTGTGTTCCTCCTCCTGCCCCTCCCACCCTCCCCGACCCCTTTTCCTAATTCCCCCCTCCTTGGATGTTGCATGTTACTCTCCATGATTTATTTCTGTAATATGATATATTTCCTTCGCAAGAAGGGATATGTGTTCGCACAGAACATAAGCATTTGATATGTCGCCATTCCATGTTGTAAAATATATGCCTTTAAATATATGTGTGTGTATATAAGTATATATGTATTGAAATAACCAAAGACTGCTGGTCACATGTTCAGACAAAAATCAAGTAATGGATATAAAACAGTGGTATTGCCTCTTTCTGTTCCTTCTGTGTTTGGTTTGTGTTACAGGCTTTTTTTGGATAAGAGATTCTTAAGATTGTTCATAATAGATTTTTTAAAAATCTAATCTCAGTGAAAAGTTGGGGGTGACATTTACAGAGAGAATGGCATTAGTGGGTATGAAACTGTGCTTAGAAGTAACAGATTTTGACTTCATCACACCACTGTGAAGCTCTCCTCTGAATTACAAATCGATCCAAATAATTTAAAGGAATTATTTACAATGTCATGAGTTGCTTAGCAGAAAGTCTTAATATATAATTAGAAATATGCTGTTGAAAATTCTTTAATACAGAACCTGCAATATCTGGGTGAGTTCTTTCACTGGGAAACAGAGTTCTCTGTCTTTCTCAGTGTGGCTACCACGAAATTGGATGTTGATAGGTTCCCCTCTCCCAGCTGCCCCTGGGACCCATAATGGATTTATCATCCTGTTTTAGTGGCTAGCTGTGGAAGAGAGTCTGCTAAAGGACACTAAGAGGACGTGTCCCTTTCTTTATGTTTGATTCTGGCATTAGAGACTTCTGTGTTGTGGGAAATACACACTTCAGGTTCTCTCCTGATCATCAAAATCCCTGTAGCACTTGAGGAGGAAGCTGAAGAATGCTTACCAATGACTTCCAGGGGCCATTGGAAATGAGCAAATCCATTACTGTAAGAGGAGAGTTCAGAACGCCTCTTCAGATAAGAAAACTATGTCCCAGAGATGCTGGCTCTGAAAGCATGGAAGCCTAGAATTAAGCTACCAAGTTTGGTGTTAATAATAACAGTTCTCTGTGCTTTATATGATAGGGTCACCAAATGATCTTATCAAGGAAATGTGATAAATACTGGATTTTTACATAGCACTTCTATCCTTGTAAAGAACAAGCCCCTGTATAGATAAATATAAAACCTAATATTTAACCTATGTCTAAAGTAGTTATTAGTGTAGATGCCAAACCCTATTTCCACGTGCGCAGTTTCACAGTCGGCGTCACGGCTCATGGTGAGGCCAACGTCAAGACGGCTGTCTGCTAGCAGTTGTCCTGTGTTTGGGAGAGCGGAATCCATCATCCCCTGACTTCCTGCCAGCTTTCATTTTCCAAAGAATATTGTTGCCTTTATGAGGCAATACTCTGCCAAAGGTTTTATTACCTGAATTGTGGTCTTTACCTCCAGCAGAACTTCCAAGTAAAAGGATAAAATAATCGAGGTTAGTGTCACCCTATTCCCTAGGTTTATTTTGTGGCGTGAGCTAATCAAAGAGCCAGTGGGCTCCATAAATACTCGAGCATTGCAACCCAATGTGCTCAGTGTTTTGCTTAAGCCCGGTAACACTTGGGAATTGTGTTTGCCCTGAGGGTGGTAGTAAAAGTAATGAGTACAAGCGAAGTGGAAAGAGTCAAAGGGTAGAGGGGATCGAATCAAGGACAGAGCAGTGTGGACATAGAAGATGCAAACGAAAGAGAAGAGGTTATAATCATAGCCTCTCTTGGGCCTATAGGGTGCCCAGTGAAGACTGTTGAAATAAATTTTACCAATTCTGGGGTTTTCTTCCAGCAGTAAGGAAAATGTTTGCATTTAGGAGTGCCTGTTTTCCCTGACAATCACTCAGAATCTATATATGAATCTATATATTTGTGAACACACTGATTAGATTACTCGTGGTTTGCATAAGTATTAATGTAAATGGAGTATATTATTTCTATGAGTGCTAATAAAACACCAACATCACTTGGGAGCAGTATTTGAAAATAATTGAGCTGTACCTGTTAAGTGTATGTTCTTCCCCTTTAGTTGAAATTCATTTCTAAGCAGGAATTCCTTTGTGTTTTATAGAAGTTCCAAATGAGGAAACTAGAAACTTTGGCCAACTAGAGAATCTTTTCTAAGTAGCATAACCGACGGTGAAGTGCTAGCCAGCTAGCTCTAAGCCCTTGAACTGCTCCCATGGCTTTGCCATTATCTGTGTCTCTCATTCATTTAAAATACTGTTTGGGAAAAAAAGAAAACAAAAAATAAATAAATAAAATGGAATAAAAAGTATTCCAGTTCTTTGTAAATGGCCTGGGTAGAAGGAGGTGAGAGAGACTAGGAAGGGAGATGGAGGCTTACGGTAAAGCTGACGGAAATGCTTCAGCAGATGACATTGTCTCTAAAGTGCTAGCTGAAACCGAATCGGTCGCAGGGACTCCTTGCTTGGTTGTCAAGTCCCATGAGGCTGACATTCTCCAGCATTTTGTTGTTGTTGTTGTTGTTGTTGTTGTTGTTCTGAATAGAGAGTCCCTGTCAGCTTGTTTTAAATAGTATCTCTGATACCTAGGTTTTTGGAGAAGTAAGCCAGCCATCTGATGTCTGGGCTGCAGGCTTCCAGTGACATAGAAAACCATTATATCCCCAGGGCTCACTAATCCAGCGTCTAGCCTCATATTTTAGTATCAGCTTAGGAGCAGAATGTTGTTTAAGGAAAGCACATCCTAAAGGAAAAGAAAGAGCCCAGCATCGAGGGAGGCAGCTTCTAGGATTCACTGAGTGCCCTGGAGCATGAGGTGAGGATTGGGAGTATCTGCTGAAGAACACGGGGACCCAAGCACCCCTCTGTGATCCTTCATGCTACCCTAGAGCACACTTGGTCTATTCTAAGATGGTATTTCCCACCCTGCAGGGGTTGGGTGAGCCTTCCTACCTGCAACTTTGACACTTTGTGTAACCATTTCTCTCTTTTTTATGTTTTATTTGGAGACATAATTTGGCTCCTGTTGAATCCAGGTCTGCGCAATACAGAGAGATTTGTTATAATAGAACCAACAGATGTAAAAAGGTCAGGATGACATGGCAAGCTCTCTGGGTCTTTCTCTCAGGTCAGTAAACAGAATAGGTTTAAACTACAATAAGCAGGTGTCTCGTTTATAGGAAATTCCAACTGCGTGATTTTTTTTTTAAAAGCTAAAGGAAGTTGAATAAGAATAGCTGTCCCACTCAATTCTTAGAAGTTGAAGTAGAATTAAATGTAAAATACAGATAAATAACTTCCTGGCCTCCCAGGATCTGCCCCAACTTTTAATGATGCTTCAGTGGGCATTGGAAACATAGTGAGGAGGAGGAGGGAGTAGCTGGGGAGAATTAGGGTCAGAACACAGCAAGCCTTAGGTAGCTTCAGGAAGACAGCTGGAACAGATAGGTTAGACACTGCACCCAAATCTCTCCCTGGAGTTCAGGTGTCGTGATGGTGTGAGACACTGCCCATCCCTGTCATGATGTGCCCCACATCACACTGCAGGCTCTTCCAGCATTTCAGGACTTGTAGGAGGTTCAAATTCACAGAGCCTTCAAAGGAAACCTTATTTCTTACAAATAATAAATCATCAACACAATCGGCCATGTTCTATAATCCTAGGCTTTGTATAAGGCCTTTAAAAAATTAACGACATACTACAATGAAGAAAATATTCTCGGTTTAAAGTATATATGACTTAGAAGTAAGCAGGCTTCTAAACAAAGGAAGGCATGAGGAATGATTATAAATTTATAAACGCAATTAAGAGCAAAACCAAAGGACCCAGAACATTTTGTGTAAAATACAACCATGGGAGCATTAAAACATGCTTGGTTTACAAGATGCAGGCACATAACGTGTTTTCATGTGGTGCCTCCAGGAACCTTGCAACAATAGGGTGAAAATCCATATCTGCTCTTTCTTTGTCGTGCAGCCAGCTGGGTTTCCATAGTTGCTTTTCCTCTGTTCTGCGGTATAATGTGGTATGTGTGTGTATTTCTGTCAGATTCATACAACAATGAGTAGAAGGATTTTTTCCTCCTCTAAGGGCTTTTCAGTCTCACAGCATTTTAATATTTGAAGTGAGTGAGTTTTAAGACAAGCAATACATAGTCACCAGCACCTCCAAGTTGTTCCCCAGACTATGGTATCAGTGAAGAACCAGAGACTGGAAAAGTAGATCCTCTTGAGTATGACTCTGAATGACTCAAATCCCAGCAGAGTCAGGAACAACCTGGAACTCGGGCTTCTTGCTCCACGCTCATTGGATCCCCATTGCTCCTAAAGTTCTCTGACTTAGAAGAGTACACAAAGGAGTGCCAGGGGATAAAGCAGTGATCACCAGAGAACTGTTTCCCAGAGTTAGAAAGCAGGATCACACTTTACTCTTCAGTGGCCATTGACACGTGAGGTACTCCCAGGGACTGTGAGGGGGAATGTCATACATTGCTTTGTTGATAATCCTAAAATTCTTGTGTGGCTGTTACCAGCAGTGCTTAACTGTAATAGGAGGGGCTTTATTTCAGAAGCGATGCTCTTTTTATTTAAGGAGAAATTTGAATCTAAGCATTCACTTCTGGTAAATAGCATGTGACAAATGTTCTTGAAGCTCCAGCTTGATAGCTGCAGACATTGCCTGCCTGGAGACAGATGATGCTGAATGCAACGGGGCCAAGCTCGGAGAGGACACTGCCAGTGGCACAAACCTTTGCCCTGCCTCCAAACGAGGGCATCTTGCTTGCCTTAGGCCCTGTCCACCTTCCTAACAGAATTTAAAACCATTCCATTGAAATGCTGGCCGGGAGGACATGGGGATCGTTTTGTTTGCTTCACACCCGCGACCTTTGGAGCTGTGAGGTGGCAGTGGAGGTGGCAGGGGAGGACACCTTAGTGCAGCGCATTGCAGTCATTAGCTTGTGACGGTTTTGCATGGTGGCCGTTCCTCAGGTGTGAGCCGAGAGCTGGGATCATCTCATATGTAGTTCCTTGTAGTTTGCCTAGGAAGGCTTGTCAGTTAGTTGCATGTATTTACCTTATTGCTTCATGGGAGGATGTCCTCAGTTTTGTCAAAGAGTGCTTCTCGCAAAGACTCATCGTTTTTATGCCCTCCCCCCCACCATGTGTTTAGTGGCTTCTAAACGTTGTTACAAATGGAGCCAAGTTTTCCAAACGCCAGCTTCTCATTTCCACTGACGGCTGCTGGATTCCATCTGTTAGCCAACAAGGTCTTCCTCCATGTGCCTTCTCCCTTCCTGTATCCAGCACCTGGACCTTGTGCTGTTAAATAGGAGAAAATGGAAGTCTCTTGCTCTGACCATACCTGTCATTGGTAGACAAGTGCCATCATAAATTTACCATACATCTATCCAACTCCAGGAAGCCAAGATTTAGTAACCCTCATAAAGTAATAGATTAAGTGTATTTATGGCAAACATCTTAAGGCTGAAGTTCTGGGGTACCATCATGTAGAACATAAACGAGGCCCATCTGTCTGAAGAGAACAGACAGTTATACTAAGGCTCATATACTTATGAAATGCTCATAGATCATGAAGGCTTTCAAGGAAAGTTTCAATAATGAAACTACCTCCATCTTTGCTCAGGACAGGAGCGACCTGCCAGGCAAAGCCAAGGACGCTGGAAGCATTTGTCCCCACATGAAGCTAACTTGGAAAACTGTTTGTAGTAGCTTCCAGGCAAATAATGCCAGGAGTTTCCTGTCACACTTTCTGCTTTTAAAAACTGCCCCCCTGGGGTTGCTTTAAAAAAAAAGTAAGACTGATTTATGATCAACCTGTTAACTTATGATTTAACGGGAACGTGTCATGAGCCACGTGCCCATCCCATAAGCTGGGGCTGTGCCTCATTAAACGACCACCTTTTCAGATGCTCCCTCCTTTATTTCAACGCATATCCATCTCCTCGGCTACCTTATAGTCACGACATTTCTGCACTGAGGAGCCACTGGAATGGAAAAGGCCTTCTGTGTCCACTGAATGATTTTGTATAACGGCAAATGCCCTTGAGATTTCAACAAAGGTTATTATTCATATTTTAATGGCATTCCTCTTATTTGCTTCAGGAAAAAATTCGCTTGTTGTGGCATATTTTTCCGACAAGCGTGGCTGCTCACATAGAGCTACTCAATAAGTGCTTTATATTCTGTATGCACGGCACATACATACATGGGACAGTTTTTTTAGGACTCTCGGCCCAATTTTAATAACCTTACCTAATGCCACACAAAAATCAATTTTTTTCTGGAATTTTTCAGAAGTAGACCCCCCTCCCCCAGCCTTGCTTAAGAAGGCCTAGATGTAGCTTGATCCTCTGCATCTGGAGAGCGCCAGGCTCCACCTTGGCGATGTCCAGGGGAGCTTATTTGGCAGCTGTGCGGAAGGTAAGGGCATTAAGGACATGGTTTCCTACACCAAGACTGCTAAGGATGTTGTGGACTTCACAGGGACCCAGGTGGAGATTTGCTGTAGGGGCAGAGCCGCCAGTGGACTTGCCTAGAAGAATTGTGGGGTCAAGGACATTGCAGGAAGCTCCTACTAGACAGGGGCTGGTGGAGCAGTGGAGTGGAGCCAGCCTCCAGGTAGCCGAACTATATAGTTCAGTGTGTCAACCCGAGAGAATACAAACAGGAGGCCAGGGTTCGAACCTGGGAGAGCTGCTTCTGGGGCAAGCAAAGCCTAACTTCATTCTTCTTGCTCCTTTCCTCCTTCTGGAACAATAATGTCTCATGCTCAGGCTTGTCCCACTGTTACATTTTGGAAAGAGCTCATTTAGATTCCACAGACTGCGAGCTACAGGGAATTAACCTTAGGGATGAACTGTGCCTTCTATCGCTCTCGACTGATTTGGATAAGACTTTGGGCTTTGGACTTGTGAGTCTGGGATGAGCTAAGATTTTTTGAAGCAATTGGAATGGGATGAATGCATTTTGCCTGTGAGGCTGTGAGATCTGTAGGAGCCAGAGGTGGAACGCTGTAAATTGAGTGTCCACCTCCGAAGCTCACCATGAATTCAATCTCAACTGGCACGGCACAAAGGCCTTCACCAGATAGCAGCGCCATGTAGAAAGTGGCCCTCCCGAGACACCAGACTTCCCGGTCTCCAGAGTTACAGAAGCAAACGTAGAGTGTTTGTCAAGCGCTCAGTTCATGCTATTCTGCCATAGTGGAGAACGGAGTGAGACACAGCCATGCTGGTGACCATTAACATACAACCAGCGATCGCTCCGTGCCTGCGCTGTGCTAAGTGCTTTATGCAGACTCTCTTACTTATGGGCTATAACCCTCCGATGGATACTGGAAAGGGAGAAGAAACATAGAGGCCTGTCTCCAGCTTTTAAGGTCAGTGTATCACCTAGTGTATATCTCAGCTGCTCTCCTATAGATGTGCAAGCCTTTGGAAGAAGCTTTGTGGACTGTACTGCTGTATGGATTTTTTGTTGTTGTTGTTGTTTTTGAGGTCATTTGGGAATTTTTCTACTAAGTAGCACTACTTGAATTCTCTTATCTCAAAGGATGTGCTGTTCCTTCCCCCCAGTCTACTTTCCGAATGGTTTGTTGTCATCATCGTCCTTGTTTTGTTTTTAATCAAGTTATGCTGAGCACGGTGCCATGTACTTCTGATCCTAGCAGTGGGGAGATGGAGGCAGATAGAGCTCTGTGAGTCTGAGGTCAGCCTGGTCTTTGTGGCAAGTTCTAGGCCAGCCAAGACGACATAGTGAAACTTGAAGTCATAAGTGGATTTTCATTATGATGTCTTAGTCAAGGTGTGGTTCTGGGTGCCATTTACCCAAACTGCGTCTATAGCCCCGTGAAAGCGATATGAGCCTAAACCCATTAGTCTGCTTCTCATTGACGTCATCTAATTATGACTGAGTCGTGCTCTCTGACCTTCTAGTTCCTCCTCTATAAAATGGGAGTGTTAGTACCTACCTCCTAGGACGGTCAGGATTAATTAGCTGAAAAATGCTAGGTGCTCAGCGAAGTGCCTACCAGCTAACAGGCGTTCAATAAATGGGAGCCATAAAAAGCACCTGTTTGTTCACAGGTATTCAAGGCCCTGTCCCTGACTCTGCTATCATTTCCTGCTGTACGATACACAACAGTGGCCTGTTCTCACATTCCCTTTATGAGCTTATTGCTCAGAGTCAGTATACACATGTGTGTGTTCACTCCAGGACATTGTGGCTGGATGAACCCAATGTCTCGCGAGACCTTTAAAATGTGCAAGAGAGCCCTTTGGTCTTCCTCCCATTTTTAAGTAACGGAAGAAGCATTTCTCCACTCGGTCCTTCTGCTGGCTTGAGTGTCTTGTCCCTTCTGGTATCGTATTCTGCACCTGGCAGCCACATAGGTATCATATGGATGCTATTAAGAAAAAGTTTGTGTCGGGAGCCCTGGTCCCTGCCCTGGATGGTGGGTGAGGCAGCATGACTCTCATTAGCTCTGGTATCTTCTCCAATCAGTATAAAGGAGGTTGCTGGACCACACTCTGTGTATGACTGCAGTGCTGAACACAGGGACAGCCCAACACACTTGCACTTACTCAGAGAGAAGTTTGGGTGTTAGATGTTGAGCAGTTGCTCAGGCTGGAGCCAGTCTTGGCCATTGAGAGCAAACATTTAGAGGACACGGGTGATCTGGATGAGAAACATGCCCCTCTGGCAAGTCCCAGATGGCATTTGTGTCAATAAGTAAGAATTTTATCCGCTCGTGTATTTAATCTCCAACTATTTATGAAGCTTTCTTGGCATATAATTATTTGAGTATTTCTTATGGGCTGTTAATGACTTAACCTCTAAGTACACATTTTTCCTTTTAACTATGAAATCGCATAAATAAATACTAGAATTCCTTCTCACAATAGGCTTTTATTTTGCTTTCAGATATTTGAATTTTTATCTGAATTTCATAATTTTTGCCAACTTAACCAGCAAAGTGGCTATTAAGTTAAAATATTAGCCGGGCAGTGGTGGCACACACCTTTAATCCCAGCACTCAGGAGGCAGAGGCAGGTGGTAGAGGCCAACCTGGTCTACAGAGCGAGTTCCAGAACTGGCTCCATAGCTTCTGAGAAACTCTGTCTTGAAAAACCAAAAACCACACAAAATAAACTTAAATACCATTTTTTTCTAGCACACCATTGTCCCTAGTTCTCTCTTAACAAATGATTTTACTCAATATTGAGATGTCGTAACATGCAGTCATTTCCTTAGTGTTCATGAGGGACTGACTTGAGGACCCCCAAAGTATACTAAAATCTGCAGATGTTCACATTATAATTCAACCAACTACGGATCAAAACTATTCAGGTAAGAATTACATCTGTATTGAACATGTATAGCTATTTGTTTATCCTTATTCTTTAAAAGCAGTAAAAATCCTTCCCTATAGCATTTACACTGTGTGGGTGTCATAAATATTCTGTGGAGACTGTATATATTAGGGAGGCTCCATGTAGGATCTGGGCAAACACGTTGCTGTTTTGTATAATTAATTTGAAACAGGCAACTTATAACAAGGGAAGGTTGACTGGGGCTCCTAGTTTTGGAAGCTTTGATCCCTGATCATTTGACCCTGTCACTTTTGAGCCTGTGACAAGGCAATACACAATAGCTGTAAGTGTGTGCCAAAGCAACACTGCCTCATTGCTTGCACGCAAACTAAAAGAGGAAGGGACAGGTGTCCATCCTGTTATCAGCTTGGAAGGCAACCCCCTGCCCACCCAGGGACCTAGAAACCTCCAGCCAGACCCACATTTTTTAAAAAAAAATTCCACCACCTTCTAATTGTCCCGAGGCAGGGACAAAGCCCATCAGACATGGGATCAGAGCTGTAGCAATTCCTAAGACCAGGCAGCCCAAAACAAACTCCTGTGGAGACTCAGCCTTTTAAATTAAAACTGACTTTCCACGGTCAGCCGACTTTCCCCGGCATCTCTAGGTCTTAAATATTAAGCTGGCTTTGACAACTTCATAAAGCCTCAGACCGAATTCAGAAACAAAAGTCAGATGAGAACTAGCAACGTGTGATAGGTGTTTAGCAATGCATTCTTAAAGATCCCTAGCCTCCTTGTGCTGCCTGAGTGTCTGACCCTGTCTCCCTAGAGCAGACGGTACCTAGTTAAGTTTATAAAGTATGTGGGCTAGGTACCTGTCTGCCAGGGATGGCCTGGGGCTATAAATTTGTTTCCCAGCAGACAATTTTTGGCTCTGACTAGGTGAAGAAAGAGCAAGTGTCCTCCGCAGCTCTCAGGCTGACCTTTCCTTCCTCAGTGAGCAACTCCCCCTGCCTGGATCATCAAAGCCTTCCCCCTTGGCTGAGCTTGTAGCTAGGGAAGAGAAAGGTGAGCCTGAATTCAAACACTTTTGTCTGGGCTCTGTGAATCCAAAATTGTGTTCCCTGAAATAGTTAGCAAAATAAAAATAAATAAAAAGACCCTGTTCCTTGTTCTATCTTGAAAATTCATTTTTTAATCTTATTGCCAGAATTTGAATCCCTACTCCCTAAGGGTCTTAGTTTGAGTGATGTGAGTTACTTATTCTATTTTCAATAATAAAGGTGCCTCAAAAATAACTGTTTCATACCTCTTAGTGACAAATCAGAAAGGGGGCAATTTTTCAACCTGAAGAAGTTGAAATATGCTTTCTCTATTGTACAAGTCCAATGGCTGGGAAACTATACAAAAGAAAAGAAAGCTGTTCATTAGATTCAGACTCCAGCAAACAATCTCTCTGCGCTCACTTGGGAAAACTGATGAGTTCACAAACACCCATGCCAGTTCACTGACGGCAGGTTGGGGCTGCCAGCTTTCAACATGGAAGTGTTTGGTCATGCAACGGAGTTTTCATCTTGAGTGTGAGGCCGGCTGCCTTTGCTTCTGAACAGGGAGCAGTGTTACAAGGGGAAAGAGAGCCAACAGCCTACAGTCAGGCAAGGAAGGCAATATCTGACATTTTGTTGAGCCACAAACCCCCGGCAAGGCCTGAAGACCAGAACCTGACTGACAAGGTTTCAGACGGAATTGAGGACAGCTGCCTAAGTCAGAACCTTACGCAGGCCCAGAGGTCCCAGATGCCAGTAGAACACAGGGCCAGTTTTGAGCTTACAGAATCTGTCACCCCGCATTTGTGAGCCCTAAATAACTTTAAAGAAGTGGACTTTTTTCTTACTTTTTTTTTAAGGACTTACAAAGCCTGATTCAACAAAAAAGGCACGTTAACTTAGACGATGCTTACCTGCCTCCAGGGTTAGTCTACAGACCACCATATGAAAATTAGGCATAAGGATAGTTAATGAGGAATTAGTAAGCGTTACAGCAATCAGCCGTGCTTGAAGACACGGGGTTTCTGGAACTGAGCTAGGATGTGGTAATGTGGCATTAAACATCCAGAGCCCGACAGCTTCAGATTGGTGGAATGGTTTTGTGCTCAGGGACTTCTACAAGCCAGCTGTAATTCCTCTATTTCTCCGTGACTGCTTGGTATTTCTGGACTGATGATTGAAGTACTCTACCCTGCTTTCCTTACCTGCTGTACAGGAAAAGGGCTTCCAAGGTCCAGGTTCAGGGGTATTCTGACGTTCCTTCCCGAGTGTGGAACTGAGATTAGGCGTCTCCCAACAGGAAGTCCTCTGACTAGTCAAGCAAGTTAGCCAGCTAGATGTGAGACAAACCAGTCTACACTACTATGCCAGGAGAACAAGTAAGTTAGCCAGCTAGATAAGAGACAAGCCAGTCGACGCTGGCTCTGCCGGGTGAACTTTAGGGACACTTGAAATAGATTCAATCTACGTAGGACAGTTCATCAGAAAACGCCTGAATGGATGACTAGATCCCAGTCTGCTGAGTCAGACTGGACCACCAGGTATAAAGCCTGGGGACTTCATGTAGGTGTGAGTGGTAAAATCTCTAAGATACCGAGCCTCCATAATGGCCTTCAATGATGATACCCCAAAGGGTATAGAAAATCAGTTAATGGCACAGTGCCTAGTACTTAGGATTCTTCAGAATATTATTGTATAAATATATCATAATAGTTGAAAATTCAAATAGCAGTAGCATGATATAAGTTAATATAGGGAACATAGAACATCCATTGAAGAAGAGTTGCTAGGCAGGAATCTCTAATGAACCTCCAAACAGAACACAAATAGTTCCATAGGTGGGAAGTTCAGTCAGAGATCCATCCATGAGTGTGACTCAGTGGTAGTTCTTACCTAGTATGGACAAGGTCAAAGATACTAGAAAAAAAAACGGGTTTCGCCATGTATCTCAATGTCGAAAGCCAGCAGCCCCAACTTGCCATCAGTGAGCTCATCAGTTTTCTTGCATGAGCACAACAGATTTTTGTTTGCTCTACTTTGATGCAAATTAAAGTGGTCTCTTGTTTGTGTACTTTTCCAGTGAACTAGCTCTTACCAGGAATGCAGAAGCCATAGGTTCCATCATGAAACCCAAAAAGGCAAGAACAAGAGAAAAATAAGTTGATGGCAAACAGAAAGCAAGCTTACTTGCAGAGGACTGGCTGCTAGTCTTTGGCGTTTTTTCCCCATGTGTTTTCTATCTCCTGGCAGGGTACCTACAGGGAGACCTTCATCTCTATTCACAGCTCTTTTAATTATCAGCTTTGTTTATCTCTGTGCTGTGCAGTATTGCTAACGAAGAACATAATGAAATATCATTTTATGAAACATTAAAATATTGAACCTGTCGCAAATGACCTACTGTATCTCACAGAGATCCATCATTAAGTGAAAAACTGCAACTTGAACGGACACATTAACTGTTGCAAATATGGGGGCTGGCGAGATGATTCAGGGGTTAGAAACACTTGCTGTTCTTCTGGAGAACCAGAGTTCAGTTCCCAGCATCCCTGTCAGGCAGCTCACAACAACTCCAGTTCCTGGGGATCCCATGCCTCTGACTTCTGACAAACACATGCATACATATAATTGATGATAATAACCTTACTAATAAGATGAACCTTAAAAACATTAAAGCATATGCTATTTTCATAAGTGGTAAAAGTATTTTACATAACTAAGAAATATGTGTTTTTTTTCCTATGTCATTTACTTCACTCAATACAATTCAGTAGTTAGCACTGATGTTTTAAAATTTCTATTTCCGTAGCACTATCTAGAATTAGGCATTCTGTAGCTGAGGAGAACCATTGCCCACAGATATTTTTCTGCACACTTGGCACAGAGATAGGTTAAGATGTTTCCAGGATTCAAGCTCTCTTCTGACCATTTGTGAGTGCAAATAAATCATTCTGAGATAACAGGACAATTATGTGAAGAGGGAGGGATCACGAAAGCACTATAGGGGAGATGGGGAGATCTGGGTCTTCAAACTGAAGAGCAAAATCATAAATGTTTAAGATTCAGAAAGATTTGAAGAGGATGTGAGATGCAATAGATGCTCGAGAAATGTCAACCGGATGAAAGGTTGAACGTGCTGATAGCAAGGATACTGAAAAGATTCTATCATGAACTTTGTTAATTAAATATTGAAGTAAGATGGGGAAAGAGCACAGGGCTCCCTGCTGACACGACAGCGTAGCGGAGATGAGGACAAGAAAAGTACTTGGGAGGATTTCTCTGCAGGTCAGCTCAGTCCACTTAGCATTCGTGAGGTTGAGTTTGAAGATCCATGAGACATCTAGGCATAGACATGAGGAAAGGGTCTTGAACCATGAAGAGGGGGTGACCTGTGAATTTAAGAATCCAACTGGTAGACGAAGTCTCTAAAGCTAATTAAATTTATAATACCAAAGAAGAGAGTAAACGTAAGGTGACCAACCCTAACGCATGCCATCTCTTAGCTAAGGCCAGGCAGAAGAACAGGCCCCAGGGAAGGACCTAGAATGGGCTGTTACTGTAAAGACGAATAGGGAAATGATTGTGGGAGGAACTACAGTTATCAAAGGAAGAAAGTGTGTGGATATCAAGGGAAGAAAATCTAGAAGCAATGACTGCAGAGGGAACACTGGTTTGGGTGGGTTAGGATGGGAGAGAGGAAGCAGAAAGGAAGCTCATGGCTCCGAACATCAAAGAGAAGACAAGTGAAAAGCGCCGGGGGTGAGCCAGTTCAGAGAACCCTTAGAACCTGGAGCTCTCAGGGCTTCAGCAACAGGAGGAAAATAGCTGACAGCATAGAAGGGAGAAGATATGGGAATGTCAGAGAACCCAAATGGGATCAGACACCTTTCTCCTCACAAATGGGAAAAGCTTCAACATCAGGGACAACCTTACCAAGCCTCCCCATTCCGCGATGAAGCAGGAGACCAGACATTTGCTAATAAAGGATTAGAGTATCAGTAGCAAACTGAAGACAGGAAAAGCTTCAGCAAAGATGAAGACGTATAATATGTTCCCTGTGTATAATACTTTCCCCATTTGTTTGCCTTGTTATTGAGCTCTTGCCCATATATATAGAAAATTTCAATAATTTGTATCCACTAATCTATATTCTTCTTTCTCTTACTGAAAACAGATTTTTCTCTCATAATATATCCAGATTACAGCTTTCCCTCCCTCCACTCCTCCCAGGTTCTTCCCACCTCTCCTCCCATCCAAATCCATCCCTGTCTGTCTCTCACTAGCAAACAAATAGGTTTCTATTTAATAATAATAAAATATAATAGAGTAAACTATAAGATAAAACCCAGCACTTTGGAATTGAGCAGAACAAAGAAACAGAAAAGAGCCCAAGAGAAGGCACAAGAAACAGAGACCCACTCATTCACACACCCAGGAATTCCACAAAAACACTGAACTGGAAGTCATAATCCATATTCAAGGAAACTCTTCCCACCTCCTTTTCTGCTGATTCCTGAGGCAGGGGATTTGATATAGACATTCCCTTAGGGCTGAACGTTCCAAGGTCTCTCACTGGTCCCTGTATTTGATCCCATTTGCTGCAGGTGGAAGTTTCTCCAATGATAACTGAGCAAGTCCCTGATCTATGAGTATGGAAGAATGTTCTTAGGAGACATTTTGTGTTATGTTTTCTTGTTTTGTTTTTATAACAGCAGTACTGGGTTCTACCGTAGGTCCTCGGGCTGTCTAGTCTCAAGTTCTTTGTCACCCAAGCCGAGTTGGGTGTAGGTTCCAGCTTGTGAATTGGCTCTCAAGTCAGATACTGGTGGTTTACTCCCATAAACTCTGTGCCACCATTGCACTAGTCTTAGTGTGCAGGAGGACACCGTTGTAGATAAGGGGTTTGTGGCTGCATTCGTGTCTGTGTTTCTCCTTTGGTAGCACATAAAGTACCTTCCTGTACCAAAGACACTAGTGTGTAGGTATGATGGTTCCGTGTCGGCAACAGCTCAACTTCTCTGTGTTCGGTGAGTTGTGTCGGGGTTGTCTTCAACAGTGGGGCTCTGCTGTCAGTTTGTGGAGAGCAACTTACAGTCTCAGCTAACTTTAGGTTGTTTAGGGGTTCCTCCGGGATTCCTTTGGCCAACAACTCAATTATGTGTAAACCATTCCAAGTACTAGAGGCTTCATCTGGTGACAAGAAATGTTCAGTTGAAACTCTGTCTCCTCCATTATTTAGCGATTTTATTTAGCAATCCTTTGTATATTTATATGTTTTAGGAAGAAGTGTGTGTGTGTGTGTGTGTGTGTGTGTGTGTATTTATTTTGCTGTATTAGATTTCCATATGATTCCTCAAATGGCCCTTAATTTTAACTGTTGCTCCTCATATTTCCTCCCTTGTCTCCCTCCTCCTTTTCACTTCCACTTGGTCCTCCCATTCCAGCCCCACCCCCACATCCATTCATAACTATATCATTTCCCTTTTCTAGGGAGATCTATCTGTGCCACCCTCAATCCCTTACTCTATACCTAACCTCTGTGTTTAAATGGATTGTAGCTTGGTTAGCATTGAATTAACAGATAATATTCACCTGTAAGCAAATAGGTACCACATTTGTCTTTCTGGGTCTGGGTTACTTTACTTGGAATGATTTTTCTAGTTTCATCCATTTACCTGTAAATTTCCCGATTTCACTTTTTGACAGCTGAGTAATGCTCTATTGGGTAAATGGACCACATTTTCTTCAGCCATTCTGTAGAGAAATGTCTAGATTGTTTCCAGTTTCTGTCTATTATAGATAGGGCAGCAATGAATGTGGTTGAGCAATTGTCTTTGTGGTAGGATGGTGTGACCCTTGGGCATATGCCCAAGAGTAGTACTGCTAGATCTTAAGATAGATCAATTCCCAACTTTCTGAGCAGCGACCATATTGATTTCCATAGTGGCTGTACAATTTTACACCCTCACCAGTATCAGATCAGTTATTAATCTTATTCTGTTTCCTTGCTTGTATGAGCTGTCGTTTGTATTGTTGATCTTACACATTCTGACAGATGGAAGATGGGATCTCAAAGCAGTTTTAATTTGCATTTCCCTGATGGATAAGGATGATGAACATTTATTTGTTTCTCAGCCATTTGAGCTTCCTTTCTGAGAATTCTGTTTAGATCTGTACCCCATTTTTAATTGGGTTATTTATTTTCTTGATACCTAGGTTTTTGAGTTCTTTATATATTTTGGATATCAGCCCTCTACCAGATATGTAGTTGGGTAAAAATCTTTTGATTCTGTAGGCTGTCTCTTTCTCCAAATGATGATATCATTTGCCATACAGAAGCTTTTCAGTTTCATGAGTTCCCATATAGTATTGGTTGTTGATCTTAGTGCCTGTGCTAATGGTGTTCTGTTGAGAAAATCTTTTCCTGTGCCGGTGAGTTCAAGATTATTCCCCACATTTTTCTATTAGGTTCAATATATCTGGTTTTATGTTAAAGTATTTGATCCGTATGGAATTGAATTTTGTATGGGGTGATAAGTATGGATTTATTTGGATTTCTCTTTGTGTAACTGTCCAGTTTGACCAGTATTGTTTGTTGAAGATACTGTCTTTTGGCCGGGCGATGGTGGCGCACGCCTTTAATCCCAGCACTTGGGAGGCAGAGGCAGGCGGATCTCTGTGAGTTCGAGACCAGCCTGGTCTACAAGAGCTAGTTCCAGGACAGGCTCCAAAACCACAGAGAAACCCTGTCTTGAAAAAGCGCAAAAAAAAAAAAAAAAAAAAAAAAAAGATACTGTCATTTTTACAATGTGTATTTCTGGCTTCTTTGTCTAAAATCAAGTGTCTGTAGGTGTGTGAATTTTTGTCCGGGTCTTCAGTTAGATTCCACTTATTAATGTGTCTGTTTTTGTGCCAGTGCCATGTGGTTTTTATTACTATGGCTTTGTAGTACAATTTGAAGTTGGGATGGTAATAATTCCATAAGTTCTTTTATAATTCAGGATAGTTTTAACTATCCTGTTGTGTGTGTGTGTGTGTGTGTGTGTGTGTGAGAGAGAGAGAGAGAGAGAGAGAGAGAGAGAGAGAGAGAGAGAGAGAGAGAGCGCTTCCATATGAATCTGTAGATTGCTTTTGATAGGATGGTGATTTTTACTATGCTAATCCTACTGATCCATGAGCATCGGTGATCTTTCCATCTTCTGATACCTATCTCAAGATATTTTATATTATCTGAGGCTATTGTGAGTTTCTAAGCTAAGGTGTTGTTTCCCTGATTTCTTTCTCAGTATATGTATTTATAGGAGGGCTACTGATTTTTGAGTTAATTTGTATTCAGCTACTTCACTGAAAGTGTTTATCAGTTGTAGGAGTTTCTCAGTGGAATGTTTAGGATAACTTTAGCATAATATCAGATCGTCTGCAAATAAAGACACTTTGACTTCTTTCTTTCCAATTTGCATTCCATTGATTGGTCTTCTTCAGTTGTCTTATTGCTCTAGCTAAGATTTAAAGTACTATGTTGATTAGGTATGGAGAATGTGGACAACTTTGTCTTGTTCCTAATTTTAGTGAAATTGCTTTGCGTTTCTCTTCATTTAAGTTGATATTAGCTATGGGCTTGCTGTAAATTGCCTATAGTATGTTGAAGAATGCCTCTTGTATTCCTAATATCTCCAGGACTTTTCTCATGAGGAGGGCTGGATTTTGTCAAAGGCTTTTTCTGCATCTAATGAGATGATCATGTGGTTTGTCTCTTGGTTTGTTTATATGGTGGTTTACATTTATAAGTTTACATATGTTGAACCATCTCTGGGATGAAGCCTACATGGTCATGGTGGATGTTCTTTTAGATCTGTTCTTGGATTAGGTTTGCAAGCATCTTGTTGAGAAATTTTACATCTATGTTCATAAGGGAAAATGCCTTGTAATTCTGTTGTTTTCTCAATATCTATACAGTTTGAGATCAGGATAACAGTGCCCTCATAAAACAAACTGGACAATGTTTGTTTTTGTTTCTATTTTGTGAGTTTTGTCATTAACTCTTCTTGGAAAGTCTGGTAGAATTCCTGGACTTGTTTGCTTGTTTAGAGATTTTAATGACTGATTATATTTCACTAGATGTTATAGGTCTGTTTAACTTGCTTGTCTGATCTAATTTTGGTAAGTGGTATATATTGAGAAAATTATTGATTTTTTTTAGACTTTCCGATTTGATGAAATACAGGTTTTTACTTATATCTTTATAATTCTCTTCGTTTCCTCAGTGCCTGTTGATATGTCCCCTTTTCATTTCTAATATTGTTAATTTGGATGTCCTCTATCTGCCTTTTAGTTAATTTGGATAAGTGTCAATCTTAAGCTTTTGTTAAAGAACCAACTCTGTGTTTATTTCATTGTATTGGTGTTTGATGTTGTTTCTATTTTATTGATTTAAGACCTGAATTTGATTATTTCTTGATGTCTACTACTTTTGGGTGTAATTTCTTCTTTTTGTTCTAGAACTTTCAGGTGTGCTGTTAGTTACTAGTTTGAGATCTTTCCACTTTTTTTTTCTTCATTTTATTTTATTGAGCTATACATTTTTCTCTGTTCCCCTCTCTTCCTCTCCCCTCCCCTTCTACCCTCTCCCATGGTCCCCATGTTTCCAATTTACTGAGGAGATCTTGTCTTTTTTCTACTTCCCATGCAGATTAGATCCATGTATGTCTCTCTTAGGGTTTTCGTTGTTGTCTAGGTTCTCTGGGATTGTGATTTGTAGGCTGGTTTTCTTTGCTTTATGTTTAAAAACCACTAATGAGTGAATACATATGATAATTGTCTTTCTGGGTCTGGGTTACCTCACTCAATATGATGTTTTCTAGCTCCATCCATTTGCCTGCAAATTTCAAGATTTTACTATTTTTTTCTGCTGTGCAATACTCCATTGTGTAAATGTAACATATTTTCCTTATCCATTCTTCAGTCAAGGGACATTTAGGTTGTTTCCAGGTTCTGTCTATGACAAACAATGCTGCTATGAACATAGTTGAGCACATGTCCTTGTGGCATGATTGAGCATCCTTTGAATATATACCCCAAAGTTGTGTTACTGGGTCTTGAGGAAGGTTGTTTCCTAATTTTCTGAGAAATCACCACACTGATATCCAAAGGGGTTGTACCAGCTTGCATTCCCAACAGCAATGCAGAAGTGTTCCCTTTACCCCACAACCTCTCCAGCATAAGTTCTCATCAGTGTTTTTGATCTTGGCCATTCTTACAGGTGTAAAATGGAATCTCGGAGTTGTTTTGATTTGCATTTCTCTGATGGCTAAGGATGTCTTTCAGCCATTTTAGATTCCTCTGTTGAGAGTTCTCTGTTTAGGTCTGTACTCCATTTTTTTATTGGATTATTTCTTCTTTTGATGACCAATTTCTTGAGTTCTTTGTATATTTTGGAGATCAAACCTCTGTCTGATGTGGAGTTAGTGAAGATCTTTTTTCATCCTGTAGGCTGTCTATTTGTCTTGTTGACTGTGTCCTTTGCTTTACAGAAGCTTTCAGTTTCAGGAGGTCCCGTTTATCATTTTTCTCAGTGCCTGTGCTACTGGGGTTTTATTTAGGAAGTGGTCTCCTGTGCCAATGCGTTCAAGTGAATTTCTTTTCTGGTCCCATTTTTTCAATGTTCTGTAAGGGAGAGAGAGAGAGAGAGAGAGAGAGAGAGAGAGAGAGAGAGAGAGAGAGAGAGAGAGAGAGACCCCGCTCCTTTGATTTTCTGGTCTGGGATTATTTATTCCATGTGTTTTCTTGGGTGTGTTTAACCACTTTAGATTGGAGTTTTCCACCTAGGATTCTTCTATAGGGCTGGACTTGTAGATAGGCATTGCTTAAATTTGGTTTTATCTTGAAATGTTTTATTTTATCCATCTATTGTGATTGAGTGTTTTGCTGCATACAGTTGTCTGGACTGGCATGTGTGGTTTTCTAGAATCTGTAGAACATCTGTCCAATACCTTCCGGCATTCAGAGTTCGTTGAAAAGTCAAGTGTTGTTCTAATAGATCTGTCTTTGTATGTTACCTGATCTTTTTCCCTGGAAGCTTTTAATATTCTTTCTTTATTCAGTACATTTAGTTTTTTTATTATAATGTGACAAGGGGATTTCTTTTCTGGTCCCACCTTTTTAATGTTCTGTAAGCTTCTTATACCTTGATAGGCACCTCTTTAAGTTAAGGAAATTTTTTCTATGATTTTTGTTGAAAATATTTTCTGTTCGTTTGACCTGGGTTTCTTCTCCTTCCTTTATTCATGTTACTCTTAGATTTGGGTCTTTTCATATTGTCCCAAATTTTCTGGTTTCTTGTACCAATGGTATCTTAGATTCAACATTTTCTTTGACTGAAGAATCTGTTTCTTATAGTGTCTTCAATGCCTGAGAGTCTCTCGTCCATCTCTTGTATTCTGTGGCTGAGGCTTGCCTCTGAGCTTCCTGGTCGAGTTCCTACATTTTTCAGTTCCATATTTCCCTCAGTTTGAGTTTTCTTTATTGCTTCTCTTTCCACTTTCATGTCTTGAACTGTTTTATTCATTTCCACTATTTGTGTTTTCATAGAGTTCTTTAAGGGATTTATTCATGGCCCCTTTAAGGACCTCTGTCACATTCATAAAGACTATCTTACGGTCTTTGTCCTGTGCGTCATGTGTGTTGCAATACTCCAGGCCTGCTGTGGTAGGTTGCTGGGCTCTAGTGGAGACATATTGTCCTGGCTGTTACTGATTATGTTTTCTGCTGGTGTCTAGGCATCTGGGTTTGGAGATTATAATTCTAGGTGCTGGTAATGTGGTCTTGTCTTTCCTGGATGGGTGTTTTCCTCCCTTTCTGGTTCTTAGGAGAGGCAGAGTCAGTGTGTCAGCTGTTAGTAAATTCCCCTGAGATCCTGAGAGGTGTAGCTACTGGGGGCTCCAGGTAAAATGTTTCTTGGGTAACGGGAGCTGACAGGCCTGGGGATTGGCTAGGAAGAAGGTTTGTGTCCACAGGAGGAAGGGAAGGGGGGTTCCACCAGGATCTGCTTAGTCTCCTGGGAATGGGGACAGTGAGAGAGGAGAGGCAGCAACAGGTAGTCTGCTAGAGCTCAGGATGAGACGGGGATTTGGAGGAAGAAGAGAGGGCCAGATCTGCCTACCTAGCCTGACTGCCCGTGGGTTCCCAGGGGTTGCCTGCTGGAGTGGGGGTAGAGCAGTGAGTGGACAGAGAAGTTTGAGGGGAAGATCTGTGTGATTCACCAGGGTTGGAGGTGTTTTGGGGGGTTTGGGGGTAGTCAGCTGCAGAGCTGGGGATGAGAGTAGGGGATTGGACTTGGAGGAATGGAGGTGAGGTGAAGATCTGCTGTTAGCCTACCTGCTTCCCTGGCCAAAGTGTGCATATTCCTTATTTAAACCTGATCCCTAAGAGCAGAGGATATTAAAATAGTTGTTTATGAATATTCCACTGCCCGAAAAGTTACATCTTCAAAAAAAAGGTCTTTAGATGGTACCTTCAGACTGCCACATTTCCCATGATCTTTCACCACGTAACCTTTGGGAAAACACCTGCTAGATAAAGTTAAGATGAGCTGACTGCTGTATCCACCGTGCTCTGCAAGGCCGGCCTTTTCTTCTTCCTGTTCCTTTTGGCAGGTCCTGTTATGCTACAGATGAAGAGCACTTGCTTTGTGCATGCAGCAATATGCAATACAAAAAAATATATTTTGAAAAGATGTTAGAGATGACAGTCTAACAGCATCTCGGCATCTCTTATTACATATTGTTTTGCATCTTTGCATCCAAAGTACCAGGTCTGCTGCTTCTGTATTGTGTGGAGGATCCTTTTTCATTTTTTTTTTCAAATCCATTACCTATCTTAATGGAATTCTACTTTAAACTTTAAAATACCTGTCATCAGTTAGTGGTTTCCACCCCTCATGCTTTAGTAAATGTGTAGGTAAGGGCTGAGACAGATGAGGCAAGGGCGTCAGAAGCCCTTGGCAACTCATTGATTTACATCCATACAGGTTCACAGTGGTCCGACAATGCCCCTCCCCCGGCCCTCCAAGCCCTGGTCTAGTATGGAGCCCTCTGGGCTTTTTAGCTTCATTTCTCACAGACTGCACAGGGAAGAGGGTGCTCTGGCTGACACCCGTTCATGTCTTACTACTGCTCAGGAAATAGAAAGATAAAGCAAAAAAAAAAATGGTCTGAGAAATTCTCACACTGAAACTCCTTGGTCCCAGGAGTCTTATGTAGTAACTGGGCAGGGCTTTCTGAGATGATGGTGACTTGGCGCTGGAGGTGTTGTTGGAGAAAGGAAGCGGAATGACCAGGCATGCTGCTTTCATTGTCTGCCTCCTTGCCTAATCCTCTCCGGTAAAATATTAAGTACGAAAAGCATAGTTAACTTCTGTGGTCTCAGAAAGGTAACTGAGAGTTGAGGAAGTAAGAGGGGAGACAGAGTCTCGGAGAGGGAACTTGGAACTTTCACGTGTTGACATTTAAGCAAGCGATTCTCTGAGGGCGTCTCATGCTTGCTGAGAAAACTGACTATAAAACTAAGCTACGATAAACTGACAGAAAAGGATGCCACCTCTTCACCATTCTCGTGAACTCGTGATAATAGTCCTGACTAGATTTCCTGTCTCACATAGCCATATGTGTCCGGGGCCACGAGAACAGTCTTTCATTGACTGCAAAGTCAATACAAATAGTAACAGAGCATAGCTAATGAGTTCAGGAGGTGGACTTTTCATGGCCATGCATCACACTAACCCAGGAAGAACGCAATGTTCATTCCTCCTCCAGAACCTCAGCGGACAAAGACGCCATGCAACTGGTTCTGGAGATTTCCCTGATTGCCCTGCACTGCCCATGCTTGCAAGACATGCTGTCTTTCACGGCACTCTGGATCCTTTCTCCTTTCTTCTGGTCTCCTTGGTTCTTTTTGTGGGGAGATCCTGTTGGAGAGATATCCCTAACCTCAGTACTCCTCACGCAAGGATGGGGAGTATTCACCAGTTCCCTGGAGTCCATGTCATTCTCTCAAAACCTTCAAACTCTGGGCTTCCTTTGTGCTTCTGGAAGGGCTGTTTTATAAGGACATCAGTAGATATCAGTGATCAAGGTTCATGGATTATCGAAGACTTCTTAACAAATGACTATATGATAAGCAGAGAACAATACATCTTAATCGTAAAGTAGTAATAAAATGATAACAATAAACACAATATGTAAGTGTGTAAATAATACTGCTTCCTTCAAATTTAGTATTAAAATAACTATTTTGCAACCTAGGGAACTGGCTTGGGACAGCCCAGATGTAATGGTTTTCTTATTAAGACTAGACATTTTTTTTGTCAGTCCTTAGCAGTAAATAGCATGGCTTTAGAAACCCGCAGTATCCCAGCAAAATCTAGAGCCCGTGATGTGAGTCACCAACAGCTACTCCACAGTGAACACCACTTCACTGTACCCCTCCTGAAGCCCTCACCTTACTTTCGTGGCCTCCTCGATTCTTAAAGACCAACAAGAAAAGGAAATTGATTTGTATGTCTGAGGATTAATTTAGCAATCACCTAGGTCTTGCTGGAGATTAATGTCAGCTGGGAATGCAGCAAGGAATAGCCAGGTATTCTTAGCTATAAGACAGAAGGTTTTGTTCTCCACCTACAGACCATCACCAACCTCTTCATAAATGGAACCACTATAATTTCTGAGTGTTCATACCAAAGTCATAGATCCCTGATTTCTTTCTTTGGACATTTCACATATAATCAGTAAGTCTTAGTGATTCTAATTACAAACATGCCCTGAAACTACCGAATTCTCTAGTACTAACCTTGGCTACCTTGGAGACAACTGCAGCAGCCTCCTAACTACTGCTAGCCTTGGCTATCTTGTGGACAACTGCAGTGATCTCCCAACTACTGCTAACCTTGGCTGCCTTGTGGACAGCTGCAGTGGTCTCCTACCTTATATCTGTGCTTTCACAGTTTGTTTTCCAATAGGAATGGTGGACACAGGTCTGGACCACTCACCTCTTGAAAGCCAATTCTCAGGAGATGGCAGCTCAGAGTTGCAGAGGGCTTTTTACAAAGAAGAAAGGGAAGAAGAGTGAGACAGTGAGCAAGAAGGAAGCATGTTGAAAGGGTCTCGATTATCCAGGGAGTGTGTTTTCTTTGGGTCTTGTTCTTTGGGTCCCTTCCCCTGAAGAAACATTGTGGTTGACCTTACTACTTACCGTTGCCCAGCCTAAGTCACAAAGGAATGGCCATTGCTATCACAGCAATCAGGAGGATGATCTGAAAACATGGATCTCATCACCTTTCCCCTCTCAGTACTCAAACTTGATTTGAGACTCATCCGAAATTTCTCTCATGCTCTACCAGACTGGATGTGATCTGATCCTTGATCGGATTTTTGTTTCAGACCTATCCATTACCTGATAATAGACAGATCAAGAGGGGAAAGGGGCATGTAAATTATTTAATATGCACAAAGGCCAAATTCTGTAACTCAGAGAATCAGATCCGATATTTGAACTTTAAATGTCCTCTTCTTGGGGGGCGGGGTGTGTGTGAGTACCTTTAGTGGGATGGCAGATGGTTCTCGGGAGAAACAGATGAGTCCCTAAAAAGAGACACTGGCATAGGATAAAATCCTCTGGGATAGTTGGCAGCCTCAAGTTACTGGAGACTCGGGGGCAGAACATCACTGTCACCATGATTCCTCCTACTAGGCAGAGACAGTCTCCCTGGCGATCTCTCAAAACTGCCCTCAGCGGGCCAGGTCAAAGTCCACCTGGACATGGAGGCACACCTTGTCTCTTCTCTGTCTGATGAAGTTCCCAGGGAGGGAGGCAAAGATAAATTTTTCATCTTTTGGAAGAAATCGTGGTTGAATCTTTAAAAGTGAAGACCTTTGGAGGAAGCCCTCTTCTGTGTTTGTGGGGGAAGGGTGTGGCATGGAAGGTTGAGAAGAGCTCATTTCACGTGGCTTCTAAGATCTTCCAGTTTCCTTTCATCTTTAACTCCAAAATGCTTAGCAGGCCAAACACCACGGAGCATTGTTTCCTGAGCCCCAACATCACATACAACCTTACTTTCTGTCTCCACAGCTAGATACTCAGTTTTCACTGAGTTCAAAGTCTTGGTCCTTTTCCTTTTAACTCTGCAGTTTATATTTTGTAGATTATACGTAGGTGTTCATTAAATGATTGTTACATGAGTGGATGGTTATTTGTTTATGTTAATTTACAGGCCCACCAAATGGTAAATGTAATTATTTTATTATAAATATTTATGTATCTATATATGTCTTACAAGACGTAAGCTATATATTTTGTGTGTCTTTCCACCCTCCTCCTGTCGTGATTTTAAAATCCTGACCATTTCTCAGAGGCGGAAAATTACTAATGGCTTTTAATTCAAACAGACTTGACAAATTAAGACCTTAAAACAACAACGCAAGAAAATTTTTCTCTTATGAAGCATGAGGATTTCATTGGCATATCCATTAAGTTTGGGGAATTAACTGGGAAGTAGAAAAACCACAGGAAAATAATCTGGGTGGATTTTTGCATGAAATAAAGATTTGGAGGGCTACTAACATTTGTTTCTGTGGCCCACAAGCTAAGTCGCTACTAAACTACAGCGAAATAAAATCATTTTCTCTTTTTCCGAGTTCCTGCTTGGAACTGACTCCTGTGATGAAACACAGACTGGAGAGGAGGAAACATGACACATATGTCTTGTGTGTATCCATGCAATGCCGAGAGAAATGAGAGTGTCTCTGAGAAACAGCTCTGAATTCAGACTTAAGTACCATCTTCAAATGGACAAAGAAAGGCGTGGAGAGGCCAGTTACAGGAAGTTATAGGAAATGACCAAGAGAGACAGTAAATAAAGATAATGTCGAAACTGGCTTTCCCATTAAGAGCCTCTAGAGATGCGAAGTCCTTCTCTTCCTGGTACAGAGAAAGGGGCACCCTTATAAGCAGGCTTTCCATTGTAGGTGTACACTTCCCTTAAAATACAGCAATTTCTAATTATCCGAGCCTCTTCTCTGGCTGCTGCTCCTCAAAATAACCCTTATGCCAAAGGGACATCTAAGAAGGGGCACTTCTGATCCCCCCCTGCACTTAAAGGAACAGCGCTAAAACCGTTTTATTTACCCATTTCTTGGCGGTTTTGAGCATAACATGTAATGTTTTTGATGGCCTCTAATGACTTCCATACACAGAATGACACCATCCACTTCCAGTGTCAGACTCTAAAGAAGATAACCCTAGCAGTGAGCAGTCTCAGTGTAAGAGCCTACAAAATATTAGAGCGGTGAGTGCGCCAGCTCCGTGTTCAGGCATCCCCTGTGGGAATCAGTGTTCTCTCTTCATTAATTGAACAGCTATAGGCATCTTGTTTCCTTAAGCCCTGACTTTGTTTGTACAGAAATGAGATTATCATAAGACTGCACTTAGAGGAAAGAAAGCATGTCTCAGCCTGGGAGAGAAGTTGTGATACATGTTAAACAAAGGATGTCAGTTCAGACTCTGTGTGTGTGTGTGTGTGTGTGTGCACGTGTGTGTAAGTGTGTGTGTGTGTGTGTGTGCATGTGTGTTCCAGTAAGTCGAAATATTTTTTAAAGTAACAATCCAGTTTAAGCATTGTTTAAACAAACACTTCCCAAGGGCAACTGTGGCGGAGCACATCCTTAATCCTGCATTCCAGAGACAGAGGCAGGTAGGTCCCTGTAAATTCAAAGCCAGCCTGGTCTACATAGTAACGTCTAGGACAGCCAGGCCTACACTGAGAAGCCCTGTCTCAAAATACAATAGCAACAAACATGTCCCAAAGGAAAACATACGACTAATTAATAACGTGAAAATGTGCTCAGTATCACTAGTTGGTGGGGAAATAAATATAAATCACTATTACAATAAAATCCTGACTCAGTTCCACCACGTTGCTAAAATCAGAAGTGATGAGGATTCTGATATCAGTATTAGAACAGTGAGGCCCTGGAAGATCCAGGAGACACAGGGAAACTGAGGCCTTTAGCCAGTGTTCTTGTCATCATGGGAGAAAAAATCCCGAGAAATAACGAAGCAGGGAACTGGGGGAGAGGTTGACTACGTGGGGAAAGGACACACTCAAGAGGTAAAATGACATTCTCAGATTGTGTCATCTGCCAGGAATTAGGTCAGCACCTCTCCAGCCTTGCTTCATGGAGGGGTGCAGTCCTTATGAGCTAAGACGGGACAAAGGCAGGGAATTCCCCGATGAGAAATAAGGACTATTCACCTTTCTGTCCTTTTATATGAGTTTTTAAGATGTGGCATGAGCACAACCAATGCACAATGCTAATGGGGGCACAGTTTACCTAAAAACAGAGGAAAAGTAGGAAGAGTTAGCCGCTATCTTGGAAGCCATGGTGGTCCTCACCAGGACTAGCAGGGTCTCATTTTTTTCCAACTGTTTCAGCTGTTACCCAGCCCCCGCTACCCTAGAGCTCTATATGGCATTAGCCTTTTGCAACAAGCACCCACCTCTTTCTCCCTAGGTACCTCAGTACCTAGTCCTAGAGAGGATGCAGGAAGTCTGGGGTTCTCATATGTCCCTGATAAGAAGATAAACTGGTACAATTATTTTGGAAAACTGTTTTTGGAACTTACTAACGATAGAGAGATGAGTGTCTTACGGCCCAGATATTCGGCTGGTTACAGATTAGTATTTAAATTTACAAAACAACATAATGCTCATAGTAGCATTACTCAAAATAGGCAAAACTGAAAACATTCCAGATGTTCATCAGTATCCAAAATATAAACTATAGTGTAGTCACATGTTTCCAGGACATTACCTGGAAAGTGAGGAAAGACCTCCGTGTGATAGTTCAGAAATGCCTGTTGTGTGATTCCATTTATATGAAGGCTTAAAATAATTACTTGTATAATTTGATAGAGGCAAGAATAGTGGTTATCTTTAGGAGTTCTTAATTGATTAGGAGTTCAAACAAACCTTCTGAGATGACGGGGAGGGACATTCTGTATCTGCCTACATAAATGTAGAGATGTATTCAAATACGTGCACATTATGGTCTGTAGAGATTTTGCTAAAGAAACCCAGACTAAACATAAAAGTGTAGGTAGCAATGGTTTCTCCCTCATTAGAATTTGTGTAAAATAAATAAAACAAAATAAAATAAATAAAATTGATAGACAACTTTTTTGGTGAACTCATGGGTGATTTTAACTTTTTAAATGTAATCTGGTCTTATCTTCTAAATTTTTATAGTGAATGTAGATTTGTTAATATATAGATATGTATGTTATTCAGTCATTGAAACCTGCCTAGAAAAAAAAATATTGAAAACCTTCAAAGGCCTGCCTTAAAGGTTTTCACTCAGAGTTTGAAAAGAGAAGCCACAGTAAGCATAGGAACTAAAGTCTGATGACTGTAGGAAAAAAATCTCTCTCACACATTCTTTCTATTCTGTGCTCCTTTTATTTCTCTTTATTCTGCTGCCTCTACCCTAATTCTTCTGTCCTAATTGTTTATAATTTCTTCTCTCGAAGTCTCTGTCTCATTCTAAATCCAATTCTCTGTTACAATACTCTGCTCTAATTCATTCTTGTTTGACTTACTTTACAATGTTTTTTCTTCTGCTGCTTCTCCATCTTATTTCTTCTCAATCTATTTTTTCTGCTGTAACAAATTCCCAAGTGTGTGTGTGTGT
This sequence comes from Chionomys nivalis, assembly GCF_950005125.1. Classification (NCBI taxonomy): domain Eukaryota; kingdom Metazoa; phylum Chordata; class Mammalia; order Rodentia; family Cricetidae; genus Chionomys; species Chionomys nivalis. The sequence goes on from NC_080107.1 coordinate 6,431,851, forward strand.
GTGTGTGTGTGTGTGTGTGTGTGTGTGTATCCATTCATTAGCAACTTGGTAGTAATATAAAACACCACAAGGAAAATTCTCAGGGACACAGACATTCTTTGAAGGTAAGTTAGCGAAGCTTATCAGCTATTCTGTAGCTAACTGCAGCTGCAGGTGTGGGGAGGTGCCCACCATCTTTTAAAGGGACCGCTACAGGTTACAAAGGGAGAAAATTAAACCATGGGGAGGTGTAAGGAAAAGGCAGAAAATAAGTGTATTATTTTACATTTGTTAAGTGTGATCAATATCTGGACATGGTTAGTCAGGTAGGTGCTATTGGTTTCTTGAAGGGCTAAGATTAAACAGGGACAGACGCCGGCAATACCACTCTGGTTCATCATCAACCCTCTGAAGGCTTAGGTTGTACAAGGCCAGACACCTGCAATTTCATAAGTAAAATCTGTGAAAGTTCCATTTGTGATGTTTCCAGAAGGACACACATCTGACCAACTTGCTCTGTCAGCCAGGCTAATAATAGAGACCAGATTTCTTAGTTTCTCACCATAACGTGGAGAACACAGTGCAGAGAGAAGTCACCCCCCTGACCGTCCACAAGTACGTGTGCCCGTAAGACTGAGATGTGATCATGAGATTCCATGTACACATCATGTACACACATTACAGGAAAGTGTGTGGTAATGGGGAGATAGCATAGCTGGAACTGCATGAGTAAAATTACAGGTGAAAGCAGCAGTCTCTAGAGTCAGGGGCGCTGCCAGCTTTACCGGGCAGGGTTCCTCCATCTGAGAAGAATTTTTCAGGTGGGCTGATATCTGAAGTATCAATTGCTGTAAGCTGTAATTGAGCCATGGCCCACAAGAGCTCGTGATAAACACTCCTGATGAAAAATTTTCACACTGATGAAATCAGATTCAAGAGTAACCTTTGCAAATAGAATAATAAAAAGTTGGTAGGGTTCTCAGAGTTCTAAATGAAAATGTAAGGCAAACATAGTAAGTAAAGGTTGTTTTTTTTTAAATTAAGAAACGTATATGTACAGGTTTGACATCTACCTGGATCCATTCCTTATCACTGCCTTCCGTGTTAGGACATGAGCCCTCCAAGGTACCTTATATGAAATACAGTATTAACTTTGAACAAGGTGAACTTCTTTGTGTGAAGGTTCTGGAGTGGAAAATACAGATGACAAGTATTGATGGCTGACTTTCTGTGGTTCATCAACTTGGATATGAAGGAAGTCCCCCAGCAAAGAGTCTTTCAGTGTTTGCAGCTCTGGGAAGTGGGTGAGAGGTCCCGTAGCGTCCGAGTCCCACAGCATAAAACCTTAAAAGGACTGTGTGCACGGGCAGGAAGTGATTATGACAGTGAGAGAGCCTGGTAATTAACAGTAGGCAAGGGAATACTTGAAAATGGAATCCGCATTAACTCAAGTTCCAGATGACACACATCTTTATTAAAGGAAACAGAAGTAAACAATACATTAATTAAACCTTCAAATCCATTTTAAAACTCAGGTTTTAAAAATGTCACTTAGCAAAGAGAAATAAGATAGTAGATTGTGATATCAAGCCACTTTGGAGGGAGACACAATAAAATTCGGCCCTGCTGTTTTTAAGTTCACACTGATTTAAATATGTAAATACAGCCGTCATTTTCTTGATGTTAGAGTTTGTTTTATTGACCAGCAGGCTTTAATCACGCAACAAAATCCCCTGACTACGTTGAAATCATGTGTATATTTCCAAAGTCAAAATTCTTCCTTATGTTCCAAAGTATTGATTCTAATGGAATCCATCTCATGGAAAACAATTATTTATCTAAATCTTAAATCACACAATATACTCTACATTTAATCTGTTGTCGATAGGGAGGTTTCTGTCCTCAGTATGTATTTCAGTGGATTTGAGTTTCTGGCTCTGGGCTCAGTTGACCTTTATGGGAATATTTCCTGCAACATTTGATGTCCTGTACTCAGCAGCCAGACTGAGCCCCTGAGATGTTTTCACCCCTGCCCCTGCCCTCATGTTGTGGCTTCTAACCCATCATTTTCCATCCCTTTTCACCCTCTTCTGTGCTCACCTAAATCTGACCTTCAAAATTCCAAAACGATGCTTCCTTAATAAAAAAAAAAAGTTCCTTTCTTCCCAAGCAGAAATAACCATTTCTGCTGTATGCTGTGATGCCTCTCACAGGTTTCTACCATAAATTAGAACCCCTGAATGGTTATCTCATTTCCTTGGCTCCTCTGTAACTTTCTGCAAGTCTATACCTGGCTCACTTCCTACTCTCTTTGGTGTCTCGCACCTTGTCAGCAATTATCATGATGTCAACGTGCATTTGTTAGTGAACAAATTAGCAATTTAAACAGGAAATTAAAAGCGGAATTGTTAGTTTTTCTTAAAGAAATAAGCATAAAAAGAAAACATATATTTCATACATCTTCTCATTGTAACCTGAAGCAGATGATTATTGAAAACAATGTACAGTAGCTTCACCTAAGAAAAATAAATGGCAGGCTGTATTTATGCTGTATTTCTCTCTCTCTCTTCCTCTGTCTCTCTGTCTCTCCCTCTGTGTGTGTGTGTGTGTGTGTGTGTGTGTGTGTGTATAAAGGAAAAAGGGAGGGTGGAAATGATAGAAATACTATACTCATGTATGAAATTCTCAAAAAAATTCAATTCAAAAAAGGAAAAATGTCTTAAAACTGTTTTTTAAAAAAGAGAACAGCTAGTTCATATATAGAGTGGCATTTGGTTTGCCACGTGCAAGTTTTGTGACTAAATCTCAAAACAGACAACGGGTAGTCCTGTCAGCCAACTGCACACCGTCCTGAATTGCCTAGGACAGTTAGCAAATGCGTTTCCATGAAGGCTTCCCCACCTAATCTTCCTTAACGCGAGTCAGTCGGCAGGTCTCTAGCCGTTAGAGGAGTACAAGCTCTACTAGAGTTCCACATGGGACGGGTACGCTGTTGCCTCGTAGGCTCCAGCGTTTCTTCCCTAGGGAGTCACTGAACAATGCCTAGATTCTAGCAAAGTCACTGTGACCCCCTCACAGCCTGCTCAGGGCCCTTCAGGATAGGAGGCCTTCTGCAATTGTGTGACTAAAATAGTCAAGACGTCTTTAAATTATTTGACTAATACTCATGTTGTGACCGTGCTTGGTGTGATGTGATTATTTAAAACTTTTTATTCAGCTGGGCAGGTGGGCAGTCAGTTCTTCATGAGCCTAAAGAATGAGACTTGGCGCCACCATGTTTTGGATAGAATGTATTGCCGTTCAGGTAGTAGGGAAAACTTACCACTCATTACCACAGTTAACCGTGTTTCTTCCCTTCCCCCTACTGAAGCACATAAAGTTTTGACCTGGTGTAAAAGTTAAATTTCAACTTCATACCCGGGCCATAACGAAATCTTAAGTAGTCAGCTGAAACCAACATGGGTTAATGACTTACCTCAGGTTGCTGCCTCGTCTTGTCAACATGCTGAAGAGAAGCTGATTTTGTTAGAGTGAAACCTTCCCTAGAGCATGATTTATGACTCAAGGATTCCAGAAAAATCACCTATCCAAAGTGGGAGACCAAAGTCATCTAGATCACCAGGATTTGGGGGCGATCTGATGTGGAAGATAAGGGGATGGGATTTTGTTCAGATCAAGCTATGCAAGCTAAAATCTGTGCTAAACTTTAAAAGAACCTGTGTTGGTTTTTCTACTTGATATGGAAATCAAATTCCCGTTTCTAAGTCTGGTCTGTAAGGCACGGGAGACTTTAATAACACCTCTCTGTGTTGTCTTCCCTAGAAGACAAAGGGAAGTTAAAAGCCACCGGTTCCGCTCAGCCCTCAGGCTCTGAGGGAGGCGCCTTTCTCCTCAAATCTGGAACTGCACCCCTGCCACCTGCTGCCATCACTTCTCCCTCCAAGAGCGCAAACGGAGCTCCAGGGTCTGCTGCTGAATCCGAAGAAGAAAAAGCCAAAAAACTGCTCTACTGCTCGCTATGCAAAGTGGCTGTGAACTCCCTGTCACAGCTGGAGGCACACAACACAGGTTAGCTGCGGGGGCTTTGAGTCTAAAGAGTGTTGATAACCCAGCCCAGCTTTCCCCACCAGAATGTAACATCTGTTGCTTACATGCCAATGTGTTCCCTATTCCTCCCTCTCTGTCTGTGTCTCTCGCTTTACTTAGGAGTGATTTTAGCAAAGTATGGTCATATGACTGAAAAGTTCAAAGCTGAAGTAGTATGGAGATAAAGCATGTCTTTTGTCTCATCAGAAAGCGTCTAATACTTACCAAAAATCATTCTGATGAAGTGACAGGAATATAGTCAAAGGTTTGTGTAGACTGGCCACTGCTATTTACTGATGAGACAAAAAAAAAAAAAAGGAAACAGCATAAAAATTCATCAGAAATAATATTCTGAATAAATTATTGTAGCCCAGTGTGACAGAATATATTACTCAGTCACTAAAATTAATGAGAAGAAAACATGTACATGGGCTAGTGGTGGTGCGTTCTTGTAATTTTAGCACAAAACAGGCAGGAGAATCACAAGTTTGAGGCTAGCATGGGCTACAAGATGAGTTCAAGGCCAGTCTGGGATACATAGTAAAAGCCTGTCTCAAAGAAAATTAGAAAGGAAGAGAGGAAGTTGGGGGAAAGGGGGAAAAGAGAGAAGAGGGGAGGGAGAAAAAGGTAATGGAAGAGGAAAGAGGGAAGAAAAATAAAATAGAGGGTTTCCTATAATTCATGTTTGTTTGTTTATTTAGGCAGGATCTCATGTAGCACAGGCTAGCTTTGGGCTTACTGTGTAGCTGATGATAGCCTAGACCACCTGTCTGCCCCTTCCTTCAGAGTCCTGGGATTACAGGCATAAACCACCACAGCAGGAACATAAAGTGCTGGGCATGGGACCCGGGTCTTCACACACGCCAAGCAAAAACCCCACCAACTGGACAAAATCTCCAGCTCTGCCTCCTGTCCTTAAAGAGCTACTAAGGACATGTGTCTTTATCTTTAGGATCTAAACACAAGACCATGGTTGAGGCTCGTAATGGAGCTGGTCCAATTAAGTCCTATCCAAGACCTGGGTCAAGGTTAAAGATGCAGAACGGCAGCAAGGGTTCGGGACTCCAGAACAAGACATTTCATTGTGAAATCTGTGATGTTCATGTTAACTCAGAGATCCAACTCAAGCAGGTAAGGCAGCCCAAATTAAATGTTCTGAACATACCAGGTCTTGTCTGTGTACAGCTCCTCATTTATCAATGGTTATCTATGTCTTTGCTGTTAAATTTAATCCACAACAATCCGCAATGCGTAAGTGCTACATAGAAGAATGCTGCGGGAGCTCCTTCCCCTCCTTCAGCCAATAGCCTCTGAGATACCAGCCCAGTGTGGGATTGTTTCGCTCTTTAGAAGAAAATATCTGAGCTGAACGACCTACCTCTCAACTTCCAGCCCAGTGACTGGAGATAGATAAGTGGGCACAAAAGTTACCAAGAGCAAACAATACATCCTTAGCCAAGGGTCGATGGCATGTGACACTTGTCCCCTAAACACTCAAGATGTGGTCAAGGAAGACAGGCTTGATGGTGGCTTGACCGTGGCAACTCAGGGCAACTCTGATAAGACTGTAGAGAACATTAGAGGGACTGGATGGAAAGAAAGTCCTCTCCTGAGGGGAAAATGGAGAAACCAGCTACTGCTGTCTAGGAAATAGAGCTTTCTGAGAGCCAGCTAATGTTCACTACTTCTTTCCTTCAGCACATTTCCAGCAGAAGGCATAAAGACCGTGTCGCAGGAAAACCGCTGAAGCCGAAATACAGCCCTTACAACAAGCTCCAGAGGAGCCCGAGCATCTTAGCCGTAAGTTCCCCTGCACAGCCTGGCTAGGCTGGATAGTGGTCATAGGGAGAGCCTCGGAACTGGAGGTTCCTACACTGGCCTCTGGGGAATGATTAATCCATTCATTCATTTTTATTTATTTTTAATGTATTAATCATCTAATTGCCTGGCCTGGGGATCTAATCCAGAATTTGCTACCTACTTAGCACAAGTTCTAGTGCTAAGCTAATGGTGGTAACCATTAGCTTGTGAATTCATGGAAGAGAGGTGCTTGGTCGTTGGTGCCTATGTGGAGGGCAGAGGAAAACTTGATGAAGTTGGTTCCCTCCTACTCCCTTGCGGGTCCTGGGGATCAGAATCTGGTTGTGAGGCCTGGCCATAGGCACATATATCCACTGAGCCATGTCAGACTAAGCAGCAGGCACGCCTACCTGCTGAGCCACCTCACAGATCCAGCAATGTTAGATGAACTGCTTAATACCCGCTACAGGGAACTCTAAAGTCGACTTCCTTACGAAAGCAAGAGGGAGCTTCTTTAGAAGTCAGTGTCTTGGTGCCGGAGAGAAAACAGGTCAGGGGCTTAAAGCACTTGCTGCTCCTGCACGGGATCAAACTTCAGTTGCCACCACTCAGGACAGGCAGCTCACAACAGTTCCAGGGTGTCTGACACCTTCTGAACATAGCAGGCATCTGCACTCATGCACACATACAATTAAAACAAAAATAAATTTTTTAAAAAAGAGATAATGTCTTACTTTTACTAAAACCTTGTCAAAAAACATCCTTCTGTAAGGTATAAACTAAACTAAAGGCCTAGAACAAGAACAGGCGATGGCCTGGGAGTTCGGGAAAGGTTTAATTTCATATGTCCTTTTTTCTGCTATGTGCTTATATACCGATGAAAGTGTCTGTATTGCTCTTTCTGTTCATGGTGGTAACCAGGCCGTCTCAGCTGCTCTCAGTTTGTACCGTTTTCAGTTTCTTGCACAAATACCAAGAGTCTTCAGCAATAGGTACCATATAAATACACGGATGGATTCGCAGTGTCTATGGGGCAGGGTCTAGCATGGTCTGAGATGGGCCGGCTGGAGGGGAGCTTAGATCATCTTCTGGCCTCACCAAAGCTACCAGCGGGTGCTGCAGGCAGGTGGTACCTGTGTTAAGCAAATGTAGTTGGCACAGCCCCTCTTTGTTACAAAAGACAGAATTTTATGACTGATTTCTTCCCAGGAGGATCCCTTCAAGTAGAGAGGTTTCTAGCCCACTTACAGTTACTGTCAAGCACAGAACTTGACTTAATTATAACTTTTTTCAGGGAATGCTCATCACAGGGATGGGGACAATACAAGAAAGGCAAATTGGTTTTAAAGTCTCAACTCCTCATGGGTTCCTAATGTTCTACATCTCAATTCCCTAACCCCAATGCAGTCTAAGAGATGTGAAGAGTCATGCTCCTCAAAATCCAAAGCTGAACGTTGGATGCTGTGGCTCCTCTATCATCCCTGCACTCCGGGAGGTCAAGTCTAGCGCAAGGCCAGCCCAGGCTGCATACATCTGAGATTTGAGTTGAACTGGTTGTCTATGCAGGCCCCTTCTGGGTGTCTCTCCAGAGACCCAAACAGAACCAAAGTGTCAAAAAGTCTGGTCACACCCAGAGCCACCGAGCCCAGCGACAGCCATCATTTCATGACTTCCCAAAGTCAAGATGTTGACAGTTCGGTTCACTGGCTCTGTAGTGTTCTACTAGTGAAAACCCGTGGTGCTATGACTTGTAAACATTACCCTCATCCCGTTTCCCATTCTTGTCCCTTCTTAGGCAAAATTCGCATTCCAGAAAGATCTGATGAAGCCTCTGACCCCGACTTTCCTGTCCTCGCCCCTGGCGGCTGCGGCTGTGTCCTCAGCACTGTCCCTACCGCCTCGGCCATCCACCTCTCTCTTCCAGGCTGCAGCCATTCCTCCTGCGCTGCTGAGGCCTGGCCATGGGCCCATCCGGGCCACTCCCGCCTCCATCCTCTTTGCCCCTTACTAAATACTTGCAGCCCGCAACAGGCCAGGCCAACGGAAAGGCGTAGAAGAAAAGCCCAGAGGATTCAGCGATGTTAAGCCTTGTATGTGACTGTAACCACCCCACCCACCCACTTACAATGTGCAGGCCACAGATCAGCCCAACCTCCAAAGCCAAATGGAGGCCAGGCTGAAGGGCACTATCCCCCTGTTTCCCGTGCCCCCTCCATCCTACCCCAGCCGATTGGTGTATCTGAGATATTTAAGTTTCTTGAAAATATATTGATCAGAAAAAGAGAACCGACCTCCGTATTCCCATGGACGTGATCTGGCTTAGAAACGAAATGGAATCTCTTCCTGGCAGACTTGAACAGTCAACTCTTCCTCGGGTGTCTGTAAATAACTCCGGAATCCAAGCGGGCATGTTCTAGTGAGGACCGGAAGTCCATCGCAAGTGCTTAATTGTGGATACCATCTTCCCGCAGATCGTGGCGTTCTTCCTTCTGGTGTACTAGTGTCCATAGGGATTGTGTACCGTTCTAGACCCGAGTACTGTTGTATCCCGTGTAGTACTAGATTGTAACTCTTGTCGAGTTAAACTTTTTTTTTTATTATTGCTGTGTAATTGTTAGGAAGCAAAGTAGCTTTGAAATTTTTTTCTCTTTAAGAGAACAAAAGATAATGTATTTTCTTTATTTCATGTTTTATTTGGAGATATTTAAACAGAATAGAAAGCCATATAACATAGCTATAATTACTACCTGTTTGCTGTTTTTGTTTTAACTTATTTTTGTAGCACCCTCACTGGTTTGAGTTGCTAAGCAAATGTATACAGAAACACAAAGAGCTTCCTAATTGCACGGTTTTGCACCTTCTGTGCATCCGCAAGGAGACAATGAATCCGTGTATTTCTACATAATGATCTTCATTTTAAACTCTTTTCATTTGTAATGATGCTACATAACTCTGTGGCTCCCTGATGCAATAATGTACAGAAGATATATAATTTATAATTGAACAATCTGTCTTTCTGTCCGATGACTATGTCACAGGTCACATGACCATGCCCTTCCCCACCCTCAACCCACCCCCAAAAAAACCCCAACTGATGTTGAGAAGATTGGAATTTTTGTGATATCAGGGGCAGGAGGTATCATAAAACAATGCAGAGAGTGAACTCTTGTAGAGGGCCTATATCTGCCATCTGTAAATGGTAAAATGTCTGTGTATTTTTTTAAATGTACCTTTTCAATAAAAGTACCAAAAAAAAAAATCTGCTGCTGTTTCCTGTGGCATTTTCTCTGGAGACTCCTGTGACTTCACATCACCAGATGAGGTAGGAGGACCGACTCTTCCGCATTCCACATTCAGGCGTGCAAACCTAATCACCACGTTTACTCATTGCTCCTCATGGTGTCTGCATGAGGCCAGACTTTCCCACCACGATCTCTCTGACTCTTTGGGCCAAAGCTGTAATGTCGTCCAAAATGGTAGCAGCCTGTTCAAACCCCGTGACTCTGATGCCTTCAGACTTTGTGCAGGTCCTCTAAACCCCACAACTCATCTTTTGTCCCTGTCAGTGACATTTATGGGCCGTTCCCGTTCCACGTCCCTCCCCGTCCCTCCCTCCAATCAGGACACCCTGTTCTATCGCGTTTTAAGCATAGCGCTTAGCGCATCGCTGTTTGTTCTGATGAGCTGTTGCTTCTTTACCAACTAAAACTCTGTGGCCTAAAATAACAACCGTTTTATTACATCAGGATTTCACAGTCTGGTAATTCCAGAGGGCATCTGCCTGGGTTGTACTCTGTTCCCTCAGGCATCATATTCAGCCAGAAGCTGAGCTGAGCTGGGCTGGGCTGGGAGCGCTGGGCTGGGCTGGGCTGGGCTGGGCTGGGCTGGGCTGGGCTAGTCTGGAAAGCCCAGATAGTTTCATTGGCCAGTGCACCCCTGTGGAAATGCCTACTTTGGACTCTGCTGGAACAGTCTACCAGAGTGTGTGTGTGTGGTTCCCCAAATCTTTCCAGTTGAATTGGATCTTTACACGGTGATTTTAAAAGGCCTAGCTGGGAATCAAAGGCTTCTTTATGAATCACTCCAGAGAGTACTAGCATGTCACTCACGCCACAGCCTACTGATCAAGAAAGACACTAAACCCATCCAAATCAAAGAGAGGACTATGAGACTTCCGGTCTTAAATGTAAAGAAGAGTAAAGAATATGCCCCCATCGTTAATCTATCGCACTATTGTAGACTTTTGAGGAAAAATGGTAACAAAACTAATACAGATCTTCTGTCTTCAGACCCTGAGCCCAAACCCCATTAGTCTTTAAATTGGAGATTTGGGTTGGAGTGGGAAATAAATACTCTTTAAAACCGAACCTGATAGATGGCAGCGGCGCTGTGACAGAGGCTCAGTAAGTGAAGTCAATGGCTTCTCCCATCAAAGAGTTCATCCAACTGTTCGAAAGACTGTTGGCCTTAACAGCTTACACCTATAAACAGGTTACTTTTACAGTCTAGCAGAAGTCTAGTTTGGCATTCAGAATTCGGATTTTGTTTTGTTTTATTGTAACCCATTTGAACTCTATCCGGCACTTGTTAAACCTGTGTAATTTGACCTGGAGGCTTGATTGATAGATGCCATACTCTGTGAAAGAATTAGGTTTCCGTTTGACACTCGGAGAACTTTTACTGTTACTTTTCTGGACTTCAGTGGCAGTTTTATTTGATTTACCTTGCCTTGTCCTCTGTCTTGTTGAAGCTTATTGCAACCTCGGAAATTTCCAAATGTCAGTATTTAAATAGACCCAGAAACTTATTGATTAGATTTAGAGTTGAGAGTTTTAAACCACCCCAAGGAGGAAGCACAAAAGAATAGCAATTCATTAGAATTCATGCCTCCAAAAGAAGCCGTGAGTAGCTTCAAGCTATGATTTATGAAGCACTATTAAGCAGGCCACATCCCATCATCCACTCTGATACTGAGGTGTCAGAGCTGGGCAGCCCGAAGGGAATGCACGTATTTGAACTAATGCCTCCTCATGTCATTTGTGAAGGAAGAAGATGATGATTGTGCTCTGCCAACTGTGCAAGTTTAAAAAAAAAAAAAAAAAAAAAAAAAACATATACTGCAGAGTACGTGAGTGGTCCGGGCAAGAGAATCAAAAGTGCAAGATCAGCTCAAAGGCACACTTGGCTACGCAGTTCTGGGACAGCCTGAGCTGGACAAGACAACACAAAAACATCCTGCTTCCCCAGACACAACCCAGCTGCAACTGGTCAGCTGAAGGGGAGGGAATCAGATAAAACATTAAATACCTAGTGAAATTTGAATAAGATGCAAGTAAATCTGGTATGGCATTTGCCTTTAATATGCAATTTCATATACTATTACATACAGCGTACGTATGTCCCATAAATAAGTATGTATTATTTGGGACGTACTTCTACTGAAAGGCTATCTGTTGTTTATCTGAAATTCCAGTTTGTGTGGCCATCCCGTGCTTTCTCGGGAGCAACCCTCCTCATCTCAAGTGTTAGGATCCTTCAGGAGAGAAGGAAGGCCCTCTTGGTTGGGTATTAAACACTCAGTAATAAGTTTTTGTAAAACACATTGTGAAATATATTTGCAAATTTGCAGGAGAAGGAACCCACATTAAGTAAATAAACTGCATAAAAACAGCATGGAACAACAAGCTAGACATACATGTGCCTTATGCTTTAATCTAGACTGATAATCAGCTTGACACAATTAATTAATGGAAGAGAAAAACACAAACTACTAACTTGTATTTTGTATCAAACACGTCGCCTTGTTTCCTCCCCCACCCCTTTTTCTATCCTAAGAGAATTCTCGTTTTCCAAGGATGAACTAGATATACTTATGTAGAATTTTTTTTTCAGAAAGTGTTTTAGGCCAGGCGGTGGTGGCGCACGCCTTTAATCCCAGCCCTTGGGAGGCAGAGGCAGGTGGATCTCTGTGAGTTCGAGACCAGCCTGGTCTACAAGAGCTAGTTCCAGAACAGGCTCCAAAGCAACAGAGAAACCCTGTCTCGAAAAACCAAAATAAAATAAATAAGTGCTTTAGTTAAAGTGTTGATAAGAGGAACAAAGGAAATACAAAGGTTTGCTTTGCTGAGATTCCCAAAGGAGTCAAGAGAATCCCTGGAGAGACTGTGTTTGGAATATTGGGAGAGGCAGGCACCCACTGAAGAAGACTCATGGGGAGGGGAGGGCTGGCCAGGATTTCTCTAAGAAGGCAGATGGGGTGAGCATCAAGAAGCGTGTCCTACACAAGCACGGCGGGAAGGCCATCCTCTCGCCTCTCTCAACCTGCTTTGGGGTTCTTGTCGTCTCTGGGAAGCAGTAGTTTTGGGTACCTGGGCGGGTAAGAAGCTGTGTACTGCACGGACCGGTTTCTCAAGGGACCTGCCTCTGTCTCTTTCCTCCAAGTAATTGGCTCCACGGGGAAAGGCATCAGGACCATGACGGTGCAGGTTCTCGGCTACTGAGTGTGACTGGGGAATTGCCCTCATTTCTTTGGTTGAAATTTCTAGGGCCAGAATGACAATATGATGTTATTCCTCATCCATTTAAATGTTTCACATACACCAGACCTCTGCTTGTCAGACAGAGTCCCTTCGGTGGACCAGGGAGAATGTGTCCATGCCACTTTCTTCAGTTTAAGAGGTCACTTGTCTACAGACGATTGGACGAATTTGTCGTTAACACCTGCTGTTCATTTTCATTGTAGTGAAAAGGCAAAAATGGGTTAAAAGAGTTAAATAACAATAGCACATAAATCTTACTCCATAAGACCCAAGTTCAAATTCCAGTGACATCATGCACATATTACGTCAGTAATTTTATTTTATTTTATTTATTTATTTATTTATTTTATTTTTTTTTTTATTTTTTTTTTTTTTTTGGTTTTTTCGAGACAGGGTTTCTCTGTGGTTTTGGAGCCTGTCCTGGAACTAGCTCTTGTAGACCAGGCTGGTCTCGAACTCACAGAGATCCGCCTGCCTCTGCCTCCCGAGTGCTGGGATTAAAGGCGTGCGCCACCACCGCCCGGCTCCTAAAAGCTTTTTTATCTCATATAAATGTGCTATTCAAACAAAATGATCTAATGAGCAATTAAAATTAAGAGGGGAAAAATTCTTCATAAATTATAACACGCTTTATAAATTTTCATTATGAGTGAAATCAGCTTTTCTCGTTCTAATCTCCTAAATTGTTGTTAAGGCTTTTCTCATGTTTTATGTCTTTAATGAGGACTCAGATTCAAAGAGAAACACAGCAGTAATGAATAAAAGACTTACTAGTTGTGATTTTTATGCTTCTATCCTCAAAGGGTATAATTCAAATAACACTATCAGTAAGGTAATAAACCAATATATCCCAGGCAGCTTTGCACTAAAGAAAGGGGCTTTAGATTCATTATATCAAGATTCTACGTATTATTTTTATTTTGCCTTTTGAGAAATGGTCTCACCGTTAGGGTTAGGCTGATTTCAAACTCAGAATCATCCTGCCTCAGTTCTAACGGCTAGACTAGGAGACCAACCTTTAGATTTGGGCTCTGAAAAGATCCACGTGCAGATGCTCTTCTGTAACCCAGAAGGATCTGGGATACCCTGGGAATCTGTTTGTGTCCACCCTCCTTGCAAGCAAAATCCTACTATAATCCATAGTTTAAAAATAAAAGCTAGAAAGCTGAGAATCGTCTGTAATGTGGCTGAAGATCCAGTAAGTCCGGAAGAGAGAAAGCACATCTTCTCTATGAACACAAGGAAGGGAGAGGTTCTGGGCATTCATAGACTTGGGCTCCCCCTTCTGCCACAGGTCTAAAACATGGATCACTGAGTATGGCTTTTAAAGCAAGGTCTTTTAAACTTATTCATATTATTGCATATGAAGGAAGGTAGGGCTTTCTATAAAGACAGAATGATTTTTCTTAAAAAGATTCATTTATTTATTATGTGTACACTGTTCTGCCTGCAGGCCAGAAGAGGGCACCAGATCTCATTATAGACAGTTGTGAGCCACCATGTGGTTGCTGGGAACTGAACTCAGGACCTCTGGAAGAGTAGCCAGTGCTCTTAACCTCTGAGCCATCTCTCCAACCCTAGAATAATTTTTTTGATAATTCATGACTGATACCAATAAGTGGTCTTATGGGAAGGAAAAAAAAAGAATGAAAAGTCAAAATCCAAACTGAATTTTAGTCCAAGAACTATATTCACTTGGTATGGTACCTTAAGCCGGTTCAGATTCAGCATCTCCTCTATTAAATGGAATGATAATCTTAATCCTGCACATTCCAAGATTTATCCTGGGGTCAAACAAAACAATTACGGTAAGAGTTTAGCCAGTGTCTAGCTGTCCTGTTACTGGTATGCCAGACACTGCACATACCCAAGGGCAGATGAGGAACATGGAAACTAACTTCCCAGGTTTGTCTCTGGCGACTTCAGGCCCCTCTGGCTCTCCTGTAACTGCTGTCAAAGCACTGGGTTCTGAAGCCAGACCCCGGGAGCCATTTGTAGCAACACGGACATGGTGAGCTACTTACCAAGGTTTCTGATGAAACCTGGTACCTGGGCTAGAGAAATGGGAAGGTGGACGGAAAAGAGTTGCCTGTTGGGTCCCATACGATAGCCAATGGGCGTCGAATGCTCATGGGATGGTCAACGTCTTAAAGAATGGTCCTTTCAGATCCTGAAAATAGAGCAGGGAGGCAGAGGAGTGAGGAAGGGCCGTGAAGAGAAACACGTGTGAAGGTCACTTCCGTCTAGAGCAGTGGTTCTCAGAGGTCACACAGCACATCCTGAATATCACATATTTAGAATCCATAACAGTAGCAAGATTGCAGTTATGAAGCAGCAGCAAAAATAATTTTAGGGAGGGGGGTAGTCACCACAACATGAGGAACTGTATGAAAAAGTTGCAGCCTTAGGAAGGTTGAGAACATCGGATCTAGAGTAAGAACAAATGGAAGACAGCTAGCCCCAGTGGGAGGGATGGCACGGGGTGAGGTGGGCTAAGGGGAATTGTCTGGAAAACAAGGCAACAAGAAAGGAATGGCCTAGAGTATAAAATGATAAGGGGACTGGTTCATAGCAAGCCAGAGCTAAAAATGAGAGGCTGGGCAGGTGTTTCTAGGAAATGCACGTGGTCACTGGGAAGAGCTGAATGCAGCATTCACGATTAGCTGCTGTGGCTTGCGGGGATAGGGCTGCATTTGCATTTAGGGAGCATTTTCTGGTAAAGATTGAATGATTTTTTTTTCAGACTAGAGATAGTTCTAAGGCATGAGGATGGCCCGACCTAGGATCTTAGCTATAAGAACAATAAAGCAATTTGGACAACAAAGACGGCTATTGGAAAGTCAAGTGCCAATGTCACAATTGCCCTACACTTTAAGCATCCCAAGAACAAGAAGTCCTGAGGCCCGGTACAAGGTCAATCCTCAGTGCTCAGAGGTCATCTCTATGACCCAATGTGTTCATATTCACCGTGGTATCTTGACCCAGTAAATCCTCATAAATAAATGTATACCAAGCAAAAGAACAGAGATGCCTATAGGCATAGCTATGGTTATCTAAATCCTAAATCGTCCCGGAGTATAATGTCCTGAGTTCTGTTTCCCTCTCTTCCACATGTTTCAGTTTTCTTCGTGTCAAACAGTAAAGCAGTCACTTCTCATCCTCTGTGTGTCTATGAATGGCCAAGTCAGAGAAGCAAGACTATGGAAACTGTGCAGGAAGTGGGAGTGGTCCCCCTGGAGTGGCCGGAGGGTGCTCCCAAGAACAGTGAGCTCCAGTCTCACTCCCCCCTCAATGTCTGTTTTCGCTGCTCAACAGCAGGTGCTCCATAGTATTAGTCACAGAGGATGTCACAGGAATTATTTCTGCAAATGTGTCCTGGATCACTCTCCTAATACAAGAATACATCGTGACCTCCTTGATTCTTTCTGCAAACTAGATGTGCCAGGCACTTAGAACATAAAAATTAAAACAAACAAACAAACAAACAACAACAGCAAGAAGGACCACCTAAGACCCTAAAAGAAAATAAAGCCAATTACTGGTGCAGTGGGCTCCCTTGTTTACCTGTGTTTTCCTGTTTGTTTTGACATGGATTGATTGTTTTGACTTGTTTTAATATGAATTGGTTTTCAGAGATGAGTTTAACCTCAGCTCTCAACTTGCTTGGAATTTTCAAAAAATATGAAAGCCACATCTCATTCCAGCTCAGCTGAGGCAAAATCATAGAAGGTGAACCTGACGCAGACCTGAAAACCAAATCTCAGCTCGTCGGGTGCCTCTGTACAGACGAATAACCATCAAAGGATCCAATGCCCTCTGATTACTCCAAGACAAAGAGGGACCCCAAAGGTGAGACCAAGAGGAGTTTGAACTCAAGATTATTTCTATTTGAGGGCAGAATATGTCTTCTAGGGTAAGTGGGGAGAGAGGGAGAGTGAACCAGCTTTCTAGGTGTGAGAATGGTGGGGTGTGGGAGGATAATCTGACTAAATCATGCCTTGCTTTCTATCAGGTCATCTAGTTCCCCCATGTGTGTTACTCTAGACCATGTGAGCTGACAGCTGGCCCTGCCTTCACGAGGTCTGGGGGAGAAGAAATATTGTCATTTATTACCAAACCTCTGGTGGAAGGCAATAAACTCTAGAAGCTGATTTTCTAAAATTATCTAAATATAAAATTCCCCAAGTGACCCAGTAATCTGATCAACTGCTGATGCTAGAACAATTTTTAAAAATTATTTAATGACTCAACATCTATAGTCGGACGGTTGGTCCCCAAAATCAGTTTAGGGAACTGACAAATGTCAGATTCGGGCTGACGGCTTCTGGGTCTCACAGTGGCATTTGAGGACATTAGTTGACTTCACTATATGACTGACTAACGTGAGTCATCGCAGTCATAACCTGTTATGAATCCTGCCACAACTTTTCTTACTGTCAATCTCTTTGATATTCTATCAGGGATTCCATTTAGTGCCCTGCAAAGTGCCAACACCTTTAACCATGGTTAGCAAACATGGCTTAGAACAGACCGAGAAACACTCATGCCTGTGACTGAACTCATCAGGGTATGGTGGGGGATGTGAGCATGTAGCTCACTTTGTGCTTATCATGTTCAAGTCTCAGCACTCCAAAAATTAAAACAATTGAAGTTGACCACCATGGCAGTACTTGGGCATAAGTAGAGTGCAAATCTCCCCCTGGTGCTTTAAAGCAACACCAGAGAAGTTGATGGAGGGAAAGTGGGGTGTTTTAGAGCAACTTCAGCTGCTCTCACTTCAGTTAAGCATAACGCGGGATGTTAGGGTCTCAGACAAATCAATAGTCACCAAAAGCAGCCCTGGGCTAGTGGTTTCCTTGTTCTCTGTCTCGTGAATTCAAAGGATGGCATTCATGGGCAAAGGCAAGATATGTTTAGAAGGGACTGGGAATTTAAGGGGTATAGGACTCCTGACAAGAACTGGGGCACGGGGAGTGGGAGAAAGCTGGTTCATCTAGTTGGCCCACGCGTGTGCTGTCCTGGTGCCTCTTGGTTTTGACCATAAGCTTGTGTGGACTTCCCAGGCAGAATTGCTCATTTATGGGAAGAGAGACAACAAAGCAGTCTTCCCTCCCAGCCTCTGGCAAGGACAGGGCTGCCCATAGAACCAAGGACAAGAGTTAAAATGTCTCACATTTGGGGTCCTTATCCTAAAATTGCCTGACTATTTTTTAATCACAAGAAGGCTACTGGAGGGTGGAAGGCTGGACCCATCAGATTACATTTCTGCTTGGTCAATGCTGGTTTCTGACAGTTTCTCCCAGCTACCCTATGCTTCAGACACGTGACAAACAGACCAGCCACTGGGCGCTGCTTCGTTCTAGGGTTTGAGAGAGAGGCTGAGTCAGATCATCACACTAGACGGAAGGGCTTTAACATCAGCAGACCTGTGAAGGAGGAGGAGAGAGGGCAGAGGGGAGAGAGATGCAGAGGAACGGGTTGGTTCAGGAAAGAGCTAACTCAAAGTTACTGTTCAAATATAGGCTTTCTTAGGAAAAGGGCCCTGAGATGCCAGGGAGCCATACTTGGACCTTGAAGAGGGACAGGGTTAAAAAAGGGACCTTATGCTGGGCGGTCGTGACGCACGTCTTTAATGCCAGCACTTAGAAGGCAGAGGCAGGCGGATCTCTGTGAGTTCGAGACCAGCCTGGTCTACAAGAGCTAGTTCCAGGACAAGCTCTAAAGCTTCGGAGAAACCCTGTCTCGAAAAACCAAAATAAGAAAGGGGGGTGGGGAGGATACATTCTATCAGAGACATGATGGAACCTTAAAGGGAAAGGGAGACTTCCCTTTTTACTGAGAGAAATGCCATTAAAAGTAAGAAAGACAGGCCTCATGGACATGATGAGGGATGCTCGAAGGAGAATCATGTGTTGTGAAGTTTACATACCTCAGGAGCATGGAGGACTTGGCTACTGAGTAGGACAATAAATTAGAAGCTGTAAAATCCCGATACAGCTTCCCTCTCTTGCCCAGAGAGAGATGCAGGAGTCTGGGGAGTGAGCAGGTTTGGCCTGATTTCTTCAGGCTGTGAGATTAGTCCTATTAGAGCAACCAGCATCTTAAAGGAGCAGGCCCATAGGCTAACAACGGAGTCTGGAGTCCAGGGTAGGACAGCAAAGCCATACTTACAAAGTTTCTTGTGGGGCGGGGGAGTTAAGTAACACAGGAGAGCAGTGCGCGAGTACGTTGCGTGCGCGCGTGCGCGCGTGCGTGCGTGCACGTAAATGCTTGCCAAAGGGTGCTCTCGTTTAGAAGCAGCAGCTAAGAAATTCATATCTTGTGCACTAGAGTATCTCAGAGAGGTGAATGATGGCTCCCCTTCCTGAATCTGATACTTTAAAAAACAAATCTGAAAACATGCATCACGCGGGGCCTCACCAGGAAGCCATTATGCAGACTCCATGCTCACAAAACTTGCGACCGAATTTGCCATTGAAGATAAAGCCAGGAGGAAATGAAAGTGACCTGCAGGGGTTTTCATCCCCAGAAGCCAAGCCCATCGGTGAGTGCCACCCTGTGGGGGAGAGGAGCAGGTTTTAAGCCAAGAAAGCCCTGCTTGAGAACCACCCTTTGTAGGTAGATCTGCTGTGGGAGCTCCACAGAGCCTGCATCTGGGGTCTTGGGGTTGACTGGCCAGAGGCTGAGGCTCAGTGTCCCTGCTCTGTGCTCAATGCTGATCTTACACAGTCTGCTAGGTCCACTGTCTGCAGAATTAGGGAACCTAGCAAATGCAAGGAATAGTGGAGTTAAGTTATTAGGCCAAGCCGGGACTTGACAATTTAGACTAAGTCAAATCCTTAGGGCAAGACCAACTTGGCATTTAGGAAGACCTGAAGCCATTTTCACCCAGCAGGGGATGGATATTGCTTGCACTGCCAGGCTTCTGCTGCTGGGAAGCTTGCCTTCCCATACAACTCTTTTCTAAGGACGGTTCAATCAATAAAGGGACTAGTCTGGAGCAGTCACAAATGTGTTTGGCTCCAATATAAAGTCAGCATGAAACCTTGATCCAGCCTGTGCTGGATGCAGTGCGGCTCTCCTCTCCTTCTCCTGAGAGCAGATGGGAACCCTGGCAACAAAAGGAGCCTAAAGAAGAAACAAACCCACAAGCTCGTGGTTTTTCTGCCCCTATAAGTAAGTGGGGAGAAGTCTCCTGCTGGTTCCCAAAGGTGTTTGAAATGAAATGGGGTGTTCTAGGGCATACAGGCAAACAGGCCCTTTAATGAACCAAACCACATTGGAACAAGAATTAGAAAAAGACAGAAGCTGATATAAATCAATATAAGTTAGATAATTCCAAGGAGTCTCTTGGAATAGAGCTCCCCCACTCTCTCCCTGGGGCACTCCTCCTTATAGCCCCTCATGCGGAGTGACCTCCCCAGTCAAGGACATTCCGACACTTCAAATCAGTGGCTATATGTCCCCTAAAGTTCATTTTCAGAAGGCTTGTAGGAATCAGGTCTCTGAATCCCAACACCTCAATATCTCAATTCTTCTGCCTTACACAGTGTCTTCTATGACTTAGTAAACTCCTCCGGCCTTGAATGTGGGGCTCATGAAGATGAAATGGCATATCTTATTTGGTTATTTTACCTGCTCCGATGCAGTGCAGAAAGGCAATAAAATTAATTAAATCAACACTCCCCATCACCACTCCTACTATTCCCCCCACAAGTTGTCATTCTCTCTAAGAGAAAGAATTTGTTTTTCCCAAGGCTATTTTAAAATGGTAATACAACCTTCGCTGCAAATGCAGGCGGACTTCAGGAAGCCATGCAAATGCGTCTTTTCCTGATTGAATTAAACTCCTGTGGCAAGGGTGTCTCTTGAAGCCCTGCTCTTCTCCTGGGCTCAGGCATCCTGGAGTCTGTTGCACCTGGGAAGGAGGCGTTGCTTTGCAAGGCTGAGCAAATGGACTTCTCTCATCCACTCCTACTCCAAAACCCAGAGGCCTACAGGGCCCCTGGTAAATGAGAAGAGCTAAAGACCTAGGTGCTTTCCCTGAGGAGAAAGTCTGGGAGGTGGCCCAGGAGGGACAACCTGAGAATCCACGGAAGTGTTGGGTTCTCTCCACAGAAGGATGTACACAGCCCATGTTAACACCGCACTTTTTATGCGTGCCAGAGATGTCCCCAGAGAAGTCTATCTGTAGGTCACCACCCGTGGTTCAAGGAAGCACTTCCCAGAGAGTTCTTGATTCTTGGAAACTGACTAGAAATAGCACAGCATTCTCCTACCTTGTCTGTCCAACTCCAGCACAGTGGCATGGACGCAAGACTGGTTCCATGTGAGGAAGATACCACAGCTCTCAATTCTGTGGCACTCTGCATGTCGGGTGACACTTGGTGTCACACATTCCAGGGCAGGCGCTTGCTGCGAGCCATCCGCACACTCAGCACCGGGTAAGTTCAGATTCAGGGGAGGTAGGACACTCAAGGAACACCCATGGGAATGCCCGTCAAAAGCCTGGGAGCAGGAGGGCTGACCCAGCAAGGTGTCACCCCACCTAAAACTTGAAGCACAAATGCTGCAGAGATCTCGTGTGGTGTTGTATGGCGTTTTGTTTTTTTTCTTTATTCCCCCTTTGGGCATAACATGATGCCATTTGGACTTTCCCTCCAGTATCCATGGCAACCAAAGCAGAACAACACAGTGGGTAGACAGGTCTGTGGTGATGGCATGAAGCTATTAACACCCCCTAGATGACGGGAAAGAGTCAGGAAAGCCTCACCTGAGAGTCTTGCTATTGTGCCTGCCACCCTCCTGCAGCTGGAAGTGATCTCGGGAGACAGCTGAGTCTACGGGAAGTGGAAGGTTAATTGAAGCAGAGGCTGCGTAATGCGGTTTCCACGGGGTCATCACTCACGATGGGGTGGGATGTTGCGGTGATACTGCTCAGTGTTTGGGTGTCTCCGGCATTCCTGTGTGCAATCCTTCACCTGTGCTCTGTGAGAAAGTCTAAGAAAGGCACTGGCCGCACCAATTTGAACTTTGATGCAGGCTCTGTTCGCTTGTATCCAGGAAAAGTCAGAGCAGTACACAGCCTTCTGTCCAGGTCAGTGAGCCACAGGGCTGCCTAGATCCACCTGATAGCCATTAGGGGAGGCTGAGATCAGACAATGCCCTGCGCCAAGTCTACATCTCATGAAACTGTTTTGTGGGGTTTTTTTTTGTTTGCTTTGGTTTGGTTTTGAGGTTGTACAATGCCCTAGGGGACTCCATTTCACAAACACCCTTTGACTTCATTTTGAGGGAAAAGGAGAATTCCAGCTCCTGTGTGGACCCAGAAACCATGCCCATATCAGGAAGCACCATCCAGCATAGACTGTTAAATGATTTATATCTGGGAGTAGAAATGCAGCCCCTTCTGTTTTGTTGATGTCAATTGAGACTGGGGCAGGGGAGGTAAATTGCATATTCAAATCATGTAAGGGAAACCAAGCCTGAGAACTTAACAGACATGCAAGACCAAGGAAAGGACTTAACCTCCTTACCTGGACCCTGGGAAGTGATGAACACCCAACGCTGCCATACTGTGGCCCCGTTGATATCTTGTGTGTGTCAAGGACCAAGACTGTCCCTGATGCTTCAACTCAGCTTAGTCCCCCACTGTTGGTATAGCCGACTCACTACCTGTCCATCTACCCATTCCCCCATCTGGACCTGACCCTCCATCCACTCGTTCCTCCATCCACCCGTTCCCTCATCTGGACCTGACCCTCCATCCACCCGTTCCCCCATCTGGACCTGATCCTCCATTTCCTGCCTTCGGACCCTGACTTGCTGATTTCCACCTGACATCTGGAACTTGGCTCTCAAAGCTTCTACCAGCAGGGTCCCTCTTGGCCTGGCCTGATTTGTCATCCGTACAGACTCTCAGACCCCTTGTGAGATCTCTTGAACCCTGTTGCAGCCTCTTTACCTTGTGTTCGTATGTAAACCACACATATGCATTCCCACAGATTTGCTATGTGACATGTGATATGGGAGTTAATAATGGTAATGAAGATTGGAATACAAGAACGGCATTTACCTGAGCCAGACTCCCAAGGGAGGTGGAGCTTTGCCGGATTCTGTTTCTAAAGGCAGGCTGCAGATTCATGTGGCTCTATTGTAATTCAGTAAGTTCTGACATTGTGGAAAGAAACCAGTGTGCTCATCCCTGTTGCCGTTGTGGTATTCTCAGGGCAGAGGAGCCACTGCTGGCGACAGAGCTGCTTTGACGCACGTAGTTAATTTTAGGTGGAATAGGTTCTGTCTATCCGCAGACTGCAGGTTGCGGGCAACAGGGAGGTGTGAGTCTGGAGAACGAAAGGATACACTTATGTTTCCATTCTCCGAGCAGGCTGATGGTCGAGGGTAGTATACGAGCTTTGCTCCAGGGAGCACTTGACTTGGGGCACTGGGAATTAGGAAGCCTGGCCACAGCCCAACGCCAGGAACTGCAGAGATGGGAGGGGCCTGTGTTTGCAGGGTGCTGTGACTCCTGCAGTAAGTAGGGTTGGCCTCTCCCTCATCTGTGCATCTCACAGGAGTGTCGGCTTCAGGGGCAGAGACCGGTGACTTCACAGTACCTCCGTGGAAAGCCACAGTGTAGCCTAAGATACAGGACCATTTCTAGAGTAAAGGATGAGGCCTTCAGGTCAGCTTATCCAACTGGACTTTTAAAAGTGCCTTCTGTTTTCCGAATTGTCACAGCGGTTAAAATATAAACGCCAAAAACACCCTTGAAGTTTTGTCTCTCAAGGCATCTCTCGGGAGGCAGTGTGGCCTGAGTATAGGCTGAGCAGTTGATGTAAGACCCTGATAGGAAAGGAGGGGTGATGGGAAGCCGTAAAGATAGATATAGATGTTCACCGAAGCCCTTGTATGAGGAAACAGTGCTCATTTACCGAACTTTTGGAAATAAATGTGCCACACAATGCAGAGAACTGCTACTATTTATTTCTAGGTTTATTTTCGAAGCTTCTACTCCCGCTTACCAGCATTTTCCGGCAAAGATTTGGGCTAGCCTCTGTGGCTTTCCTGTAACAGAGGGAATATTGGAAGGGCACCGATCAGATTAATGTTTGTAGTTCAAGGCTATCCTGATGCAGACTGCCACCATCTTCCGGAATTCTTCCAGGCCTGCTCACAAAAGATCATTGCAGCTGGGCCTGTTGACTACCGTCCTTCATAGAAGGACTGTAGAAGGACCCTTACTAAATATTCAGTCACCCCTCCCAACAAGTCATATGCAACCCTGTTCTTATTACACATGGTCTTCGGGGAGGAGCCAGAAGATATTGGTAGGGAAGGGGTTGCACCCACACAGCCATGGGGTAGCGATCATCCACACTGGCAGCATGCCTCCCAGTATGGCTGCTGGAAAACCGTCCATGCTCCTGCCTGTATCCCTTATCCATTGTTCCTGCCTGTATCCCTTATCCATTGCTCCTGCCTGTATCCCTTATCCATTGCCTTGGAAGGAAGCCTAAGTAATAAACTCACTGCCTCGCGGTTTCTCTTGCTGTGATAAAGCACAATGATCAACGGCAACTTGGTTTATTTCCCTTATACTTCCATCTCACAAGTCTCCATCACAGGAAGTGAAGGCAAAAGCTCAAACAGAAGCTGATGGATAAGCAAGGCGGGATGCTGCCTACTAGCTCGCTCCTCATGGTTTGCTCAGCCTGCCTGCTTGCTGGCTTTCTCTCTTTCCTTCTTTTTCATTTTTACCCCATATTGAAAAGATTCTTTTCTGATACAATATATTCTGATTATAGTTTCCCTTCCCTCCATTTCTCCCGGTTCCTCCCCACCCTCCAGATCTTCTCCTTTCTGTTCCTCATTAGAAAAGAACAGACTTCTAAGAGATAACCCCCAAACATGACAAAATACAATATAAGACGAAACAGAAACTGTCATATCAAAGCACGGCAACCCTCCTGGAGGAGGAGAGACCCAAGAGCAGGCACAAGAGTCAGAGACCCGCTTGTCCCATGGTCAGCAGTCCCAGAAGCTAACGGGGTGATGTATACACAGAGCTCTGGTGCAGACCATATAGGCCCTGTGCTCTCTGCCACCGTCTTTGTGAGCCCTAATGTGCCTTGCTTCGTTGATTCAGGCGGCTGCATGTGTTCTCCTGGGGTTCTACATCCCCTTTAGCTCTGACAATTTTTCTGCTTCCTCCTCTGCAAGCTTCCCTGTGCTCTAGGGGAAGGATGTTGTGGAGACTCTGCTCATGATGCCTGGCTATCAGACTCTGCATCTCTTCCCATTTGCTGCCAGAGAAAGCTTCTCTGATGACTGGATATGACAGTAATCTACAAGTATAGCAGAAAATCATTAGGAGCCATTTTATTGATGGCTTTTTTTCTTTTAAACCAGTAATATTTGGTTTTACCCTAGGTCAGTTGACTAGTTAGTCTCTGGTTCTTGGTTACCCAAACAATATTGGGCATGGTTCCCTCTCATGTCATGGGTTTTAAGTCAAATCAGACATCGGTTGGCCACTTCCACAAGTTCAGCCTGCTTTCTTATAGAACCCAGGACCGCCAGCCCAGGGTTAACCCCACCCAAAATAGGCTGGGTCCTCCCACATTATCCACTAATGAAGAAGATGCCCTACAGGCTTGTTTACAGCCCAGTCATTTGGAGGCATTTTCTTAACTGAGGTTCCCTCCTCTCAGATAACGCTCACTTGTGTCAAGTTGACATAAAACTGGCCAGCACAATTTCCTTATGGTATACTTGGTGGAACTGCACCTCAGTTTGTAGGTTTGTTGTTAAGACCTTAGGAGGGGGTGTAGGTGTTGTTTACATCTCTCCCAGGGGAGGAATTTTAGCAACAGTACCTAAATAGAGCACATTTGCATCTGTTGGCTCTCACCTGTGGACTAAGCAGGTCAGATGGCCTTTCCTGCTCAGCAAGATTATCTGATGCACCTTCTACTAAAAATGCAGCTGCTAAGGATCAAATCACACACGCAACCACAGTGCCTTGATTTGGTGTGGCTCTTTGATTTTTCAGAAGCACATTCTTTTATTTAGTCTAGGTTAGCACTAAGAGGCAAATTGCCTTTCTCAGTTCAACTTCTGGTTCTGCAACATGCTGTGCAACCATAAGCAAAACAGAAACCTCTCTGTGCATGCATTTTTTAAAAAAAAATCTATGCAAAGATAATAACGCTCTGTTCCCATAGGATTGCTATAAAGATGAAGAGAACTGCAAGTTTAGAATAGTGGCTGGTGCATCAGGTATAAACTGAAGATGTGACTGCTCCACAATGGTTGAGGGAAAGGTTTTTGTTATAGATATGAGAGAACAGCCGGAGGCATCTGCAAGACTCCAGAACAGAGAAAGGGAAAGTGGGTTTCATCTGGCCATCAGACTGTGTGTGGCGAGACTTGCGGGGGATGGGGAACAGAGAAAGCACAGTGAGAGAAGTAGGGGCAGAGCACATTGGAACAGCGAGCACAGCCCGGGGATAGGAGAATGGGTAGCTGGGGTGGAGAAGCCCTTGAGCTGGAGGAAGTTTGGTTGAAGGATAGGAGGTGAGGACTAGGGTGCTAGCATGGACTTTGAAACATGTAACAGGCGCTTGTGACGCTGAAGGAGCCTGGAAGCCAGCGTGGGCTTTGGTAGGCTGCTAGCCTCCACAGGCAGACGTGTGTCCCTTCTACCAGAGGCTTTTGGTAGAGGAAAACAGGTTTGCAAGTTCCTGAGGAATGCTGGCTTTACTTAACCTTCAGAAAGCCCTCCATTGTCCATGTTGAGCTTATTTCTGGGTATTTGGACTGCCTTGTAGAGTTTGGGGAATTCGAGTTTCCTTTCCACCTAACACATCATTACTACAAAATTAACATATATTGTATTCACTTTGAAATTTAATCCATATCTTGACCAGCGTTCCCGTTTGTTCTTGCTCCTTGTCATTTTTCTGTGTATCTTTTGGTTGCGCTGTCTCTTGTGGAATCAGAGGTTAACAAACTGGAGTTTGTGATGGCCGACTTCTGTGTATCCACTAGCTGTGGCTGAGGGGTACTGTCTGAAGGTCACACCCATTGACATGTCATAAGTCCACAGCTTTCTCCGTCTGGTCTGTTTTGCTCATAAATAGAATCTCGCCTATACATGGAACAGAGCCCTTTTCCTCGTAGCTGGCATGTAAGGTGACATTTGAAGGGCGCTGCATGTGTTTCAGATGACTTCTGCTACCCACCACATCCTCCTGCCAGCATCAGCCATTCTGTCTTCTCCGTGCTCTGTGGTACCTGCTAGACTGCAGTGATCACGTTGTACCCACTGTTCAGGACGATTGGAAGGGTGACCGTGGCCTGTGGAACTCACAGACACAAGTTCACTTTCCGAAACCTTTTCACTTCAATTTCAATATTTTCATGTGCACCTTGGGGTCGAGGTAATGTTTTCACCTTTAGAGTTGAGGAGGGAGGGCAGGTGCAAGAGTTGACATCCATCTTTTGTGGAGCAACCAGTAACCATCCAGCCGGGTCTCCACTGGGACTCAACACTGAAGACCCAAATTTAGAGGCATTTACAATCTAGCTTCAGCTTCACTTCCTCCCCCATCCCTTGAAGGTGAACCCTGAAGATAGCTAAAGGTGCAGCCCATGGTGGGTGGGGCAAGCCATAACTGTCCCATAGCCCATGAACCAGACCAAAATCCCCAAGTACTGAGCTGCCTACTCATTGTCATTGTACTGTCGGGCTTGCTGATTGTCCAAACGCTGTCCCTCCTCCTGTTTGCATAACAGCCTTGGAAGTTATTTATTCAGGTTACAGTGTGTTTAGTACTGGAAAAGCTATAGAGAGATTTTAGTCTCACATCCCTCCAAAACCTGGCAACTGATTTTGCATCTTTATTGCCCATTATTTTCCCTCATCTCTCCTCCTGGTCTGTCTTGAACGCCTGCCTCCCATCACACAGTTTCTCAGGAATACTGTGTTGGCCACACATCCCGCCCAGCCCACATTTCACAGCAGTGGATAAGCGGATGCCACTGGGAACCCCTCCCTACTGGGCACTGTGAGGATACACAGCCCCTTTGCACCCTGAAGCACCATAGCTAGAGGTGGGCTTGACATCCACCCAGGTGGCTGAACCCTGCCGAAGCTGAGTCCTGAGGCAAGGCGAAGAGAATTCCTTCACTGGGCTGCAAAGCTGTGGAGAGAATAAAGACTCAGCCCCGCCCCTCACCTTCCCAGGACCCACCCACATCCTCCTCTTTGACTCTAAGAACTTGTGTTCCATCCCACCCCCACCCCCAATTCCACCTTGTCTTCTCCGGAGTCAGCTTCTGTCTGCAACCAAGGATTTCATAATTGATACGGTACTTCAGACGTATTAGAGTAGAAGGGTTGTTTTCCTTGTGTTCACCAAGCTCCAATATGTCCAAATGTCTGTGGCATGCGGCGGTAGTGACTCGCTAGTGAGAACACAGGCTCTTCTTGGCTCTCATCCTGGCTCCATGGCTTACTATAAACTGAGGGCAGAATACTAATTAGATATCTCTGGCCCTCCATGTTTTCATTTCATTTTAACAGCTTTTATGTCCCAGATTTGAGAAAGGCGTACAATGAGCAAGTATTTATCTTCATGAGAATTTATGCAGAGTCTAGAACTTAATAAATTCCCCCTGATGTTAGGCAGTATGCTCCCCATCATCTGAGGAGTGCATATTAAGTCAGAATGAACAGGCTGGCTTCTCAGAATCGGAAGAACTCCCCAGCAAGCCACTGCACCAACCTTGTGTGAGTTCCATGATGCTTCTGTTTCTCAGCAATAAAATACGGCGAAGCAGATGGATTGTGACTTGATGAGTCTATAAAATGCTGTGGAATCCTTAGATGAAAGGTGCCCCTGGGCTTCTTATCACATGACGAGCAATTGAGGGTTATTACAGGGCAGGTTTTATATTTTTAATATATCTTAAATGCTTTTTTTGTCAACAAGTAAAATGAGGAAAACAAGTGGGTTTTGAGCAGAACCCCATAAACAGCGCTATAATTACCTCCTGGCTTGCACCGTCCTGTTATAGTCAACGCGTGGCACAAAGAATTTGAAAGATAAAAGTCCTGTTTTTTTTTTTTCTCAGCCTTGAATTTCAATAATTTCACTCTGATAAACAAGACCATGCCGAGCCTGTTTCTCTAACTTGGATGAGTTGGAGCCCTCGGACATGGATGGCAGAGTGTTCATTTTTAAATAAGCATCAGCCAGAACCAATGTCTGTTCCCAACTGGGTTTCTTTCCCAGCGTCTCAGTCTCCCTGATAGATCAGAGGACACCAAGGTCATCTCCTTTCTCTGTGCAAAGAGCGCCTCCCTGTTCAGTCCTTAAAGGGAACACCGTGAAAATAACCACAATTATGTGCAACGCATGAAGGACACTTTCAGGACTAGCAGTTAGAATTGGACGTGAGTTGTGTTTATGTTTCTGGCACTTATTAGCTATGTGGTCTTGACAAATTACTTTTAGTAAGACAAGCCACCATATAAGAGTGTCTAACCTCATCCCTAGTGTGGACTATATACCTCCCTCCTAGCTTTTCGATGAAAGACTGTCTTACCCTTCATGGGACCCAAGAGCCCTGGGTTTTCAGACCATTCTCTTGGAGGTCAAGTCAAGTGGATAAGGTATAAAAAGGGTTAAAATTTTGCTCCCTGTTGCTCAGGGCGCCCAACAGAATTAACAGGAACCTCTGAACAGTTTCCTTACTCAGATCCTCCACTTAGGAAGTCCATGCCATAATGAGAAATAATGAGACCAAAAACAGAACCCAGGAAAGCTGTTCCCCAATCTGCCTCACCAAGGGCTGCAAGTGAGAGCTAAACAAGCCCACAACCTTCTGGCGCCCCCTGGAGGCTACCTGCGGCATACCACGTTCAGGCAGAAGCTTGTAGACAAGAAATTGTGGAAAAGAGAAACCCGGAGCCTCACTCCTACAAGTGTTGGGGGAAAGAAAATAACACCAATTTCCAGATACCAATACACATGTATATTTGGATTTTCTCACGTGGAAGATTCATCTGGCTTTCTGAGTTCATTAATTTTCTATGACTTGCGATGTCTGGCTCCTTTATAAGAAATAATAACAAGCATGAAGAAGAGGTCATTACAAAGCCAGCACTCCAGGAGATGCAAATCAAAACCACACCAAGATACCGCTTTGAACGTGGCAGAATGATCCTAATAAATGGAAGGTGCTGGGGAGGCTGTGGGGTTCTGAACTCCTGTGTCCTGCTACCCTGTTTGTAGGAATGGATGACCAAGGGTGCGCCAGCGCCAGCAACAGCAGAGACGACCCTGTGGTTCCTCCTATCCTACTTTGTATGCAGACCCCATCTGAACAACAAACAAGCTCGCAGGAATGGGCAGCTGCACATATGTTCTAGCAACCGTGTCCGCAGGACTAGAAGACGGAGCAAGCCAAGTGCCATCCGTGAGTGCACAGATAAACAAATGTGTCAAATCCATGATAGAATGTTACTCAACCTTTCCAACGAAGGACGTTCTGACATGTACAACAGCATGCTCAAACTTTGAAGATGCTACGTGACATTTACCAAGGACAGGCATGATATCTTTCTACTTGTGTAGCATACTCACAGATGCCAAATTCACAAGGAGAAAAGCAGAAAGTCTCTCAGAAAGAAAGGAATTGCTCATAAAACAGACTGAGTTCCTTTAAAAAAAATAAAGGCTAATAGAGATAATAATTCCACAGAAAGTCTATTTCTCTATATCATCATAAAATCAGTAAGGACCATAAGCCACCCATAATCCCTATCTACAGAGCAACTCTGGGCCAGAGACTATTGTGAGTGTTGACTTACATGGTTTAGGGAACTGGGCACTTGGAGACCAGAGTCAGTTCCAGGATTCATATTATACAACCGAACCAGGCAAAGACTGTACAGGGGATGGACTTCAGACTTGGGGGAAATAGATCCATACTACAGTTAATCCAATCACTGGCTTCAAAGTGATAACCTTTGTGTTCGTCAGCTGTGCAGTGTGGTAGCACACCTGAGATAATCAATTTTAAAAGAGAAAAGTTTCATTTGGCTCATCAATTTTAGAGATTTAAGCCCACAGTCAGTTGCCGTAATTGCTTTTGAGGCTGTGATGAAGAAGCCTATAATGGCAGAGGATATATAAAATTCATAGGTAGAGTACACACCTGCTGACCCCATAGCTGGGAAGGGACACACACAGGGAGGGGAGGCATGGGGTCTCACTAGCTCCTTCAAGGTTGTGTTTCCAATAACCAGACAACTTCCCAGTAGACCCCACCTGTTAAGTATTCCTGAGCCACATCAAGCTGGCACTGGCTCTTTAATAAGAGTTTGGGCATTTTGGGCCCAAACTCTAGCACACTATGATGCTATTTATGGGGAATTTTAAAAATACATAATAATAATTATAATTTGCAGGTAAAAGTCCATGAACAGTGAACTTAAAAATCAGAACACTAAGGATAAATACCAAAACCTCCTCTGAATACTTGGGAAATGGAATAAAACAGGAACGAACCCACAGGTGCTTCTCAAAATATACATACGGGTTTTATTTCCTTTAAAAACATGAATCCAAATGGGTAAATTAAACTTTAGCAAAGCTTGGGGCTATCTTGGTTTGAATATCGTTTGCCTTTGACTTCTTCAATGTTTTGTCACATTTCATATATATTTACATTTCTCCGAGATTACAAGCTCAGGGCAGTCTAGGGTATGCTTGGAGAAGAGATGCTTTTGGAGTCAGGAGAGAAGTCCAACCACTGTACATAGGGAAACTAATAGAACATTGCATTCCTTCCGGGCAGGGAGAGTGAGTAAGGGAACCGGGGCTTAAGACCTGGCTAAAAGCTGCTCTGCAGACACTTGCTCAATTGAAGGTACATGACCCAAAGGCAGGGGTGGGGTAGACTGGCCACTCGCCATGATGGAATCCAGAGGAAGCGAAGAGAATTGAAAGCAATGCAGAGAGCTCACTGCTGGAGATCTTGAGTGTGCCGTGCTGATTAGCATACGGATGATGAGTCTCAGAGGTGTCTGGGATTATGAGCTTGAAATTCTAAGTGTAGGTAGGTGGCTGGACAGGCAAGTGGGAGGCCTTGGGGAGGAGATTGTCTGAGCCTCAGGTTACATTTGTTTGACACTCAACAATGCTCCATGTTTGCTCCTGACACATGAAAAGCATCAAATTGAGCAGTGTCAAAACGTGGCAGACATGGCCTTCACTGCTTTATTTTATTATTGATTGATTGATTGGTTGATTTTGGTTTGGGAGAAGTATGGGAGAGTGAATGAGAACCTACCTTCATTCCCAGCCTGAACCGCCAGAACCTACCCTCATTCCCAGCCTGAACCGCCTGCGCTCAGTTACTAAATCTCCCTGGTTCTTTTCCGAGACAGACATCCTCCTGTCACCCATTCACCCTCTGCTTAGCTGGGCTCCTCTCAGATACGCCTCTTCCATCTTTGGTTAAGATAGAGGGGCCTTACAGGGCACAGTGTGTGTTCAGGTCTGACTGAGTACTCTGAAACTGTGATTGTTTTCGTCCCGGTATTAAGTCACGTCATTCTTCACCACCACTGAGGGTGGGGACTATTTGTGCTTTTGAAGACTTTGTGACCCTAACCTTCTTACTCTAATCTACTACAGCAGTGTAAAAGTTTGTAAGACACCCTGCAGCTAGCACCTTCTCAACTCCGTGGCAATGGTGTTCAGGAGCTTCAGGGCTCCAAGAACCACAATATCGCCCCCTGGTGGCTAAGATAACGCAGTCACTATCCCAGGTTTTTGATTTTTTTTTTTTCCCTTCCATTATGGACTCATTTTAATACAAGACATTCTCTTGGGGATAAAATCTTTAAATTCTTGCATACAAGTCCATACAATATACTTTGTGTGCTCTTTGGTTCAACTATAGGTGTTCATTTCAAGTCTTGTATTCTAGAGGACTATATATTCCTTTGTTTTTTTCTTAATGAGTAGGCTGGCTTTGATGTAAAGATTCTAGGCTTTATAGGTGCTTAGGAAGCACATAAAACTCCGTAACTTGCCAACTATGCGTGTCTGTGAAGCTGTGCATTGCACTTGGAGAAGGAGGCACCCCCATCAGATTCTCCCATCCCAGGATCTCTGCCTATGAAAAGGAGTTCAGGTTGACTGAGGATGCAGGCAGGGAGGAAGAGGCAAATGGGGTTCTGGTCACCGCGCTTTCAAAGCTGCCTTTGAGTCTCTTTGAGTGATCTGGTCTGTTTCTTCCGGAAGCAACTACAAACTAGAGCTAAGTTGTCTCTCCAGATCATAACTTTGTAGTCATTTAGAGCAATAACCTTGTCTGCCTTGCCGGTACTACCAAGTTAAAGCCACAGATCCGCAAAACCTGTGAAGTAATTGAGCATTTCTGTACATCAGATGTAATTAACTGAAGTTGTGTTGAATGGTGAAACCATCACCTCCTTTATATTTAATTAGCACACTTATTTTAATTAATTTAATATATGTCTAGAGCTTTCAGGAAATTGTTCATTTTTATCAAAAGAAGAGAGAAGAAAGGGCTTCCATTGTGATGTAACCTCTCTGTGTATTATAACAGTGAATTCCTGTCATAAATGTGTCAAGTCCATAGAGTATACACCGTGATCACTACACGTAAAGTAGGCCTGTCAGTTGCAATGTGTCGCTGCAGTAGGGAGGCTGTGTAGACATGGGAACAGGGGATATGTGGAAAACCTCCCTCCTTTCTGTTCACTTCTGCAGTGGACCTAAAACTGCTTTTGAAAATAAGATCTACTGACGAGAAAGGAGGAAGGGAGAAAAGAAAGTAGGAAAGAACGATTTTTTTTAACTTCAACTGATTGCTAAGAACTGGGTTTATTAAATTTACTATAAAGAACGCATTTATGAAAATCTAGCTAATCATTTCCAGGAACAGGTGGCACATGGCCACCCAAATTCATGGCTGAATCTCCCAACTGGTAGAGTAAACTGCTGACAACAGAAACGTTTGTATTGACCGAACGCTGTGCTTTGATTAGGTTTGCTCATTTATTTTATAAATCTGCTGTAAAACCATTAGAAGAGTTTTATTACTCAAATTATGAGGCTGAGTCAGAGTGGCCTTTAAAATCTATAAATTAATTAGTAGTCTACTTCAAGAGCCCTGAGACTAGCCAGCCCTTTCCTTTAATGAATATATTTCCTTTCTCTATTACAAATAAATTGTGATTTAGCTCACAATTTCTCCAGCTTGCCATCACTCACACGCGTGCTACTTGCATAGATTAGCAAATATAATTACACATTTACTGTCCATAGAAGATGAGAAAAGCTTCTCTAAGCATATTATAGAGGGGCCGGAGGCAATGCGAGCATTGGGCACTCAGTGTATGATTTAAAGCAGGCCCAAGCAAGGGTGGAACTCTGAACTGTCTTTCCTTTGCATTAAATACTTTTGCCTTACTTAAGACTTCACGGAAATGCATGAGTTCCCCAAGAGAGCATGCTTGCTAGCCTCCCTTCTACAGCCTTATACACCCGTTTGACTTTGTGCTCTTCTCTGACTGTACACAGAGCCATATGTGGTGGTGTCCACGTAGTTGGAGCAGGCTCACTTCCCTGCCTTCCTCCCTAGGCTCTAAGTTGCTCCAGGTATTAAGTATTGCTCGAGGGGCTAGTACTGCCACCAAAGAGGGCAGGGTGAAGGACAAGAGAAGCTGGCTCTAGTGCTCTACTGGACCCCTATGTCTAGCCACCATTCCTGAATACCTTAATTTTCTTTTTTTTATAAAAGCCATGACTTTCTAGATGAGCTGTATTTGGTTTTCATAAATATGAGTCCTGCTTCCTAATTTTAGTCCTAATCTTTTTTGTGGATTATGGTTATGAATGTGTCTCCCAAAAGTTGATGTGTTAGAAACTTAATCCCCAAATTCATATCTGAATTCACAGGTAAGGCATTTGGAAAGCGATTAAGAGTAGATGAGCTGGTAAGGGTTGCGGCCTATTAGCAGCATCAAGTGCCCTCAGACAAGCTGGAGCCAGCACACGTGCTGCCTTGTCATCACTGTCCTCTGTCACACTGTGACACTGTAAGGACACCCCCACCCGAGGCCGGAGTCACGTGGTTAGACGTCTTCATCCTCCAAACCACGCTTTGTTTCCTTATTATTTCTTCCTATGGTAATTGACTCTAGCAACATAAGCTGACGATTTACAATCAGTAACAGACAAGATATTCCTAGCAAAACACCAAATGTGACCCCATAAAACAACAACACTGAGACAAATTAACTGATAAGAAGGAAAAACCAATTTCAGTCTGGTGTAATTTGAAAGAACTCTTACTCCCCCATTCTCTTACTGTTTCCTAGGAAAGGGAGACAAGGAAAATTGAGCCCCAGAACTCAGACATGATTATTATTTTATTTTTTTTTAGCACATTGTAGTTCTTCATCTCAGCTCGACGTCATCCTCACAGGCTGACGGATCTTCTCCATTTGGAGATAGCATATCCACCACCGGTTCCAAAATTGCATCCGCAGCAGCTTGCGATGATGATATTTGCAGGAAAGGTTGTACTTCATCCTGGCAAATGCTTGCTGGGTCATGTTGCTATGAGGAGCTTTCTCCTTGGTGCTTGTCTTGGAGGAGATAACTCAGCCAAAAGACACCATTCAGGGAGAAGCCCATTTGGCAGAAGAAAGCAAAGCGATGCTACGCTCCAGAAAAAGATTGGAGCAGGCTGACACCACGGGAGGCAGCCGCCCAGTGGGCTCTGCTTTGGGGAGTTTACAGATGCTCTTAGGATCTTCATGAGATAGTTGGCTTATGACGACGCCCCTTTCCTTCCAAAGCATGGTGGA
The DNA here is from genome assembly GCF_950005125.1 of Chionomys nivalis. Classification (NCBI taxonomy): domain Eukaryota; kingdom Metazoa; phylum Chordata; class Mammalia; order Rodentia; family Cricetidae; genus Chionomys; species Chionomys nivalis. The sequence continues at coordinate 6,467,176 of NC_080107.1, forward strand.
ACAGGTCTCCCTATTAGGGCACTTCTTTCTGTGATCCTGTGAAAAAGGCTAACAAAAAGAGTCAAAGCTAAAAAGCAAATGAGATCGTAACAAAGTGAGGGGCTTTGGAGAATGCTGTTACTTTGTGGGTACACGTGTGTCACAACCTCAGTGCCTGGGTTTCTGACATACTAGAAATAGCCACACTGCGGCTTCACGGAGGTTCAGGTACAAAGGGGGGGGGGCATCTGACTGTAGCTACAGAAACACAGCTGCTGCTAGCCGGGCGATGGTGGCGCACGCCTTTAATCCCAGCACTCAGGAGGCAGAGGCAGGTGGATCTCTGTGAGTTCGAGACCAGCCTGGTCTACAAGAGCTAGTTCCAGGACAGGCTCCAAAACCACAGAGAAACCCTGTCTCGAAAAACCAAAAAAAAAAAAAAAAAAAAAAAAATAAGAAACACAGCTGCTCTTTACCATGCTTACCTCGCACCTAGCTCCCCGCCCGCTTGATCTCGCCTTTATCGGAGTAGTGTGCTCACTTCCGAGATCAAGAGCATGCCTCTTGTGACCGACAGTCCCAGCAAAGTCCCCAAGGAACTAGGGCTAACAGCAGAGAAGGAGAAGTAGTTTCTCTAGTGGAAGAACAAGCGGTCTAAACTTTTAGTTAAGGGATTCAGATTCGCTACCTGTGCTTCTCTTTGCTCCTTTCCCCTAAGATGAAGAAATAAACCAGCTTAAGAAAACCATGAAATCGGAGGAAGTAGTGTTAGTGGGTGAGAAAACACACCACGGTTTTGGAAGGCTAAAAACAAACGAAGGACCAGAACCCTGGGAAGCTCCTAATTGAAGGGGGTACACTCTGTGTAGGAAAGAGCCGTATCGATCCGCAGCCACAGGAAGAAAGAAGGTCTTTAGAAAGAATAACAGGTCGCATTAAAAGTGTTGAAAGCCAAAAGTGGCATTGGAGGCGACTTATTCAGAGGTTTTGCTAATTAGTTCACAGTCACATAACCCCTACAAAATGACAAGGTAAGACGTGTGAGTCTCACATCCCCCCCACACACACACAGAGTACAGAACAAATCATGTTTATCTAAAGAATATACTTCATACCTTTCACTAAAATTAGGAGTGCCGTCAAGTGTGGTAGGGCAAATTCCTGTTGTCCAGCACTCAGGAGGCTGAGGCAGGACTCTGAGTTCAAGGTCAACGTAAGCTATAGGGCAAGACCCTGCTTGAAAAGAAAAATTGAAGTCAGGTTAGAAAGAAGAAAGCATACAGTCTGAGGGGAAGTAGATCAAACCTTAAAGAACAACTCAAAGGTGTTCCAGGAAGCTCGCTGTGTGGCCCATATTGGAGTAAGAGGCTTGAGAGACTGCCGAAATCTTCAGGGCAGGGGGAAAGCCGTCCATTAAGACAGCTGAAATTATGGAACATTTGGTTCGGAGTAGAGAGGGAGGATTCATGGGTAGGGAATTCTGTAAGTGAAAACACTTAAGGTAAAAACTGCCTAAAAATAGGACATGTGTCATAGTAGATAGTTTTAATAGATGTTGATTTGATTAAAAGTTATGATGTGTAATAGTGGACTGATAGAAAGAAAATTAAGGTTGTGACTTAGTCATTTTTCTGTTTCTGCGACGAAGCCCCATGATCATTTAATTAGAGACTCGAGGATCCACGGGGTGGTAGAGCCTGCGGCTATCATGTTGCAGGGCATAGCAGCAGGCAGGCAAACATGGCATTGGCAGCAAGTGAAAGCATGCATCTGATCCACAAACACAAGGCAAAGAGGGAGAGCCAACTGGGAATGGTGTGGACTTTTGAAACCTCAAAGGCCACCCTCAGTGGCACACCTCCTCCCACAAGGTCACGTCTCAGAATCCTTCCCAAACAATTCCACCAACTGAGGACCAAGCATCTCAACACATAGCCTAAGGTGTGCAGGGCGGGTGCATGCTCATACCACCATGTGTGGTACAAGAGAGAATCCTTAGAATCCTCTCAGCCTTGTGTTATGGCACACGCCTTTAATCCCAGCACTCTGAAGGCAAAGGCAGGTGGATCTCTGTGAGTTCTGGGCCAGCCTGGTCTACATAGAGAGGCCCAGGCTACCAGGGCTACATAATGAGACCTTGTTGAGAAAGGAGGGTGGGGACTGATTTTGATTCTAGAGGTCAGTAAGACACTTGTAGCCAGGCTTGATGACCGAAGCTGGATCCCAGAATCCACGTGATGGAAGGAAATGAAAGACTCCTTCAGTTTCTGTTCTGATTGCCACGCGCACACACACACACACACGCACACACACACATGCACACACACACATAAATTTAAAAATAATAAAAAGAGATTGAGCCTAGTCTGTCACAACCAGATATCTCAAATGAATAACTTGAGAAAATGGAAATACAGGCTTGAAAACAGAAGACTCTATTTTTTTAAAATCAATAAGTCCTTTTAGGCCAAGGACTTATTTCTCATTTTTTAACTAGTTTGATATATTTCTGCTTTTTATTTCGTGACTATTTTTAAAGCAACAAAATTGAACATCAAAGTGATTCGCCAAAACCTAGCTTTTCCCAGTTATTTTACTCACTTGCACAAGAAAGTAAATCTCTGAAAATAACCCCTCTTGACAGACCCTTTTGATTTTTCACATCTACACAGGCATAATTTAAAATATTTAAGGGTAAATGCTATTGTTAATTCCAGTGGTATTGCTTCACCCAGCGGACATGTCTGCACTCTCGGGCTGCGTCATCTGAAGCTCTCCTGTGTGGCTCAGGGCAGATTTGTGGAACTGTTGACTCTATGAGCAAAGCCCCAGGACACTTCACAGTGGAGAGGGTCCTGAGAAATTGCCTTCTTGAAATTGCCTTCTTGTGGATTTTTAACCACATAAATCCTGAGTTTAAGAAATTGTCCAAATAAGCCCCCAATAGACCCAGAACTTAGCTCAGAAAGTACTCCAAATCCTTCAGACAGAAGGAACTGTAAATCCTTTAGGTTTTATTAGAGAGCCTAAAGAGAGGGGATGTGTTTAAATCCATGAATTACACAGCAGAATTCAATCAGCTTGGGAAATTCTTGCCACGGTGCTGTTCCCAGGGGAAGCTCATCTCTGCCACCAATACTGCATCACTAAGAAACACAGCAACTGGTGGTTCTTTTCCCCCATTGTCCTCTGCAGCCTGAGCCCCCAGAAGCCTCTGAAAATGCACAGTAACTGAATAAAAAAAAAAGTGAAATTGTTAACCGACACAGGTTTTATACCATGTCTCTGAAGCTCAGAAGCAAGGAGGATGCTCGGCACACCATGGCTTATAGAACAGTACAGGGGGCAATGGCCAATGAACCACTCTGTCACCTCCGTCTCTGCAGAAGAACATTCCATAGGTTCTTCAGTCATCTATGGATCCTCCACAATCAATCAAGACTGCCAACCTCTGGGAGAACTTGTCAGTCAAAGGACCAATCGCTTGCCTCACCCTTTGTGGTCTGTCACCCCTCCCCTTTAAAACTAGGAAGATAAAATGCTTAGTCCCTCCCTAACATGTCTGTATCAAGAGCACCCACAGTTTAGAAGCATCAGGGGTGCAGTGAGTCATCATTTCTACCTTCCTTGACCTTATCCACACTTGTTGACTGAGGTTTCGGTCCTGCAGCCGTTAAGTCCCAAAGAATCACACACAGGTCTACATTAGTTATAAACGGATTAGCCCAGTAGCTCAGGCTTCTTATTAATTAGTTCTTATAAAACTTATATCAGCCCATAATTCTTATCTGTGTTAGCCACATAGCTCGGTACCTTTCTCAACGAAGCAGTCACATCTTGCTTTCTCTGCACCTGGGTCACAACTGCAGACTGCGCTTCCCTCTTCCCAGCATTCTCGTCACCCCGCCTCTACTTCCTGTCTGGTTGCCCCACTTATACTTCCTGCCTGGCTACTGACCAATCAGCATTTTATTAAAAATAATATAAGCGACAGGATAAAAGATTGTCCCTCAGCACTAGAACAGGCAAACAGATCCTCCTGTTAGAGTGGGACACACACACACACAAACGCACGCACACACGCACGCACACAGCGAACAGGTTGCTCCCACCAAGTCCTCAGCATAACTTCCAGCTGTAACACAGAGAAGCTAAAGTGTTTTCAGGGGTCTGTGACTGGTTGATGATAAAAGTCAACTGACTTGGAATTTTGATCTGGTGATTTTGCTCCTTCATATTTATCTCAGTTGTTTTGTGACTTTTCACAAAAGTTATTATTTTTATAATCATGAACTAACTTGAAGACATTTTAAAAATATTAAAAGGAAGTAGAAAGGAGGTAGAAAATGATGACACTTGAGTCATACTCCCCTCAGGGTGGAAGGGTGTTTTTCATAAACAGTGAGCATTGTTGCTTAGCTCGTGAGGGAGGGGAGTTCTCAGTCATGTAAGAGTTGCTACCTGCATTAAGATTTAAAATAAAAAAAATTAAAATGAAGTACACTGGGGAAAGAGTCATTCCAAGCAAAGAGAGCAAATATAAAATTCCTAAGGAGGAATAAGGTTTGTGCAGCCATGGAATAGTAAAGCTAGCTGTGATTGGAGGCTCCAGAAGGGAAGATGCAGTGTAAAATCCCAGAACTCTTAGGAGCCCAGACATGTGGCCATATTCTCTAGAACACGATATTTAGGATAGGGAAAAGCTCGGGGAATTCTGATTCCCAGAACACACATAAATGGCCTGTGGGTGTTGAGGCCCACCTGTGATTCCAGCCTTAGGAGGCAAAGATGGGCGATCCCCAGAGCAAGTTGCCTACTCTGAGTTTGCGAGATCTTGCCTCAGTGAATGAAGCAGAAGAATAAGCCAGGATGGCTCCTGACACTGACCTCTGGCACATAAACACACAAGCAACACGAACTTCCACACATATGTATCCTCACACATGCAAATGTGCATTTACATGCATACACACACACACAGACACACACAAATGAAAATTTTTTAAAAGATCACTCTGTGATGTGGGATCCCAGAGCTACCATCCCCCACAGAAAAGACAAGCTAGCTCTGGCTGCTGTGTGGATTAGGGTGCAGCCCAGCAAGGCAGTATACCTATTTGCACTAGACACCAGTGGGGCCCTGCGGAAGTGGCTATGTTTGTATAGACTTTGGAGCTAGCTCTGCTAGCACCCAGAAAAGGGAAAGTTGTGGGGAGTCGGGGAGAGTAAGCAGTCAAAGTGTGTCTGTAGCCTGCATGAGTTGCCAGGTACCTAGTGAGTCTGACAGTAAGGACATGGAATAGACGCATCTAGAGCCGTGAAGACTGAGGTAGAGAGAGATGGATCTCTGATTATCAGGCTGAGCAGACAAGGGAGCAAGGCAGCAAGCAGCACCCCTCCAGGCCTCTGCATCAGCTCCTGCTCCAGGTTCCTGCCCTCACCGCTTTGGACGATGAACTGTTGCGTGGAACTGTGAGTGAAATAAACCCTCTCCTCCACAAGCGCTTTGGTCATGGTGTTCCATCATAGTATAGAAATACTTCCTAAGACACAAAGCTATGAGGTTTTTGGTTTGGTTGGTGTGGGTTAAACCCATTATGTGTGTTTTACGTAGTTAACCGCCTGGACAAAGAGCTCGCTAGTGTCAAAAGCAAACTTGCCCTCCGTTCATGAGCTATGTGAGAATTACTTCCAGGAACTAAAGATAAATGGTTTTTACAGCATCTTATCCTTACCCCAAAACACATCCTTCTCCAGAACTTTTAGCTCAATGAGCTGAAAGGAAGCTTCCCTTTAGCTAGTCCAGCTAGAGTTTCTGGGCGTCTAACAGAAAGAGCTATGCAAATGATATACGCGGGTAGCAGACCTTAAAGTGAGCAGTAAGCTGAGTCCAGATAGAGCACTCTATAGTCACAACACCGTTAGTTAAACCTTGTGGTGTATTTAGAGGACACAAGTCAAGCGCTCACTCAGCCTGTAGCCCTAGTGACGAGGCAAAATGATATTTAGGGGCTCGGTAGCTACAGAGATGGAATCATGGAGCTGAGAGTTTCCCTCGAGCACACACACACACACACACACAGCCAAACAATTGTTCTCAGGCACAGGATAGAAGGCATCATAGGACAGTGATTTCTGAAGGGGAAAAATCAATGTGATAAGCTCCACACAGGCAGAGCCCACTGTCTAGATAAACTTCCCAGGAGGCAATGTGGAGGGGACCAACCCAGGAAGAGGCTAACAGTCTCCTACGTGGTGAAAAGAGGATTAGGAGTTTGGAAACCTCTGGAGTTCTGCCAAGGAAGTAGAAAGGAGAGAGGGCCCATAAAAAGTGTTGTGGAGATCTTTATAGCTATTAATCACTCTTACCAAGTCTCCTGAGTTCTGCCGCCGCCGAGATATGAGGGAAGGACCTGCAGCCTTGGGAAGAGCTCCTGGGAGCGGATGTGGAAGCCGACACGGAAGCACAGGCAGGGAAGACATAGTGGCTGTGTTTGGGGTCTGTTTTTCCCCATAGGAGAAAGCAATGCCGTCGGGTAGGAGCTCCAAGGGAAGTCCTCAGAGGTGTATCCCTGAACACCCCGGGCACAGTTTAATCACCTGTACCAGTCTAGTATTGGCTCACTAGTGGGTGAATCGGCCGTGAATAGCAGCTAATCCGGTGCTAGTTAATACAAGCAGGGAAACAGCCGTTGCATAGCTTTTCCTGGGTTGAAGCACGGACACCCTAACCACCCTGGAGAGGTCTCTGACAAGCCTAAGAAACGATTCCATCCAAGTCCCCCTTGGTGAGCAAGCAGGCTTGTTCGGGTTACTTCCAAGAGCATGGGTAACTCTCAGGCAGTTGTGTTACCCAGCCCACTGTGGCTGGTGGCTCACAGGGGCTGCCTTGCTGGAGTCCCAACGCAAGTGAAATTCCTACCTGTTCTTGTACCATCAAGACCATGTGCCACTGTGGAAGAATTCCATGGGAGTGGGTGAACTCTGTCAGAGCTTGATGACCTCATTATTCTATGAGACAGTGTCAATAGGACCCATGTTTTGGAGGTCTTGTAAAGGTTTTCTACAGGAAATCATTGCTCCTCTAATTTCAAGACAACAGTCATTTAACGCCCAAAGGACAGAGTTCGACTACCAATACAAACATTGAGAGTATAGCTCCATGGGAAAGTATTTTCTAAGGACAAGAATAGGTTGATTATGGTGATACTTGTTAATCCTAGCTGTTGCGAGAGTCCTTCCGCTCCTCCAGCCAATAGCCGCTGAGATACCAGCCCATTGGGGCGTGGTCTCTTTCCCTTTAAAAAAGCGGCTACTTCCCTCCTCGCTCTCTTTACTTCCTGCTCCGGTTCCGGCGACTAGACTTCTTCCTAATTGCGAAGAGGGCTGTTGTCTGGGACAGTGATCTGTAAGTTTATTCCCCTTTAAATAAATACCACCCTATTAATCACAATTCCAAACTGGTGTGGGATTGTTTATGACTTGCGCCTTCACCTAGCACCTTAGAGGCAGAGGCAGGCAGATTTTTGAGTTCCAGGCCAGTTGGGTCTATATAGTAAGGCCTGTCACAAAGAACGAAACAATAATAAAACCCACAAAAAAAAAAAAACCACAACTTTTATAAGAAATGAAAATGTGTTCAATCAACAGAATGCTTGCCTAGCATACATGAAGTTGCTCACCTAGCATATATGAAGTTGCTTGCCTAGCGCAGATGAAGCTGCTCACCTAGCACACATGAGGCCACTCGCCCAGCATACACGAGGTCCCAGATTTGGTCCTAAGCCCCCTGCAACCCAGGCCTGTTGGCTCATGTCTATGATCCTATCACTTGGTTGGCAGATGCAGGAAGATCAGAAGTTTGAGGCTAGCCTAGGCGATATGAGATCCTATGCAGAAGCCAACCAAGTAAAATCCGCACTGCCTGGCATATAATCAAAAATTAATAAGCATTCAAGCAAACACGAAAATAAGTCCCTTAACAAGTAAAACCAATCAATCAAAATAGAAACAGATGTAGAACTTGCAAACAAACATTAAAGTCATTATCATAACTCATTCCATATGTTCACAGATCTAGGGGAAACAAGCACCAGTAGGAAAAGATGAGAAAATGATCAAAACTGGTTGTCCAGAAATCAGTAGGGCAATGCCAGACTACAAATGCACTAACATAAACTGCACTCCAAGAACCTGGCGATGACTTTGACATCAGTGTCCACTGGACTAGGTAGCAACACCCTTCGGCTCCATTTCCCCGGCTGTAGACTGTGGGTGATAATAGCATCTTTTGTCCCTGGGACCAAAGAACTGATACACACTTGAGGTTGGTTTTCTTGAGGATTTTCCAGGTGGTGAGGAAGGCTTGGAGGAGCAGAGGGGATTCCTTCTTGGAGGGGAGACAGGGAGAAATGTCTGCATTTGCTGGCTTTTTCCATTCCTGATTTTACTCCACCCAGGCCCCCAGTATAGGAGATGGTGCCACTCACAGTAAGGATGAGTCTTCCCAACCCTTAGTCGATCTTCTTTGTAAGCATCCTCACCCACAAGTTCAGTGTGGTGCTTCACTACTGTCCTACGTGTTTCTCAGTCCACTCAGGTTGACAATCCAGTCGCTACCTAGAGTGCGCCATATTGGGATGCTGGCAACAAGCAAGCCAGCATAGCCACTGGTACCAGCATATGACTCATTACTATTAGGTAATAGTGTCTTGCTTCTTCACACGTCACAAACACTTGCTCCACTCTGTTCCACTCAGGTTTGTTTCCCAGCCATCAGCTGCCTCTTACAACAACCAATTACCTAGCAGCATTCAAGTTGACAGACCTCTGTCCGGCATCGTCAGCTGGCCCTGGTAATGGCCCCCATTCCTCTCAAAGGCCAGCGTAGGGTCTGCTTCTTTTCCCATGTGTTTTTTTTCTGTCCTGCTGTTTATCAAATTCACTCTTCTTTGTCTGACAACAGGGAACCTTGAAAGTCATCCAGTCCAGTCACTCAGACTCCACCTGTGATAGACGCTAGAAAGAACGTATTGAATTTTTATGTTGGAAGTTTTCTTTAGACAAAGATGTAACATACACAAGCCAGGTTCATAAGTGTTCATTGCCAAGCTGAATTTGAATTGTTCAGTGAGTATGACTAAACCCTAAAATGTAAGCTATTATATTTTAGCTATGGTCCATAATATGTAAGCAATACATTGTAATCATAATAGATAAAATTAATATTATATAATACCATAGCATTCTACCCTGTGTATAAATGCTAATAAAAAGTAATGAGCCAATTGCTTACATAACAGATACAATTTCAACATTTTATCTGCCGAGAAAGTTTTCCATATGCGAGGTTATTCCATTCTTAGAACTCTCACGGGGTATTTACTACTGATACGATTTTACAGACGACAGAACTGAGCCTCAGGAAGTTTAAGTGACTTGATATTCATGTTCTCCAGAAAGGGATGATTCCAGTGATTCTGGATTCCTATTCACATCCTTCTAATTCAAAAACCTGTCTTCTTGCCCACTGCTCTACACAGAACTAAAATGAGCTAGGAGCCATGAATAAAACGACCACCTTTATTCCGCTTTGGTCGCATACTTTTTACTAAGGCACAAGACAGAAAGAACTGTAGTATTAAGGTTGAAAGGGCCCTGGCGATGTACAGGCGGGAGTCAACCCCAGAGAGAGAACAGCTACACTGTACACTATACTTGAAGCCATCTATGCCGTCGAAACAAATATGAAGTCCAGCTGTAGTCAGAAATCAATTTTCCTCCTGTTTTTCATAGCAGCTTCTCTTTGCCTGCTCTTTAGACTGTCCTAATCTGCTTCCCCGCTGCGATTTATTTTCAGTAATTTAGAGTCCGAATAACAGCATCCTCACACCTGGTGGGCTCTGTGGCTATGCATGCTGGGAATGGAGAGGGCTGTGAGAAGCAGGGGAAGTGTATTACAAGCCATCACCCCTTCCAAATGAAGACGTGAGCGCTGCTGATGGCGGGGACTGGCCAGAGGCAATAGCATCAGAACCACAGGGGCAAAGGCATGCTCAGCCAGTAGCTGGATGGTGGGACATTTTGATGTGAAGTAACATGTTTTATTCAAGCAGTATTTTCCATTGGTTGACTGTGTGCTTTTAATCATAAAATGCACAGTTGTTAATTTCTCCTAAATGTGATCACTATCTGATCAGGTGTCAGGCTTAGTAGAGAGTGTTACAAAAGTAAATAAATAATTCGCAGTCTTAAAACCTTCCTCTTCTGTTCTAAACATCAAATATGTAACTACTTAGATGCCCACCAGCCAAAGGCCACCATGACTATATCTGTATATAAACCAAGTTGGGCCTATTGTTTACTACAGTAAGGGAGATGGGGCCGTGATGAGCAAAGGGGAGTTTTGGAGGGACACGCAGAGATCTTAATGGGGCTTGGGTTTGTATTAGATAATTTGGGGGGAAGTTCACAGAAATAGTTTCCTGTGGATTAGCTACTGTCAGAACCTGAGTGTTCTCCCATTAGATACCAGTAATTTTTTTTTTTTGGTAAGGGAGTGGGAAATGGAACAGTTACATCTGTAATTTGCAAAGCTGCATAAGTCCCTTTGATTTGGAAAAGAGGATGAGCGAGCACTTCCGTGGTTAGCACCATATTCTTGATTTTGCCTGTACCGAGACATGTAGATGGGAAGTTCCTGATTTTGTTTTGAACCCTGAAGTCATGGTATAGCATGATTTTGGGATTCAACACAAATATTATACTAAGTTATGCTTACTTCCTCCAGACTAAGTTATAGTATAGTATGTCTTTGTCTTGATGAGTGCCAGGTTACAAGAATGCTCATGTGTGTGCCAATTTAAAAGCCAGCTGGATTCTGCTTTTGAATATATGTTCTCCGGGAAGGCAGTTCACATGAATAGTGTCTTGGAAAATCCATCAAAATTTCATGGGCAAAGGGAAATGACAGAGCTCATTTCTATGTCAGAATGAAAAGTTTGAATATACACATCAGGACACAAGACGGAATTGTAACTGATTTAATCTATTAGAATAAGTGAGTGAGTTGAGATGGTAAAACACAGAAGCCACAGCTAAGTCATGAAGTGTTCGTATGGTTGATATGCAGCCATCAAAAACTGGCTTGAGAGCCAGGAGGTGGTGGTGCTCACCTTTAATCCCAGCACTCGAAAGGCAGAGGCAGGCGGATCTCTGTGAGTTCGAGGCCAGCCTGGTCTACAAGAGCTAGTTCCAGGACAGGCTCCAAAACTACAGAGAAACCCTGTCTCAAAAAAACCAAAGAATAAAATAAATAAAAACAAAAAAGAATAGTCTAAAAATTTATAAAAAGTATTATTATCTTAGCACATAAACATCCTGTACCACAAATAAATCCTGTCTTGAAAAACCGAAAGAAAAAAAAAGTTGACTTGAGGGATGGGAAGATGTATCAATGAATAAAGCATTGTCAGCAAGTATGAAAACCCAAGCTGGGATTCCCAGAGCCCAGGGCAAAGCTGGGTGGGCGTGGCAGCCTGCCTATAATCCCACACCCCGCAGACAGGGGACCCTGAGGCAAGCTGGCTAACTAGAGCAGCCAAATAATGAGCAATGGGTTCAGACAGAAACCCTGGCTTAGTAAACAAACTGAAGTGCAGTTGAGGAAGACAGACACCTGACATCAAGCTCTAGTCTCCATGGGCACCTACACACATATCATACACACATCTACATACACATACATATATATACACATATATGTATACATATCCACACAGGAGAGAGAGTTATGAATAAGAGACATCGAATACATGGATGAATTGTCAGAAGAACGTAAAATATTTAAAGATTTAAATCAGAACAATATAACCAAATTTATGTTTCAGAATGTGATTTTAGCGCCAGTATGAGGAGCAAACTAGTTTTGAAGTCACAAGAAAGACAGAGAAAAGTTAGGAAATGACTTTAGGGAAGACCCGATGAGCGTTTTTCCTGAGTCAGTGTAATGAAGCACGGAGTGGGTAGAGAGCACTTGTGGCCCAGAACTGACCAGATGGAGAGACTGGGCGACTCCACAGTGTCAATCACATGAACGCACGTCTACGTGCAGGGATCAGGAGAGCCTACTTCCGGTCTACAGTTACCACGAGGCAGTCGCTCAGTGAGTGCTGCATTCCTGGACGAGCTGTGTGAGAGAGGACGGAGAAGACAGCAGTGAGGGCAAGCAGCAAATGCTTCCCTCCAGGGTGGGGAAATGCTGACGTCATCACATGGCGTCAGGGAACGTGCTCACGGAGGAGGCAATGGAACCCACAAAGCACAACAGATATCCTTAGAAGTACGCATTTAAATGTTTTCAAAGATTTCTTAAAAGGACAATAAGCTCGATATGTTGATTAACTGAGTAAAAACCCCGAGTTCTGAAAATATTATGTTTTTGTTTTTAAAAAAGAGAATGTAAGTTTTTTTTTGAGATGAAAATTTCTCAGTGGATAAACCGTCTAGACTTGTTGATTAATTTGGGAGCTAAGGAGATAGAGCTGAAAACTAGAGCTTCAGAAAATACCATGGGATGTGAAACAGTTTCTCTTGCCCATACTGAAGTCTTACAGGTTTACTGGGGAGGCCTATTTGGAACACAACAAGCTTTTTCATAGTTTAAATATGCATAACCTTATGAGTTTTAAAATGTTCTCATACTTCTAAAATTAGCGTGACACTCAAGATCGAGAATATACCCAAGTGTGGGGCATAGCGGCACACATTTTTTAACCCCAGCATTTGGGGTACAGAGGCAGGTAATCTGTGAGTTCAAGTCCAGGCTGGTCTATGTAGTGAGTCCAAGGACAGCCACAGTGAAACAGTGAGACCCTCTCTCAAACAAACAAACAAAAAATATGTCCAAGAATCTCCGATAATTTCCTTCTGCCCCCGAGAAGCCCCTCCCTCCTTCCTTGCATTTCTCTTTAGCTAAGCACAGCTGCTCACCTACTTTCTCTCAATGTAGCTTACTGTGTAGTTCTTAGGACAAAATCCTATCTCATGTCTTTTAGTCTGATTTTTTAGTTTTATTTCACTTAGCACAATTATTTCCAGGCTCATTTGTATTGCTGCATGTATCAGAAGTAGCATTTTAAAAATCATATAGAATATCCACTATATAGTGATGTAAATACCATCTTTAAATCTTATCCTGCTGGTGGACATTTAGGCGGCATGGTGGTTTCAGTATGCCTGGAAGTTCTTTGACTAGGGCTTAGCGCCTTGATTGTTATGACCAGAACAAAGCAGCAGTGACGAGACATGGCATCAGAAGCTAGGTCATGTAAGGACCAGAACTTTCTGCCTGCTCTCCTCTGAATTACTTCTCGAGGAAGTTAAGGACCAGTGCACCAAAACTCCAGCAGCCCTGTGGAGAAGGCCAAGTGTTTTGGATCTCCTCTAAAATGAATCCTTCCCTCCTGGAGGGAGGAGGAGAAAGGAGACCTATGAGATTCAGGAGTAAACAAACCTCGCAGGGCTGGGAAGCCCACACTTACAGGAATCACAAGGCCCCTCTCCGAGGTTGCTGAAGAGGTCAACAGCTACCTAGGGAAGAGACTCGAGCCAGCTGGAGAGCCTGTCCACCCAGTCAACCCTCCTGGATTAGAGACTGCCCTATAGAGCTGCTGCCTGCAAGCCATGCAGAAAGCTCCAGAGTTCAGGTCATCACCCTGCTGCACGGTAATGGGGAGAGATGTAGGTAGCTCCTCATCGCTCCTATAGATAATCCACTCACCCGTTTGCCAAGGTTGGCGTCAGCAGAACTGTTACTTCACCATGTGCTTGGTTGCCTGTCTAAGGGGACTGGACTTTGTTCACGTCACCTCATGAACACTCTCACACAGCGGCACATAAGAAACGGGTGCATCGCCCGACAGTGAGTCAGCCCTATTGGAAGCAGACCCTCAACTTCCTCCTAGATCTCAGATGAGCACAGTCCCTGGAGACCCAAAGCCAGAACCACCTAGATAAGCTGCCCACAAATGTCTGATCCACAGATTTGTGAGACAGTAAATGTTTGCTGCTTAAGTCATTGAGTCTTAGATTAACGTGTTTCACAGCAATAGAAACCTGTCATAAGTTTTTTTTTTCAGGCTTATTACAAATGAAGTTAGCATCAACACCCATATACAAGTCTTTGTGTGACATAAAAATCTGTATATATGTCTTTGGTGGTGTATGTTTTCATTTCTTTGAGGCTATTATATATTTTGTCTCAATTTTTATTTTCTCTTAAATTGTTTTCCATTCAAGTGTCAAGTTTTTCCGCAAGGTCATAATCTTCCAGTATTTACTTACTATTCCACATGCTCAGCCCCGTGTTAATTGTCTAGGAGGTGATCAATATTTTCAATTGAGATAAATTGAGAGCAATAACAACTGCTCAGGTGACTTTCAGTAGGCACAGAACTGAGAAGGAGATTCAACGCTACTGCTCATTCCGCTGACCGACCTCCTGTGTCCCCATCCTATGAAAAATGGATCGATCTGCTTTAGGTTCAGGGGAGAAATGTAGCTTGAAGTCCTTAAAGGAGCCTTAATCTTCAGGTGATGGGAATTCTAATTTAAACCTTGTGCATAGTGGGGAGAATGAATCCACCTTCACTCCAGTGAAAATCTGAAGTGATACATTTCTCAAAATAGAAACAAAACGTAATTGATCACATCGCCAAACTGTGTCCTCTCTCACCGCCCTTTCAGCCAATTTCAAATGTGCTTAGGGAACCAGCTATGGCGCCGAGAATTTGAGTGATGCTTTCCTTTCAGATACGGTGGGGACCGGCAGGTGGAAATAACAGAGGAATGAACGCCTCGTGTTCCAGAGGGCGTCTGGTTTGCTTCCTTTATCGAGCAAGGAGAACATTGAGCTTTTTAAAAGGGAAGAATTAGCTCAAAGAAGCTTTCTGAGCACAGAGGCTGCTACTGGACTTAGGCACAATGGATGGACTTTACGTCAAATATAAGTAGATCTGTGTAGGAAAAAAAATCACCCCATAGTAACTCACAAGAACTAAAAGCAACATGCTCTCATTAAAAAAATTAATAAATATTATCTGTGTTGATTCTGCCAGTAAATTTTAGTTAAATTTTCTAAAACACAAATGCAAACAAGAAAAAAATATTACTATTCAACTTTTTATACTCAAAATGAAATAGAGGTTCTCTCTCTCTCTCTCTCTCTCTCTCTCTTTGCGGGCATACACACACACTACTCAGTGTTTCTTTGTCATCGACTTTGGGTGTCTTCCTCTTTGACACTTCACCTTAGTTTTTGAGACAGAGTCTCTCATTGATTGGTTAGGATGATGGACTAGTCAGCTCTCGGGATCTATCTGTCTCTGCCTCCTCAGTGCCAGGGTAACAGAGGAGTACCACCACAACCAGTTCTTGCGTGAGTCCTGCCGACCCCAAATCAGGTTATAACTGCACTCATTTGTTGGAGCAAATATGACAATCCCTTGGACCAAGAACAGTTGATCCCCTTTCTTGTGTCCTCACATGACTTCTTCTGCCATGCACGTTCCTGTGTCCTCATTGCCTGTTTTTATGAAGACGCCAGTCTCTAGGGCCCACCTCTGTGACCTCATTCTACCTTACAGATTGAAGTGCCTTCTCTCCAAAGTAGCCACATGCTGAGGTCTCATCCTGGGCCTAGGGCTTTAACACATGTGTTTTTGGGGCAGGAGAGCAGGGAAACATCCTTTAGTTCATAACAATAAACACACAGAAATTAGAGTTAGAATATTGTAATCCTTACCATGTTTTCTTAATCCGAATAACATAGTGTTATGTCAAGAATATAATTTCAGAAGTTAACACTTGGCCTAAGATGGTCCCGCTTCTTCAGAAAAAAAAAAAAAACAGAAAAATGTTAGCCTAGAACTCTTTATCCCTCTATGGTTAGTGAGCCTTTTAAAGACAAATTCCCAGAACAGCAAGATGGCTCAGCTAGGAAAATCACTTGGCACCAATCTTGATGACGTGAGTTCAAACCCCCAGGGTCCCACAAGGTTGAAGGAGAGTACTGACTAGCATAAATTGTCCTCTAATCTCCATATACACTGTAGCAAGCATGTACACACACATATGCACACACATATACACACACCTACACGCACGCACACACACACACACGCACACATACACATATGCACATGCACACACACCTACACGCACGCACACACACATACACACACACATATACACATGCACACACACATGCAAGCACATCTACACTCACGCACACATACACACACACCACAATAAAATTTAAAATGTAATAAAAACATTCCCAAACATCATCTCTATTGAGTCTGTGCTCAGGATGAGGAACTCTCTGCAACACCACAATAGCAAGAGCTTCTCAAGGAAGATGGCAGGTTTTCTCCCTGGCCACTGCAGAGATACATCATTATTTTTTTATCTCTTTTGCTCAATTTTTGTTTTCAGTTTCCTTTGGGAAATTACTGACTCCCTTCCCTGCTATTAGACAAGAGTCTCTCTGCTTCTCTAGCCTGGAGGTGCGTAGGAACCAAAGACAGTTATCTAATTCCATTTTAAGTGCAAAGAAGGAAAGCACAGTCGGGGCTGTCCCCTGAGAACACTGTGCCCTGTACTGTCGGATTCCTGGAGGTGATCTGTCTGTGGTCCTCCAAGTCTGGTACCTGGGCCTCACTGTCCACATTTAGTCAAAGTCGATCCCATTGGTTAAACCTGTGACCTGTGACTAACACAGTCCGTGGACCGTCCGTGGAACAGCGACTTGGTCCAAGTAGAAACAGCCCAGGTTCAAGAATAGATTGTGACACTTTTATAATTATTATCCCTTACGTAGGAGCTTTCTGTAAACCTTTTAGAGATGCAAAGACATGAACTGCAGTTTGTCAAGAGAGGTGGCCTGGAGGAGTGAGCAGAGAGCAGCAGCTAAGAAAACACTGTTCCTTCTTTAAAAACAGGGGAAACAAATGGTCAAAATTCCGACTGTTTTCCAGCCTTGAAAGGTCAACATCTGGACCTGAAGACAGTCTTCAGGCTTTGAAATAATAGGGCTTGAGCACCAGAGTGAAAAAATCCGCAGGAATAAGCAAAAAGTCTTTAAGAAGTCCAAGTATACAGGGATGGAGGCTAAGTCAATAGTTACTATAAAATCCAGACTAGCATGATGGCAGGTGGTGTCTGTGTTTGTCAGTTTTGTGTCACTCTGTCCATTTCTGTGACCAAGAACCTGAGACAGACACTTAGACAAGATGGGTGGTAAAGGCTCGCTTTTGTTCTGTGGTTTCAGCCCTTGGCTACTTGGTCACATTGCTTTGGACCTGTGACAACATGATGAATCATGATGGGAGCTTATCGTAGAGGAGACTGCTCATCTCACAATAGCCAGAAGGTAGAGAGAGGGAGGGGGGAGGGAGGGAGGGAGGGAGGGAGGGAGGGAGGGAGGGAGAGAGAGAGAGAGAGCGCCAGAGCCCTATTCCCATACAGTCTTCAAGGATACACCTCCAAAACTTTATCTTCTTTCAAGCCAGCCCATCCTCAAAGTTTCCCTATCTCCCAACAGCAGCAAACCTTCAACACATAGTTCTTTGAGGGACATTTCATTTTTAAACTATAGCACGTGACAAAGAACTTGAACTTAAGAAAGAAGATATATCGAGATATAAAAAGCAAGAACAGAACTGAGACAATTCCCTTTGAGGACAAGTCACAAACGACCTAAAACCTCCAACTAGTCCCTACCATGGAAGCATTTCTTTCACCTCCAAATAAAGATTTCTGAGTTAGGTACCAGCCCTTCAACAGGTGGACCTTTGAGGAACATTCAAGATCCAAAACACCATCAAGAAAGTCAGAAATCAAAGAGAGGAGAGATAGAACCGAAATATACTTAACCTCCTTCTAGAAGCAACTATGAAGCCCAGCAGTCTAGAGTACAAATGTTCAAATCTTCTTGCAATTTATCTTCAGTAACCAATGCAGCAAAGATTTCAAAACAGTTCCCTGACTCCTATGGGCTTCTACCTAATGTAGACATTGGGTCTACTAACAACCACACTAATATGGGATAGTGGCAGCTCCAGAGGTTAAAAACAGGACAATGCCTACCAAAGAATCCATGGAATTCTTAGGCAAGGCATCAAGGAGAAGGGTGCTGAGTTCAGCTTCGGAGAGAGAATAAAGCTCTGAGACAAGTTACTTGGTTTCAGAAAATAAATTATGCTTTGTTTAATAGCACAGAGCAATTAGGCGTGAAGCCAGACTAGAGGCACTGGAGGCTTCTGGGAATGTGACTGGAAAATGTACGGTGGCTGATCATTCTCATCTCCAAGGGAAACAATTAAGAAAAATCAACAAGTTCACCGAATCTAACTTCTTCATGGTCCAAAGATTAAACTTATAGAAAATGCAAACTGCTAAAGCAAGCCTGTCCTCGTCTGAGAAGAAAAGGGTTTAAGACAGATAAAAGACTTAGGTCAGCATTCAGTGGAGGAATAGAGAAGGAGACTTTATTACCATGGTGAAGAAGGCATTAGGTAAAAACAGGGTAAACGTGAGAAAATAAGTTTTGCTTCTGACATTTTCTGAAATCCCTTTCAGTTTGCAACAATCATTTTGGTTTTTGAAATTCCATTTACAACCCAGGAGATCCTTATGATAAGCAAGCCCAGAGTCTCCTGAGCTATTACAGCCTTCAATTTCCCAGCATTTCCCCTGTGGAGACATGAGAAATTCCCTGTGGGCTTCAGAATATCTTAAGCACCTCAGTCATACAATTTTCAATTTGAACTGTTATCACTTGTAAGCTTTTATGATTCAAAAAACCATATGGTATGACATTTCAAAAACAGTCCCAAAGACTATCGTAACATTTCTGTAATCATTTAACCCAATCATGTATTCTAACACCCCACCAAAAAAATGTACCTGATTTCAAAAGCCATGTTTCCCCTGGCAAAGCACTTGTTTCAAAGAAACACAAAAGTGTCTCACAAGACACCGACTGCACAGAACGCTGCTTAGGTGATCCTGGCTAACAGTGTTGCCGAGAAACATCAAACCAACACCAGATTCCCCCTCCCCATACCACTTTGGCAAATGAAAGCCAGGCTAATATAACTAACCAACAAGTGCACGGGTGGGTGTCCCAAAGATAAAGTGCACAGTATGGTGATCTCCTGCAGAGAGCAGGAGCCAGGACAACCCCCAGAGAATCTCCTTACCATTGTCTCCTTCCATTATATCAGCTTATTCTGAAAGACTTCTTGGCGTACCCCTGGATCATTTATTTCAAGGTGGCCTGGGGAGCTTACTCAATAAGGCATTTTTCTTGTACTCTCTTAGATTGATTGGGTAAGAATCTTTGATTTGCTTCTTATGCATACTAGAATCTACAAGCTATGATTGTTGATAAATTGTTGATTTTACATTGAACTCATTTCATATATAAAATAGTACTGAAATGTGAATTTTAATGACTTTAATGGGAGTAAACATTTCTAGCTATGTCTACATAATGTGGTGGTTTCGATATGAAGGACTCCCCATGGTCTTGTGTGTTTGGACACTGATCTCCAGTGTGTGGTGCTCTTGTGGAAGGTTGTAGAATCTTATTGAGGTGGCACCTCACTGGAGATGGACCTTGAGATTTTATATCACAGCCTTACTTCGTGTCTGCTCTCTTTGTGACTGGCTGCCTCACCCTGGTGCCAACACATTCTGTGCCATGGTGTGCTGTAGTCTCACAAACCATAACCAGAATGAGCCCCTACCCCCTTAAGTTGCTCCTTCTGGGTATTTTCCACAGCAATGAGAAACCGAGCTGATTCAGAATCTCAACATTTAGCAGAGGGGAACCACCCACTGCCTCCATGCTTAAGAAGTAAATTATTTCATTACGACATTTGTTGAAGTCAGTGAGCCATCAGGGTAAATGCTAATTTCCTCAGTTCTCATCACAGAAGTTTTGATGGGGTTGATTCTCCATGGAGGAGTTTATTACAGATCCAATTTCTCTGTTAAAAAAAATTACATTAAGTATTAAAGTTAGGATGCAACCAGGAAGCTAAGTTGACATAAAAGTCAAAACAAGCCCAGTAATCAATAAACCTTAAAAAGAATAAAGTATGTTTTACTGGCAGGATGTTTTTCAGTCACATTACATATTATATAAAATACCAAATTCTACATACTGCACTCTGATAGAGCTTTAGTAGGTCCCAGCTCCCCTACAGTATGTCACTATGCTTAGGATAACAAGGTTAGTAGGGAAAGGAATGGGCATATTGATGGTTGGATGAATGGCATCTACCTCCCCTACACTCCCTGCTCCCGGGTGGCTGTCACTAACTGTTTCGGGTGTGGATTCCCTGAAGGGTCATGTTTTGAATAGGCAGAGACCTCCTTCTTCTTGGATGTGTCTAAGCTGGGTCCGATTCCTCTGCCTGCTGTTCTGTGGTCAAGATAATTGAGTGGGAAATTATGACAAGGTACAGGGGAGCTGAACAAACCTGAGACAGGGGAGATATCACGAAGCCTCTGAAGGAGTGAATTGATTTTCTCAAACTCCCCTGGGTGTCCTTTAGTCCCTGAGGTCTATAAATACCTACAAAAGTTCTCTCCTTTTTTATTTAACTGAATTTAGTGGGCCTCTATTCTTGCAGCCCTGGGGCTTTGTGCTTTCCTTTGGTTCCAGCCAAAGTCTGGCCATTCTGAGGCTGCTTCTGTGTCTTACATCATCACTTTGACACATACGATGCGGGTAAATGTTACATACAGAAGATGGTGCCTCGACTCGGTTCACACCATCATGACTTTGGTACACACTGTCTATAATCAGTTGACATCCCTCCCAGGAGTTAAAAATATTACTAAATATATTGCCTGGGCGATGATCTTAATGGGTTAAAGATTATTAATCTTCCACTTCACAGCCGTGTGAAACCCATGGGCAGATTCGCAATACCAAAATTATAAAGTGTAGTGTGAGCATCATAAGCCTCTATACTGGATGCTTTTTCCTTATGGTGGTGACCTGACACCTGGCACAAATAAATCAAGGAAGAGTTTGCTTGGCCTGACAGTTTGAAGGTACAGTGTGGTAGGAAAGGCACAGTCGCAGCAGCCTGAAGCAACTCAAAACAACGTTTCCACAGACAGGAGAAAGTAGGGAGGGGGAAGGAGAGAAGGGGAGGAGAAGAGGAAGATGGAGAGATGGAGCTCACTTTATCATTTTTAATCTACACAGCCCATGTTTAGAAGACCTTCCTGTATCAGTTACCCTAGTCAGGAAATGCCTCACAGATAGACCAACAGCTGTCTTCAGGACTTTTCTAGATCCTGTTGAGTAAACAGTATCAATTGTCACACTTCCTACTTTGGAGTCATCTCTACTCAACCAGTGTCTCTCAAGATGGAGTTAGAAATTTCACATAAATTACATTAACAAAAATGAAGCATTTAAAGATTGGGCAGTTAAATATATTAGGAAAATAATTTAAATCTAATTTGATTTTATAAACACAAATATATAATATACAAAAATTTTGAATAAAAATTATTGACTTCTGAGAAAACTTCACTGTATGATTCAAATGAAATGATCAATAATGCCATGAAAGTGTGTTCAGAAGTGGAAGTTTGTATGTAAATAATGGTGTTACAAAATATTTGATCACACTGTGTGAAAATGTGTTGCTGTTTTACCTCACCCGCCCACGGCATCTTCCAATTGGATCAATAAAGTGCTGAATGGCCAATAACTAAGCAAAAGAGGATAGGCGGGACTTCCAGGGAGAGAGAGGAACTTTGGGGAAGAATCTGAGAGGTGGAGAGTTGTAGTGGCATTTCAATTGTATTTTAATAAATAAAGACTGCCTGAAGATTTGAGAGTAAAAAACAGTCCCACTGGTCAGCGTTACAGACCAGGTCATGGTAACACACACCTTTAATCCCAGCAGCCACACTAGTTGCCATAGAAATCGGGTGCATGCCTTTAATCCCAGTGGTGCATGCCTTTAATCCCAGTGGTGCATGACTTTAATCCCAGAAGTATAGAGGATTATAAAACGGGGAAGACAGCTCTCAAACACAGTCTCCTTCTGAGATTCCCTGATCCTCTTCCCTCTTTTCTTTCTTTACTCCCTCTCTATCCTTCCCCGTCTCTTCACTTCCTGATCGTGGTGAAGTAGGCCTCTCTCTGTCCCATCCTACATTGCCCGTCGTGCTATTTTGCCTTGTTGGAGCCTAGAGCAACAGAGCCATGCAAACACAGCCTGAAACTTCTGAAACCGTGGACCAAGATAAACCTTTCCTCCCTTCAAGGTGCTACCACCCAGGGATTTTGTCACAGTCACTGCAAGCTCACGAACACAGCATCTAGTGCAGGCAGATTGCTATCGCTGGGTAACCACATAGATAAACAGAGTAAACTATTTGATGCTTTTTATCAAATCCTAGGAGGATGGGAGCTTATAATCAGCAACTCTGTGCAAACGTTTTGAGATGCTTTTCCATATAATCAGTAAATCAAAGTAGAGTAATAATGTAATGAGAACCAAGAACCCTACTAAGGGCCCTCAGTCACCCAAGAAAAAGAATAGTCCTTTTGCACGATCCTATTGGGGCGTCATATCTACGTGATGAGCTAGACCTGGGAAAGTAACTGAGAAACGGAAATCACCCGTGACTATACACAGGAACACTCACAGTCAAACTAAAGCACCCTCCTCATGTTAAATCTGAAGTTCTTCTGGGGAGCTCTGCCCATAAGAGGATTCCAACACCGGCTCATCTCAATTCCATCTGATCACTTGCATAGTATGAACATATGTATCCGCAGGTCTGCATGATGAAGGCTCCCAAGTTCCGGTCTCCCGCCTCTCCCCTTTACCAACCAGGGGAATTCCATGAGGTCCTGCACTGTTCTGAGTCTTCACTTCCTCATTCAGACATGATGACCTAGCTGACCCAGTGGAAGGACAATCAGCTGGAGAGGGCAGTGTTCAGCAGCACTGCAGTGCAATTTTTATGTATTTGTTATTTTTACAATGAGATAATCTTGTTGTTTTAGTTCCTCCTGTATCTGGGATCATCTGTATTTCAAAGCTTATTTAGTGTTTCTCTTTTAAAGGCGTGGTGATGCTGGAATACAGAATAGGAAGATGTGGAGGACAGAAGTGTATTTATAGTGGGAAATAGGGAATCTTGCATAAAAGACAATTTCTCCCCATGGAACACATCAGCACATCCGGTGGACCACTGGATGGTGCAACCTAAGAAGAGACGCACACAGCATCAGAGTTGGCTCTTCTTAGACTCCTATGCAGGCAGTGCTCATTGTCACACGGACTGAACTAGCGTTGTGAATCCGGGCAGCGGTGAGGAAGGCAGGCCCACGTTCTGCTCACCACGGAAGCACTGCTGGCTCCAGCAGGCTGCCTCCTCCTTTCACTGCCAAGTTTCACCTTGGGGTGGTAAAAATCCTGTATCTTCATTTTGTTTCCTAACATACGGGGAGTTTATCTCCGTGAAGCCACTTCAGGAGCAGTTTTAACTTAGTGAATGAGACAGTGGTATACTTGGCTTAGGAACGAAGGCTTATTTTCCCTAAGGGGACGCCTTAGAAACCCTTCTGTGTTCCTTGAGAGATTCGCTTTACTTCCAGCAGGACACACATTCCCCTTGAGAAGCACTTGATGCTCGGGTTAGACGTCAGATCTGATGACCGTTTCTGAAGGCCATTGCTAGTCCACGTGAGTTATTGAGGTCGTTTGATCTGCCGTGACTCTGCTGCCTCTTATTTCTCTGTAATAGTCTTCTGCTCAGGTATCTGGAAGAAAGACTGCCTATTGTTCCCTCTAGTGGTGACTGGGACATTCTTCTCAAACGTGCCTCTTTCATTCTTTGCCCTTTTATTGTCAATCTAATGCAGTTTAAAAGCATTTTGTCCATCTTGCAGGAAATACAAATGATGGCATCATTTATACTACATTGCTATGGTGCTGATAAATAGTTAAAATAGTTTCAGAAGATATCGCCCTTTTTTTATGTTTTATTTGCTCAAAACTTATTAACTTTTAAATTTTTAAATGTACTCCTTCCAGTTTGAAATATTGTCAGTAACTCTATAATTCCAAAAATATCATTTACTTTTGAGTCCGGGGACCTTTTTGTTCATGCTTAGTCATGGCTGCTTTTCATTTTCTGGGTATTCACAACATTCCAAATGAAATAGGTCACTCTTGGATTTCTGATTCTGTTAGAGCCAGGGTCTGATGCGTGTGGTATCTAGAACTCGGCCATCTCTCCCTTTTCCATCCTTCCACACCCCCCATTTCTCCCCAATCCAAATGGTCACAGCTAAGGATGGGTTCTCATTTTGTTTCCTTTCTTCTCAGGTGAAAGTTTAATGAAATATTTTTCTTCTAACGTGTTTGCTTCCGCATGCTAATGAGCGATATAGTTTGTGGCAGAGGGCGAGGAAGAACAGTTGAGGAAAACAAAGGAGATAATCAAGCAGAACAGGTGGCTCTCTACAAAACTTGAAATTAGGACTTGCCTTCACCTGAGAGTAATCAAGAGATAACTGTTAATTAAAATGACTTTGATAAA
Source organism: Chionomys nivalis (assembly GCF_950005125.1). NCBI lineage: Eukaryota > Metazoa > Chordata > Mammalia > Rodentia > Cricetidae > Chionomys > Chionomys nivalis. Next base: position 6,491,806 of record NC_080107.1, read on the forward strand.
TAGTTTTGTAAAATATCTTGTTCCTAGATGAAAAGACTCCGTATTTTAAGATGTCAGTTTCTCCAAATTAATCTGTAACTTCAATAGCAGCCCAATAGAATTTAATAAACTTTAACAATTGTTCTTGAGGTTTACCTGAAATAATATGCAAGCAAAAGTAGCCACAAACAACAAAAGATTAATAAAGGTAGCCAAGGAAAAGGGTGTGTTCAATATGTTTTTAATGGGGTTATGAAGCCGCAATAATGTTATAAAATCAGGGAAAGAGAGGTGTGCTAATGAAGCAGGAAAAGAAGGCCCTTAAAGAGGAGTGTGGGATTCTAGCAAGGCTAAGATTTGCAATTTAAATTAGCGAGAAAAGGGAGCAGGTCAGTTAGGCACTGGAAGAAGAGACCCCATGTCCCATTTCTCTCCGCACGCTAACATGGAGTCTCAGGAGGTCTGCGGATTAAAACTCAAAGCCCTGCAAACAGCTGAGAACGAACAGAAATGAGTGTGTTAATCAATAACAAAAGGACAGGAGCATCTGTAAGCGCAATACAAAACCCAGGGAAATCTTCACTATAATGCCGCACAGACTTGACTTCTGAAGTCACTTTTGAAAAGACTTTCATAATTATGGTCGGAAGACTCTAGCTTTAGAAACAAAAGAAAAGAGAAAGGGAAAAAATGCCGAAATATTTGTGAAGGCAAAGTGATGATATTGTGATTTTCACAGACCAAGTCGTTAGGAAAAAGATGTCACAGTGGAGAAGTGACAAAGGACATAAACAGGAAAGCCACAGGGGAGCAATTACAAACAGCCACAAATGATGAAAGGCTCGCAGCCTCACTAATCGTGGAACCCAAACTGCAAAAACCAAGAGTCATCATGCAAAATTTATCAGCACAGGTTGAAGCAAGGACTTTCAGTACTATAGATAGGAGCACAAATTAATACAGTCTTATTTGAGAGAATATTCATCATGTGTTTTAGATCAGGCAATTCCATTTCTATGCTTTTGAAATTTTGTCTTGCAGAAGCAAATTACAAGAATGAGCAAGTGTGTGTGTGTGTGTGTGTGTGTGTGTGTGTGTACCAAAATACTACTATATGGCAATCCCTAAATAGTACTACACAGATTTTCTGTATTAATCTACTCACCTCATTGTCCCAAAAACTGAAAGTAGGGGCTTGTGGTTTGAATGTGAGATGTCCCCCATAGGCTCATGTGTTTGACTGGGTAGTTCCCAACTGAGGGGGCCATGTGGGGAGCTTGGGGAGCCTGGCCTTGCTGGAGGTATGCAGATGAAATATGACCACCCTGCTTCCTAACCGATGGGCTACCCTCATGCTCCTGCCTCCATGCCGTCCTAACACGGTGGACTTCATCACAGCTGGGACAATAAGCTAACATAAACCCTCCCCAGGATTCCTATTTCTCGAGGCAATATGTCACAGCACAAAAGTAGCTAACACAGAACTCAAAAAGACACTTGCGTCCATGATCACAGCAGCATCATTTACAACAACTACAAAGTTGAACACGTTGTTGTGACACTGTCTTCACTATCTGTCTTCAGGAATTTTCCTTCTTCTCTAACTGAAATTCTGTATTCATTGAACCCCAGTTGATTGTCGTTGGTTACTTTTTACTCTTTGGGGGCTTGCCACCCAGCTCCCAAATAAATCACACATGGAGATTTATTCTTACTTCTGAATGCCTGGCCTTAGCTTGGCTTGTTTCTAGCCAGCTTTTCTTAAATTGTCCCGTCTACCTTTTGCCTCTGGGATTTTACCTTTTTCTATTTCTGCATATCTTTTCTTTCCGTCTTACTCCGTATCTGACTGTGTGGGTGGGTGGCTGACCCCCGTCATCCTCCCTCCTCCCTCCTCCCTCCCCTCTTCCTCTTCCTCTTCCTCTTCTTCTTCTTCTTTCTTTTCTTGCTCCTCTTATGAATTCTCTCTGCCTGGCAGCTCTGCCTACTGCTCTCCTGCCTAGCTAGTGTCTATTCAGCTCTTTATTAGACCAATCGCGTGTTTTAGACAGGCAAAGCAACACAGCTTTGCAGAGCTAAACAAATATTCCACAGCGTAAACAAATGTAACACACCTTAAAATAATATTCCGCAAGAGCTCATCTTTCCTCTGCACCCATTACTTGGAAATTCATAGTTCTACCTTCTGGCTACGCTATGGAACCTCATATGAACATGTTCATACTGTATCCTTGTCACTGGCTCATGGTGCTTAGCACATAGTGTTTTGAAGGTCATCAGTGTCATTGCATGTATATTTCCTTCCTTTTAGGGCCAGATAATAGTTCCGTTTTGTATGGGCCACACCTTAAAATTTATCTACCTAGCAATGGATACGTGGTTCACTCTCCTCCATCTGGTTCACCAAGTCCTCCTTTGGTCACAAGACAAATATCTTCTGAATATGACAGACAACAGTTATCTCTGTCCCTTTACATTTTTGCTTTTTAATTCAGTAATATATTAAGCTATTTTTCTGAGCAAATGTAGCCTTAATCCATGATGAACTTTCAGGTCAACAATTAAGATGACAAAATATTTGAGACATTTTATGTGATGTAAATGACATAAAAAGATATGCCCAATAGGGAAGGAGATGATTTACTGCCAAAAACATCTCTAAGGAGTTCACCAAAGAATCTCCTCATTTCCTTCACTGTGTATGCTCACTGATTTTGTGTGTGCGTGTTTGCATTTTTGCTATAGGAGTTTGTCACTTTCCACAGGATATCAAAGGTGAGGCAAACATGGTCTCTACCTGTTGTGTATCCGCAGTTCAGGATGTGCACTCTGGCAACCAAGCCTGCCATGGCATAGTTGGTCAGTGCCTTATCCATGGGCATTGAAGAACTGAGATGTCTATCTGTAGTCTCGAACACTGTCCTCTGAGCAGAGAAGCTGTGATTGCCTGAAACAGATCTTGAGATCAGGCTTGGACACATCCCCTCAGAGAAGGAGGGCACCCAGGAGGGTGTATACGGAAGTTTCTGACCTGCCTGGTTGTGATGTCATTCAGTCCCAAAGAAACACACTTTATAAACTGTTTGGTCTCTTAGCTCAGGCTTATTATTAACTAGCTCTTACAACTTAAATTAACCCATAATTCCTATCTATGTTTAGCCACGTGGCTTGGTACGGTTTCTCAGTAACACATTCTCATCTCGCTTCCTCTGTGTTTGGCTGATGACTGCATCTCTGCCTTTTCCTCTTCCCAGAATTCTCTTAATCTGGTTTCCTTGCATATACTTCCTGCCTGACTACTGGCCAACCAGCGTTTTTTTAAAACTAATATGAGTGGCAAATCTTTACAATGCACAAGAGCATTGTCCCACAGCAGTAGGGTCATCAGCCTCTCACCGATTATCTCGAACACTCTCCTACCCTTCTCTTCCAAGTGCTACCCAGATACATGTGGTCTCTGGAAATGACTGACTATAAAGTAAATGAAGGTTAACTAAAGAGGACATCCGTGTACACCACTATAGGAAGGTCAGCATCCATGCTGGAGTGAGAATTTTCCATAGCACAGCTGTCTGAGGGTCACCCACACTCCTGTTAATAACTCCTCCCATGCTCTGAAAGCAAGCCCCCAAAACCCAATGGCTCTCCAGAGGGGACTTGGGCAGAATTGTTACTCGGGCCCATCCTTGGTGCTGAGTGAAGAGGTCCACTTTTGTCTGCATCTTTCCAAGAAAATTTCCCACAACCACCTGCAATGTCTGTTCCTATTGAACCTGTTTATGTGTCTGTGAGACATTTCCCCCGTGGCAACAGACCCCTCTATACCTCCCACAACCACAAGCCACCATCAGTTCAAAGTATTACTCTGTCTGCCTGTAAGGTTCACATGATAAAAATCAACATTTGATTTCTTTCTCTGCCATTCACACTATAATTTATTTTTTGTGAGGCTATAATTGCACAATCTGAACACCTCCTCCAGAGCTATGACATCAAAGTACCGGATATGGTGTAGGGCATGACTTCCTGATGAGAACACCAGGGAGTTCTGATCCTGCCAGCCCAACCGCCAGATCTGGAGTTAAAATTTAGGTCATTTAATTATTTTTATGAAATGAGGTAAGTTGCTAGCAAGAGTAGTTCTCTGCAGCTGGAAAGCCACCTTTTATCTCTTGGTTAAAAAGTAGAGCAGTTCCTCGTTAATAATATTAGCAAGAGCTATTTATAGCATGCTACACATTCCCAAGGAGTGACATCCTCATTTGACTTTCAAGCAAGAGGCAGTATTAACTCATTCTTATTCTTAAGTACATTGAGAATGCAGCAGGCCACATATTTAGGAAGAGGGAATGTGTTCTAACCACCTTTAGAAAAATCTAAATGGATTTACACTAAGCTGCTAAGATACTTTCAAGCACGAGGCAGTGGGCGCACACCTTTAATCAAGCACTCATTCAGGAGAAAGAGGAGCTCAACTCTGTGAGTTTAAGGCCAGCCTGGTCTACAGAATGAGTCCCAGGAGAAGCAGGGTTATACAGTGAAACCCTGTCCATAAAAACAAAACAGAAACACAACAACAAAAAGATGCTTTCAGTCATGCTCCTGTTAGAAAGTATTGCCACCATTTTATATTCAGTTAAATATCATAGGTTGATGTGAAGGAGAGAGAAATATAAGCTTGACAGTAAAATATTTATGTTCCAGAATTATTCATGCACCTACATTTGGAGACCCTTCTCTATGTATTTCTGCCACAAGTGTAAAACTAAAATTCTGGCCTATCTCTCTATATCCGACTCTTCTGGAGAGGAGATTTGAATTGGCCAAGCACTAAGTTAAAGGCTTCTAAGATAAATCACATGGCGTTTATAAATCTCATCACCTCAAAGGCCGGAGAAGGATGTGTGTGCACTTGGGTTGTTACGAAGCTGAGGAGAAGGTTGCCCTGGAGACAACAAGACTACCTCACAGCCTCAGGGTTTGCATACATCAGAATTAACAACAATTTGGACATAAATACGAAAGCAGATAGTTCCCAGCAAGAACTACTGGTTTTGTGCTGCCCCGGTCCATCTATCTCTGGGCGAAAGCTAGAAAAGCTGCTTCCTACCATGCGTCTAAATGACTCCAAAGGGTTGCAACATCATCCTTTGATGTTCAGATAGAAGCAAACAGATCTCAATTAGAAAAGATGGGAAGTATTTGAACTCCTCAAATAGGCATCTCGGTATTAGACACCACATCGGAAACCTGTGGACCAATGCACTCACAGTCTGCCCTCCTGCTAGCTTCCCCTTCCTGAGGAGGGCTCATCATTCTTCACTCCGCTTCCTCAGAGGTGCTGGCTAGAGTTGCTGGGCAGAAGATGCACTGAGCTATGCTTCTTGCTGACCTCCTGCTCAAGGCCAGGAGGTTCTAGACACTACCCTGAGATGAACATTTGTCTTTAAAGATGGTCAGAAATCTAATCTGCAGGACGTGCCTTCAGGAGTGGCTGCTTCCAAACTCCATAGGGTCTGAACTTTTAAAAATGAATTGTTGTTGTTGTTTAATTATGTGTCTGTATACAGATGCGTATGTGCACGTAAGTATAGTTGTCTGAGAGGCCTCAGATGGACAGCCTGGGTCAGGAGTTCCAGGTGGTGGTGAGTTCCGTGACCTGAGTGCCAGGAACTGAAAGCAGGTCCTCTGAGAAGGCGGACAACATCCACTATCGCACCAACTCTCTCTCTCTCTGCCCAGTGTAAGCTTTCAGACTGGGGTCTGAGTCAGGAAGACTGGCAAACTTTAGAGCAATCTTCATAGACACCAAGAATTTAATGTTGTCGGTCTGTTTCTCGCCAGCTTCTCCTATAATGTCCCACAGAGAGATAGTTCATTCTCTTCCCAATGATCCCTTTCAGTGCTTGCTCATCAGTTTGGCTTCCAGTGCCGCAGCCCCTACCCTATCTATTCTGGAGCTATAGATGTCTTCTATGTGATCTCCTTCTAGAATGCATATTTCCTTCAGCCACTGAAGCCTACACCTATAAATTAGCGTATGCTGCATAACATTCCTGGGGAATCTAGATCGAGTAATAATAGGCCAACAAAATATTCCACCCAATCCATCATGGCGAACCAATGAATTCATTGGGATTATGTTCAGGAATATGTCAATAACTTACAGGTAGCGGAGGCCAGAGGGTACCCTCCCCACCCAGCAATGTTCGTAGTTGGTGAGTCTTTCCCCTCCGTCCATGTGGGAAGATTAATGCACTTAGCCTCCTGAGGGCCTCCTGCTGGTCAACCAGAGATGCTCTGACTCACGATGGGGAAAACATGGAGGAAAGAGTCACACACCTGTTCATTGTTTTTGTTTTTTAGGGAAAAGAGGAACCATTTTCTCCCCTATTTCCCCACCCCCTTTCAAAGTATTCTTTGACCACATTAGAAGTTCACTTTTGTTCTCAGCACCTTAATAATATTTTAAAAATAGACAATTACATAACAGATAACTATAAATATGAAGTCTATGATTAATATGCTTTTGCAAGAAAATGTTTACATCATGGTGTTTTGTAACGCAGTGGATAGAGAAACTTTGCACAATTAAAAACAATTTTTTTAAATCAAAATTAGAAAAGAGGATCTCAGTCCTGCTCATCTCCAGGGCCTAGATAAAGAGTAACATTAACTTTTTTCTTTATGATTCTATTTCTCACTTTTATGACTATATATTCCCTTTAAAATTAAAAATAAAAACTTAAGGTGTAGGAAAGTGTAAAGTTTTCCAAGAAGGACCACTCTTCAGCTCTAGCAGGAGAAGAGCGGGCTCAACCTGCCCTCCTCTGCGATAGTCATGTCCACCTCTCTCCAGGAAGGAAACAATCTTCACCCTGGCCCTTGTCAACATCAGGTTCCTCGGTTTTCCTAAGAAAACACCAGCTTCACCCCTGACTCCGCTGCTGAAGAATGTGTCCTTCATCAGCATCATGAATGATCCGTGTCTGAGCTGTGCCTTAGAGAACACAACCTTGAACTCTGCTCAAAACGACTAAAAAGCCTATTTTAGTTTGGTGTGTGTGTGCAGGGGGATGGCTGGAGGAACTCACAGGTGGCCCTGTATGGGCTGGTGATGTTGGGGAGGATGGGGGGCCCAGTGGATCTCCCAGAAGGCCATATATGGGTTAGTGCGTAGTTGCGGGGGACCCCATAGAACTCCCAGATATAATCTATTTCTTTGGCACTTGACATTTCATCCCCAAATAATTTTTCTTTTATTAGCATGTGGCGATGTACAGAATAATGGGTTTTCATACGTGCATGTACTCTGATTATTTCCCCCTTTATTGCTCTCACTTTTCCCCTCTTCTCCCAAAGTCCCTTCCCTTTCCCCAACAGTCATTCTCCGTGTTCCTAATCTTCCGCACACCCCAGACTTCACATGTGAGAGAAAACGCATATGACTCCTTATGTCTGCCTTACTCGAGATGACAACATCCAGCGTCATCCATTGTCTTGAAAACGGCAGGACTAACAGGCCTTTGTGTGTATGCATCGCACCTTATCCGCCTGCAGGAACCCAGTCCTTGAGGAGCTGTGAGAGAGGCTCCCTGGGGAAGAGGAACCCAGTCCTTGAGGAGCTGTGAGAGAGGCTCCCTCCGGGAAGCAAAGCAGAGGGCCTTTCACCTCAGGTGTGTTTTGTGCCCTGGGTTGTTCCTGGATGTTTACCGATGGTTTTTCTTCCGGTGTTGAGCTTTGCTGGGGCTCTCTGTATGTTCTGCAGAATATTCCCGTGTCTGGCGAACAGCTCAGGAGTTTTTCACCATTCTGAGGGCTCTGTCTTTAACTCTACTAATTCTTCCCTTTGCTGTATAGAAACTTTAATTTCATACAGTCCCTCCCACTCATTACTTACTGCTAGCGCATACAGAGCTGTTGGAATGCTGTCTAGAAAGGCATTGCCCACACCTCCCTCTTGAAGTCCTTTCCCCATTTTCTCCAAATACCTTCAGTTTCCATAGTCTTTGATCCATTTAGAGTGGATTTGTTGTTGTTTTTGCACTTAATTCTTTTATACTCTAATATTAAGCTCTATCCCATAACCGCGTTATTGAGCTCCTTCTAGAATTGCTTTTACTGGGATTTGTTTGCCCACATGACCACCGGTGTGCACTGAGAAGCTGAATGTAACACCCTCATGAAACCCACTCCTGTGCTACATGTTAAGATGCTGGGGGGCTGTATTCACTTGACTGCATCTTAAGAGGAAATTCTCCTGGTCAAAACCCACTATTATGTTCTAAACAATAAGCCTTTAAAAAAAGCCACTTCTATGTACACTGTAATTTACACTTATACAAATTATGTAGCAAATCCACTCCCCTGTCTTTGCTTCTGTCAAGCTAAGGCAATATAATATAGAATATATAAAAAAAATATATAATAAGGTGGGCAAATATACAGCATCGCTATCATAAGGATCCAGGTATGCACATGCATGTGGTATGTTGGTCCCTGGGTTTTCCCTGGGTCTAATCCCTTGCAGTATTTTTAAATGTTTTATATGTTCCTTCAAAGTGTTTTTATGTATGTTCCTTCAAAGAGTTCTGGGACAAAAAAGATGGGGAATTTGTTTAAGAATTAGGAATAAAGAAAAGAAGGGAGAAAATAATGTATGCATGGACGCAAGCAGGGAAGAAGGAAGGAAGAGGAGGAATAACTCAGTGGGAACTCCAGGCTACCATTTCATAGAAAGAATATGGAGAGGTGTTTGACTTCTCTGTGTTTTGAGAACAGCCCACTGTAATTTACAAGGAGCTGACATGCTAAAAACACAGCAAATGGAAGACTTTTCTCAACTCCTGGTTTCAAGAAGTACAGTGAGGTTCTAAGTCTGACATGTGCAGTTTCTAGAGAAGTTAATGTGGAGACTTCCTTACAGAACAGACCAACAGCGCTGAGGGACCATCGGAGGCATAGGAAAAAGTGGTGTCTTAGGCACTGTTCTATTGCTGTGAAGAGACACCACGGCCAGAGCAACTCATAAAAGGAAGCATTTAATTGAGGGCTTGCTTCTGGTTTCAGAGGCTTAGTCCGTTATCTAAACAGTAGTGGCAGAGACGGTAGCAGCAGGCAGGGATGAAGTTAGAGAGCTACACCCTGCTCCACGGGCAGAGCTGAGAGCCACGGGCAGAGCTGAGAGCCACACCCTGCTTCGCAGGCAGAGAGAGACAGAGACTCTGAGACTTTTGACACCTCAAAGTCCACCCGCAGGGACTCATTTCCTCCAACAAGGCCACACCTCCTAACCTTCCTAGCCCTTCTCAAACAGTGACACTCCCTGGTGACAAGCATTCAAATAGAGGAGCCGATGGGGCCATTGTTAGTCAAACCACCAAAGTGACTTTGTTCTGTTTATGTGCCATCTTCAAGTTTGTTCTGTGTCTTTCCATACCCTGCATTGATAGACTCCCAAATGTGGAAAACTAAAGATAGGCTAAACATCAGAGCAGAGAAGTGTGGGCTGTGACAGTCAACGATAGGCGACCATAGAATGGAGGCTACCTCGTTCATGCCGTTTGTAGACAGCCTCTCGGAATCTGCCATGTATGCACCTCGGAAGATCGCTGCCATTTCCCCACCTCCTCCTGCTCCTCCAGGATTTCCGTCATCTGCTGCTTTCCTTCAGTACTATATTGTAGTGTCTTCCATCATCCGTTGCCTTTTTAAAATTTTCATTCAGTGTCATGCTGTAGTGTCTTGACCTTCCCTGTAGGCAGGGTTTGAGTTCTTCCATGCTTGTAAATTGCCCTGAGTTCTGTGCTAACTTCTCCTGAGTCACAGGATGGGGCAGAAGTCTGTGTGCTCTAGTACCAACCAAGTGAGGAGATAGACTCATTAACCTAACACTCGAAAGGATGTTTGCAGACAGAGCAAATTCAGAAGGCTCAGAGACAGTGAAGAAACCCATGTGGAGAGAAAGGCCCAGAGTCCATTCCCAGAGTGGGGAGGACCCGGTTCCTGGGTCAGAGGGGACAGCATGGGAAGCCCCTTTCGTTAGCAGGAAGATGGCTGCTGAGGTGATTTTGACGCCTTAATAGAAAAAGAAGAGAGACAGAGAAGTAAAGTTCTGCACTTCTGGAAGCCTTGCTTCGGCGATTGATCTTTAAATATTTGTTGTTCAAACCAAAGTCTGGATGGATTTGAACTTTACATTTTATGTTTCTCAAAGGTCATCAAATTAAAAATCAACTTTTTAAAGTTGAAAAAAGAAAGGCTAGCAGCATGTGCTGGAAAACCCTGGTATTACAAACAGTTTAAAATGCATGGCGGTAGCCGCTTCTGGTGAGTCAACAATAATTAAATATAAAATGGATGAGAAAGTAGGTGTTGGTGACGCCTAAACACGAAGAGGCTTCCTATAAAATACAGCATGAGTGTGGCATTGCAAAAGCTTGAACCTTCAATGATCATGCTAGCTGCAATTCAAATAATAATATAATCCTGATTATAAATGTATCATCATAGATACTCTGGTGAGACCCATAGAAAAAAGGACACAATTATCCCATACTTCAAATAAGAAAAGTGAGTGTCAGGGAAATTAGATAATTTCTCTAAGATTATACTGCTACAGTAAGAAGAGAAGCCTAGTCTATTAGAATGCAAAGCCACTTGGAATACTTCCCACAGCCCGACACGGTAGCAAATGCCTGCTAACCTGGTAATCACAGGTAAGTGCTAGTTCATGGCCAGCTCAGGCTACATAGCAAAAACCTTCCCAGGCACAGCAGCTTTGGAAATCAACATGGCGATTTCTCAGAAAATTGGGAACAACCTTCCTCAAGACCCAGCAATACCATTTTTGGGTATATACCCAAAGGATACTCAATCATACCACAAGGACATGTGCTCAACTATGTTCATAGCAGCATTGTTTGTCATAGACAGAACCTGGAAACAACCTAAATGCCCCTCGACCAAAGAATGGATAAAGAAAATGTGGTACATTTACACAATGGAGTAACTACACAATGGGAAAAAAATGACATCTTGAATTTTACAGGCAAATGGATGGATCTAGAAAACATATTGAGTGAGGTAACCCAGACCCAGAAAGACAGATATCATATGTACTCACTCATAAGTGACTTTTAGACATAAAGCAAAGCAAAACCATCCTACAACTCACAATTCCAGAGAACCTAGACAACAATGAGGACCCAAAGAGAGACATACATGGATCTAGTCTACATGGGAAGTAGAAAAAGACAAGATCTCCTGAGTAAATTGGGAGCATGGGGACCATGGGTGAGGGTAGGAGAGGGGAGAGGAAGGGAGAGAGGAGTGGAGAAAAATAATAGCTCAAAAAATAAAATAAAATATAAATAAGCTACGTAGGAAAAGAAAAAGAAAAGAAGACAGGGGATGGGAGGAGGATGAGAGGGAGAAGGAAACATGGAAGGAAGGAAAAACAAAATACTCTTCAGCAAATCAGTCTCTACCTCGGTGACTTCCTTGTTCTCAGCTACCGTGGAAAACTCATACAAGCTATTCAGAGTTGAGGTCCCCACCATTCACTCATTGTAAAACTCAGCAGGCACAAACATACTTAAATTTCCTCAGCTCTGAGACTGGAGAGATGACTCAGCAGTTAGGGGCACTGGCTGCTCTTCCAGAGGATCCAGGTTTGATTCCCAGCACCCACATGGTGGTTCCCAACCATCTGAAACTTCAGTTCTGAGGGTTGAGGGTATCTGCCTCCCTCTTCTGGCCTCTGTGGGTACTACATGCACAGGGAGCACAGACCTGCATGCGGGTAAAACACCCACAAATACAAAATAAAAATGAAAGAAAAAACATTCCTTACCTCTGAATTACCTTAGACGAATGTGTCAACTTACTGTGTTAGAACATTCGTAAGATAATGTTCATAAGAAGGCAGATGGTGCCTGCTCACAGTGGCTCTTACTGAGTATAAAAGCATGGCTTTACTCTTCCTTACACGTATTAAAATGCACAGACGTTTAATTATTTATGTGTTCCCTTAGAGACAGGTTTCACCATGTAGCCCAGGCTGGCCTCTCACTCTCAGTTCCCTATCTCACCCTCCCACATACTGGGATTGCAGTATTATTTGATATTTGACACTTCTGTGTGTGCTGTGGCTCTCCTGCCAGATTAAAATAATCCTACAGTTCGTACTTGTTTGTGTCAGCTAGCGTGCAACGGGTCCTGAGTTCTGTCAGCCAGATTTGCACGGGGATAAGGAGGAGGAACTCTGCTTGCCGACTATGGAGACAGCTTGAGGGATGCTTGACTCGTCCCAGAACAGCGGTGTTAAGAAACTGGAGTCCTTCCCAGCTCTGTCGCCCGTGGGTCCTGCTTTGTCCTCAGTCACGTTCCCTTCCATCTCGCCTGTGTGAAGTAGGATGAAGGTGGCCATCATTAACAGTCCTAGCACACGTTACGTACGTCTGGGAGGGCATCGCTACCCAGAATTCCCTTGTGTCTCATGAACCCACACTCGCTTCCGCTGCCCCATGTAAGTCCTTCACCAGAAGCTGGAATTACAGGGCTGACTTTATTAATCATTTCAAGGGAAGCAGAATCAATCCACTCCCATCTCAGACCTTTGTACCTCCAAGTTCACTGACTATGCCTGACTGGATGAATAAGGGTAAGCTTCTTAGAGACAGGAATTCTAGAAGCATCTGGAAAATTGGCAATGAATTTGCCCAGAAATAAGCCAGGGCTGCCTGATTTCCGAGTTCACAATGCTGAATGCTCACTGGCCACCTGGGATCATCCTATTTTGGCACGAATTGACTTAGATCCCTGAAATCGCTTCTCCAGTACAGATGGCACAGGCAGAGAAAAAGTAAGGCGCTTAGCATGAGCGCCTACAGCCGTCCCTCAAGAGGTCGCTTAAGCCCTGCATACCCACTGCATTAAGTAACACAGAAGTACATAGCAGCTGATCTCTGCTCCGTGCTCTCCAAACCTCCCGATACCATCCGAGCAAAAGCCAGTTTACTACCGAGTCTTTAAAACCAGCTAATCTCCCTGTAACAATTACAGAGTGAGTCTTAGGCTTGGGAGCTTTGAAGGGCAGCTGTCTGCACTTTCACGCACCGGGGTGTTTTCCTTTCATTTAATTTTACAGTTGCCTTTTAGCTTTGATAAGCAATATTGGTCTTCCCATTTTAATTCCCTTTTTTAAAAAAAAGTCAATTTAAAGAGAAGAAGGTTGGTTAATAGGATAGATTTGGAGAGTTTACCTGGATGTGCTTAGAATTATGGTGGTGATATGCGTCAGTACACGTATGTAGCGGTGACGTGAGCGTGGTATGAAGAAATAGTTTTGAAGAGCATTTACCTGGTCGAGAGAGCAGTTGCTGGTGATTAATTTGGGAATCTAGGGGCTGGTAGCCCAGAGGGCAATTATTCTAGGAGCCACCAGAGGGCAGTGTGTCAGCAACTTTAAAACATTGAAATAGCATCAGATCGCCCCAGCTTAGGCCCCTGGTTCCCCAAGAGTGGTCGGCAGAGGGCAGTATCAACACCAGGGTGACAGAGGTCCCACAGAAACCTGGGGAGCCGGAATCTGCTCCAGGAAGCACTCCTAGGTCACTCGGGTGTCTTTGTAGTTTGGAGACACTGAGTCACACTGAGGTTCAGGATGTCAGCGGAGCTCTTCCCTCTTCGAGAATAGGATTGATATGTCTATGCATTTGGAGAAGTGGGTTCTACCTGTGGGTTCTACAGTCACACTGCTTGGATTCAAATCCAGCTTCTTTCTCAGATATCGCTTGCTCAATAAACGGGATTTCCAGCCCTCAGAAAGTGGTTTGGGGGATAGCCGTACAGTAAATTGCATACACGATTCATTTGGATGTAGGGAAGCCATTTTCTTACTCACTGTGTCTTTGTTTCTGCTGTCCTTTACTTTGCTGGCTTCAGCGACTCACACAAACACAGGTGAGATCATCAGTGAGCTTTCTGGGGTCTGTCCCCATATATTGGTGTCCGCTGTGTGTTCACAATGGCAAAACAACTCACTAATGTGAGCAAGAAGGATTTAGCTTCCCAACCATTTTATTGACTTCAGGACACAAAACACACACTCACACACCTACCTCGGTGTGCATTGCTTCACCACCGTTCACTTCAGTTGGATTTACAGTTGACTGGTTTCCTGCGGAGTCCTGGGGCCTGAGAAGAGGAGAGAAGAGAGCAGTCTAAGACTCCGGGGTCCCGCCCTTGGAACTTCCAGTGGCAACTACCAGGTCATTCTCGTCATCCAGTTGTAGACCAGGAAACTCCTCCCTCTTTTCAAGCGTGCACTTTTCTTGATTTTTTTTTTTCATTTTCTCTTTTCATCCAATCAGCACATACTTGTGAGCACCTCGTAGATGCAAGCACTGTAGAAGGATAAGCAAGGCCTTAGAGCAGTGGTTCTCAGCCTTCCTAATGCTGAGACCCTTTAATATACTTCCTCGTGTTGTGGGGACCCCCAAATATAGAATTATTTTTGTCCCTATTCCATGACTATAATTTTGCTGTTATGAATTGTAGTGTAAATAGCTTTGTTCCCAATGATCTTAAGTGACCCTGTGAAAGGGTCTTTGACTCTCAAAGGGGTCGCAACAACCCACAGATTGAGAACCACTGCTCTAGAAGGGATTTCTAAAATGCGAATGAGGGCCGGGCGGTGGTGGCGCACGCCTTTAATCCCAGCACTCGGGAGGCAGAGGCAGGCGGATCTCTGTGAGTTCGAGGCCAGCCTGATCTACAAGTGCTAGTTCCAGGACAGGAACCAAAAGCTACGGAGAAACCCTGTCTCGAAAAGAAAAAAAAAAGAAAAAAAGAAAGAAAGAAAGAAAGAAAGAAAGAAAGAAAGAAAGAAAGAAAGAAAGAAAGAAAGAAAATGCGAATGAGGAATGAGGACACAAACAAAGAACAGCCAAACAAAGATTATTTCAAAGTTCCAGAAAAAGACAGTTGATAATGTAGTTTAAGTGAGGAAAGTGGATAGCTTATAGTCAGCCATTAGCAAAGGCTCTTGGGCGAGCTAAGAATGTTATGACATCTCTTCCAAGCCTTACAGGGGAAGAAACAACAACAAAAGCCTCTGATTAGAGAACAGCTAAGAAAAAACCCAAGGCAAGATGGAGTTCGGTGCATTTGTGAAGCCAGAAGAATTGGGACGCCTGTAGGGAGAAGGTGGGGTGGAGCAGGACCTAAAAACACACACTGATCAGCAGCGAGGCAGTGGCTGCCCAAGGTGTGGGCACCTGAAGATGGAGCCCAGAGGCCTTGTGACACACTATGACCTCTCTTGTTTGTACTTCCTAGAGTAAGCTGAACACTGTTGGGAAAGGAACCCGCCTTCAGCTGGTTGGCTGGATGTTTCGCTGATGCTCAGACTCGCGCCTCTTCACTGAGTACAGAAACAGGCTGCGGCTGTCCCTTTGTATTGGATGTCCCACCGTGAGTTATTTTCGGATGCTCACTCACGGTGGCTCTTGAAGAGAACATTACAATGTAGAAATCAAGCCCACTCACGGAAAGTCTCCGATATTAAAATTTTTAGACCTAGCAGCAACTGTTATAATTACCTTCCTTGTAAATCTGTTTTTTCTCAAAGCGCCATCATTCTTCATAATGAGTTCCATAATTTCCCCCTAGAATATGACCCATTTCGGCTGAAGTGCTGAAACTAAGCGCTAGCAGTTGATCACTGTCTGTAATTTGCATTGCTCTTTACCCAAGAAAATATTCCTTATTAGCCAGATTGAGACCTATTATGAATGTCAATGTAACTTAATTAAAGCATAATATTGATCATAATGCCACTCTCCAGACTCAAATGCCCTCCCCAGTGATGCTTTCTTACCTAAACCTTCACTGATGAAGTACGAAAATAAATCAGATGAAGGCATTTTTGATGAGTTGTGGAGATTTAGCCAAAGTCTTTCTTAATGAAAAAATAATAGATAGTAGGAGAAGACTTGTTTCTACTAAATTATACACATGAAAGGACTTCAATAAAATAAGAAAGGTGTTTGCTACCTTTCTATCTGGCTGTCAGGCGATATTTATTAAACTCCTAAGTACTCAATTCACTGTGTGCAACAAATGTTAGCCCACACAATGAGTTCATACTCTGTAAATTTCCCCAAACTCTGTTTATTATTGTTAAAGTGAAAATAGCATTAGACAAAGTTTCTGGCGTTGTATTTATGTATCTAATGATGCAGAGGAAACAGAAGTGACTTCTATAATCATGGAGATGATCACAATATTTTTCAGAAAAAAAAAAGCACCGATTTCTTTGGGAAAAAAATTTATAGATTTATGGTTAGGCAGAAAAGGTTCTAAACTGGGTTGGTGTTTGGGGAATGTGGGGCAATGGGAGCGAGTGTTAAGACAGTGGAGTGTCGAAGCTCTTCCTATTTAAGGCTCTCTTCTGTGTGTAAAGAGGACACTGCAGTTTATTTGGAGAGTCTTGGTTGGAGTACTATGTAGTTGTTCCAGAAATGACTGAGTTGTCATCGTCTTGGAGTTAAACAGAGGAAGAAAGAGATGACTCAGATTTGAAAGAAAAGGTGACAACAGACAAGACAAGGATCCCCAGAACACTTAGATCCGTGCTGTTCTTGCCACAGTCTCCTGGAATGAGACCCTAAAGGAAAGGTCCCCTGGGCTAGGAGAAGTCTGTGGACACTCAGCTTGCACGGAAATGCTTGTGGGTACCAACAGCAAAGAGGAGCCCATATTGGGTTAAATAGTAGCTGGGGATATCTCAAAATGCTAAGATTCTGCGTGAGTGGGTAAGGAGGGTCTCTCAATCCATAAATTCTTAGGAAGCAGTTCTTTGAGTCTGTTTCCTATGAGACAACAGATGGAGTCATGAGATGGCTGCAGTTTCTCTAAGGCCACCTGCTTCAAACTCACACCCTAAGGAGAGAAGCAGACCTGTTGTAATAAGAGTGGCAGGGCTGCGTCCCCGGCACCCAGCCGCCCGCATGGCTAGCTTATGCCCCGAAATAATTACACGGAAACTGTATTCTTTTAATCACTGCCTGGCCCATTAGTTCCAGCCTCTTATTGGCTAGCTCTTACATATTGATCTAACCCATTTCTAATATTCTGTGTAGTACCACGAGCTGGCTTACCAGGAAAGATCTTAACCTGCGTCTGTCTGGAGTGGGAGAATCATGGCGACTCCCTGACTCGGCTTCTTTCTCCCAGCATTCTGTTCTGTCTACTCCGCCTACCTAATTTTCTGTCCTATTAAAGGGCTAAGGCAGTTTCTTTATTTAACCAATGAAATTAACTCCTCCATCACAGACCCCTTCCCAGCCGGTGTCCAAGGACAGCCCCGATGATGTTTACCCATGATGGCTACTGCTTAGCAGATTGACCCACAGGGCCCAGTCTGGGTTCATTGGGGCTGGATATGAAGTGGGAGGGTAGGACTGTGAGGAAATTGTGAGAATGGCGGAAGATCATGTTGAAGACCTTTATAAAACCTCGCTACATCTCAGAATTTAGACATCAGGAACAGTTTAAGGTCTGTAAAAAACATTGCTTAACTGCTCAAGAGGACTCAATCCTAATTCTCTTCCCATAGCTGTTATATAATGAAATTAATTTCACCTTAACCATATCATTTTCTCCCAGAGTTAGCCAGACCCATTTAATCTATATTGAAAGTATTGTGTTGTTGTTTCTTAGAGATGAGGCTCACAATGCAGCTCAGCCTAGTCCAAGATGTAGACGCCTTCTGGCCAGGCCCAATGATAGTTGCTTTAAATGAAGTTCATTATACTCACGACTGAGAATTATTGATTTGACCACACTTTGAAAGTTTTGGAGACACAATGGACTCATGAATTCTCATCAACATAGAAGCCGGATGCTGGAAGAATGGAAGTCTTGCAGTAACAGGGGTCTGGGCCTTAACTCTTCCATCTCCATCATTAAGGCCAGCTGCCCAAATACGATGCCAGCCTTGCAGCAGGGAGCCCAGCTGTGAAACTTCAAAGTGTTTTCCCTGCCTCCTCCTGGGCATCCTTGCATCCTTGCACCGTTTCTGCAGGGCTCTCCCAATAAATACCAAAAGCCTGAGTAGCGGGAACTCCTGCCAGCAGCTCACAGTTGGAACGACGCTTTAGCCAGCAATGTTTCCCAGATGTGCAGACTCTGTGCTGGGACATCTGCTGGGAGCGGGGTAGATGTTTATCCTGCTCACTGAAGAGGGTGCGTGGCAGATGCCCTTTTGGATACGAACGAGGGAATTCTGTTGAATTTGTTTAACGTTGTGCTAACCTGGTGAAGAAAATAGTAGGGAATCTTAGAAAGCAGGAGACCTGGGATATGGCCCACAACGCTTTAGAGCATCTCCCTTCCTTCTAGGTCAGCATGCAAAAGGGTTAAGAAGATGCCATATGTTTATATGGCTGTTTCAGAACCTGGAGCGCTAGTCTAGGAAGACCTGGGAGTCCTTTTCTTTTTGATTCCCTTTTGACTTGTGCTGAGATTTCCCAGCTCTCCCGAACTACACCTGGTTGAACTTTCCTTATTGTCAAGTTAGCAAGGCCTTTAAAGACTAAAAACACAGGTATTTGCATTTTAAAGTGTGTTAACTGCCTTGATTATGGACGGAGCCTGGAAAACAGGAGAAAAGTCAGGTGGAAAATGCATTATTTATGTGGGTTTGTTTTTAATTGATTGATTTGAATAATTTCCAGCACGCTGGTGCAGGCTGACAGCATTTGGTAGCTGCTGTAGCAGGCTGGCTTTTCTAAAGGAGGGCAGCTTTTCTTTCATCTGGGAATGTTGACCGTGGGCAGGAGAATAGATTATGCTGTAAACCTGCCTCTGCTGTTACAACGATTCTCTACTTTAAAAAAGAAAAGAAAAACAAAATACCTTGCAGGTGTTGAAACCTCTACCCCTGTTCCTTCCTACTTAAAATTCATGTCCAGGAGCCCCCCTCCCGAAATGTAAATATTATTCGGGAAAGTGGTGTGTTTAACCCACTCACATCTGGTTTACATAGAATGTCTCCTTGAGTTTAATTCTTTGTCCTACACTTTCCGGTTGGAGGCGGTACCTAAGATTTCTTTATCCGCCCCATCTGAATTCTTTATATTGGGGTTAATTCTCAGTCCGATTGACTAGATAAAATTATAGCGCACTGGCTCATCTATGTAACTAATCCCCGAAGGATGTGACACAAAACACCATGATGTACGGATGATGCTGCGAATGTAATTATAACTTCTGGTAATTGTCATGCATCTCGGTGTTCCTGAGCTCAGGGCTGACCCCTCTTCTCGTTCTCTCGATTCGCCATTTCCTAACAAAAAGGAATGTTACCCAGTTGCTAGGAAACTCGGCAGTATTGTCTGTGCCCTCTACGTTTGGCATTCTTCTGGCTTCCTTCTTGCGGTCTAATTCTGATTGTTTTCCTTCTGAAAGCTGTCTCTCCATTCGTGGCTGCCATTGTCATCCGATAACTGTCAGTGTTATTGTCACTATTGAATTCGGGGATGAGAAGCTACAATTTGCTCATCCGTCAGCAGAATAGAAAATTGATGTGTCCTTATGAGGCATCTGCATGCTGTCAGAGAATCCATTTTCCCCTCAGAGGTCACATCTCCAAAGAAAGTCTTCAGTACCCCTCCCGCCTCCAACAGCCCTCATCCCTCTGACTCCTGCTATGAATCCCTTTCCTTGAAGATACAGGCTTGGTCTGTATTATAGTTATGTTTTGTGTGTGATAAAACTTGACAGTAAAGTGATGAAATCCACTCGGTCTGTGAAAACGAAACAACACCCACAACAAGCAACACAAAGCAACCAAAGCCACGTTTAACTGTGCACCGATTGTGTGCTGGGCATTGATTAGCGATTTACATATGTTATCTTGTTTATTCTTCCTGAATTCTATGAGGTGAATAAGGAAGCAGAGAGGGCTCTCAGAACCAAGACTTGGAAAATGTGGTGAGTGGATGACAGAGCCCCAGTTTCTTCATTTAAGATATTATTGAGTGTGAGAAGTGGCAACACCTTAATAGCAACTACACAATAAAAGATAAAGATTGAGTTCAGAAATACCAAAATAAGGGAAGGCATTCAACCTTAAGCCCAAAATCGAGTCTTTAGCTTATCCATTGAGATTGTCTTCTAACTGCTATTCCAGAGATGTGATGGAGTGCTATGGGATAATGCTCTTGTACACTGTAAGGATTTGTCACTCATATTGGTTTAATAAAATGCTGACTGGCCAGCAGCCATTTAGGAAGTATAGATAGGGCCACCAGACTAGAAGAATTTTGAGAAGAGGAAAGGCAGAGAGTCACCAACCAGATACAGAGGAAGAAAGGTGAGAAGGCTACATTGAGAAAAGGTATCAAGTTATGGGACTAAATATAGACAAGAATTATGGGTTAGTTTATGTTATAAGAGTTAGTTAATAATAATCCTGAGCTAATAGGCCAAACAGTTTAAAATTAATATAAGCGTCTTTGTGTTTTTTGGGACTGAATGGGACTGGATGGGACAGAAACTTATGTCTACAATCGTGCCCATCATGGGGCTCAAACCCACAACTCTGAGATTAAGAGTCTCATGCTCTACCGACTGAGGTAGCTGGGCTGCTAGACTCATGTCTTTAGCGACCCCAGAGAAGTGATGGAGCTAAACCCATGTCTTTATATTCTGTTGTTTGCCCACATACATTTCAACCTCAATCTTCCCATTGGCATTTAACAGGCCTCTATCCAGTATGGACACAGATAGTGCATATTTTCTTTAACCCAGAGTCAGAGGCTGTTTCTGTCACCTTCCAGAAAAATTGTCCTGAGCAAAATTAATTTATCTTACCAACTTCATTTCTGTGATTGTATTTGCCTTATCTTATCATACTTTCTATTGCACACATTTGTGAAATGCCCAAGTCCCTTATCCTAGTACCCTGTGATTTCCTGAGTGGCAAATTCTGTCATTGCTCTTTCTGACAGTTTTATGTACCTTGTAAATCCTGAACTGGGTGTTAAGTACGTGCTTATATAGTTTTCAAATGGTCAGCTACAGTGCTAGCCTTATGGGAACTAATGACTTCACGGTGAAGACATAATCTCACCTCTTCCTCCACAAAGAGGTTGAATTTGTACCTGCCCTTCATGCTTTTCTTCAGGAGCCCAAGAGCCTTCTCTTTTCGCAAGACTGTATAACTCCTCAAAAACTGGATTTGTGCCTGCCGTTCATTTAAAGAGAAGACATGAATGGATGGCAGAGATTTGGGGCATGGAGTTAGCTTGACTGGGCTCAAAGATGGACTGATAGAACAAACTCTGTGCTGCTGATGACTAGAAACTGTATTTCAACATGAATGGTATCGCCTGAACTTGTAGGATCTTGAGAAAGAGCCACTCCAGAAGCATTAATTTATCCCACCATAAGTCAAGGGATGTCCACTGCCTAAACATTTTGACACAAAGAATTATGGCACATAGTAAGTTTAGCTTAATTTTTTCTTCACAAATGCTTAGCTGTACACTACATGAAAGAAGAGAGAAAAGATGAGGATCGAAGATGAGCATCTCATTTAACTGGGTTGTTGATCATTTAATTCCCTCTGCTCTATCTTTCCTGTTATACCTCCCCTTGGAATTGCTTTATAAAGGGAACAAAATTGGAGAGAGACCTTGACTGAGAACTTACAAGAAAAGGTCCATCTGGAATCAACTCCAAAACCAAAAGTTGGAAAAGGGCAAGGAATATTCTTCATTTAAAATCTAGATTTATATTGGGTTTTGTTCAAAGTGTTGAACTTTGAACTTGGTGGAATAAATCGAGGTTTGGTTGGCATATCTCTAGATGAAAAGGACAGGCGTGCTTCTGTTTTTAATTGTCGATTTGCTGTCACTTATTTGGTGAGTAGCCTCTTACTTCATCCCTTTCCAACTATCAGATTCACAGGTGCCCAGTAGTGGTGAAGAATCTGTGTCAGGAACATTATAATCTCTTTCTGGAGCAAGTTCTGTACTGCTCCACCCAATGCTTCATACCTTTTTCTGAGTCCTGTGTGACCAGATCTCCTTCTGTCTCCTGGATGTGTTTAAATCATACTTTCCAGACTTCTGTGTGGCCTCGCAGGAAGACTGCTAGACTCAGGTTGACTCAGACCCTGTATGAGTGCCATTTCCCACTGGACACCAACGCAAGCTCCCCCATCAATCATCCCTGTCCATTTCTTTACACTTGGACTGCATCTCTGTACCACATACCAGACATCCCCAGCCAGTGCAGCCTCACTTAGCATAAAACCTTTTGCCAATATATACTGGAGATTAAGCTAGCTATATTACTAACCAAATTTTTCCGGGATTTCTTTTCTACATGATGGGATGTTCCCGTTAGCATATTTTTTCTCTCGAATTATAAAATGATATTCATTCACTGTGGCTAGGAGGATTATTTCATGAAGGAAAAAGCCCTCTCAGTAGGAATTCTAGTCTTGGGCTCATTTTATTCCTCAACTGATAGAAGTGAACAAAAATTTAATCTGGGAACTTTATAAATCAAAACGTGAAATCAGAAATCACAAGCAAAGCATGGAGACTTCAATTCTTATTAACTCTTGTGTGCACCTGCTTCACGCATCTTGGAGTTTTTTTTTTTTTTCCCAATCAATGAAACCAGAAGTGCTGTATTTGTTATCTTTGGTATCCAGAATATGCACTTCTTTTCCCGTGTTGCTTAAAATAGAGGCTGCCTGTCATAAGTGATCAGCTCCTAGAAGCAAAATATAAATTGCGGGCTCTTATAATAGCACAGAATGATTCCTCTGATATTGTTTCTTTAATGTGGTCATTTGCCTCGGGTTAGAAAGTATAAACTTCTGGCAGCAACAGAGAGCACATCCGTTTCTAAGCACAATGATTCCTGGGTGAGGAACAAGACAGTTCTAACTTCAAGATGCCATCCCTCTCTCACTGGGCTCAAACCCAGGATAAAGAACTACAGACAGCTAAGGAATTCTGACATCCATTCGCAGGTGTGACCCACACTTCCAGCAGGAATATCAGGGTGATCTAGACATACCTCTGGTTCCTGGGTATCATTCGTGCTTGCTTACACTGTCAGCTTGATGTGGTTTGAGAGAGGTCACCACTTGGTGATGGGATGGCCAGGCATTAGCTTGCTACTGCGGCTGACTGGGATTTGCCTGGAGAAATGGTTTTCAAGCACTGCCATGAAATAATTAGTGGACACGCAGTAAGAATTGCTCACTGTCCTGCATTTCCTATCTCTGGTAACCCAACGAGGTCCTTTAACTTTGTCTAAGCTAATCAAATGAGATCTTTGGTAAACGTGACAAAAAAAAAAATGGCATAGAGGACATTCTCTCTCTCTCTCTCTCTCTCTCTCTCTCTCTCTCTCTCTCTCTCGTGTGTGTGTGTTGCTTTTTTAATTTTTTTTTTTTGAGACAGGATTTCTCTGTGAAACTCACTCTGTAAACCAAGCTGACCTTGAACTCACAGAGACCCACCTGCTGCCTCTGCCTCCCTAGTGCTGGGATTAAGGGCACGTATCCAAAAGGAGGTTTAGAGATAGCATCTGGGAATCTGAAGACTTGCTGCTAGGTCGTTTCTGTTTCCATTAGAAGTTGAAGAAAAATTCATTTAATGGATGAATTGATGACTTATAAAACTTATTGGAGCAAGTGGCACAACTAAGAAAAAGCAAAAATTATCTTCCAGGATGTTGTGGAACATTGTCCCATGTGTATGCCACAGATATTGAACAGTCAGCTGCTGTGCTTGAGGAGACCTGCACAGGTTTGGGTCTCTTAACTTTCTATCATGGATAGGGGTTGGGAGCTCAAAGACCCTGGCCTCCTCAAGGACTTACATACAGTTAGCAGTCGCTGGGGCAGGGGGCTTGCGAGAGCCTCCCCTGCATACTTATGCAATTAATGGTTGCTAGGGGTGAAGAGATAGAGTATGTGTGCCTCTTCGGTGGTTAGCCACCCAAAAGTTGCCCGTGCCCCTGTAAGTCACCCGAGGTAAACCCGTTTGCTCACAACTACACTAGCGTGGGGTCATTATTGTGTTTCTCTGGTCAGTGCCATGTCGGCAGTGAATAGATGTTTGCTCATCCCCCAGGAAGATTTCTCACCACAGGAGGTACTCAGAAACCAAATGAGGCTAGAATATATAAATTATAAGGGTACCATGTTGTATGACAATACAAGTTTCCGCAGATGCCTGTCTAGAAAGGAACATGAGAAGATTAGAATGAACTCATCTTTATGTGTGTTACAATGTCTCCATAAAATTAATTAGAAACCCTGGGTGACCAAGTCTTACCTTGTAACTTTTCAAAAATATCAAGAAAGTATTCAATATATTTTAAGGCATCAGCTGACATGAGGGACCTGTGCCATGTCACTGACTCTGCTGAGAACTATGTAACTAGGTTTGTGGCTGGTTCATCTGTTCCCCCCAAGTATCTTGAATTTAGCCCATGCATTTGCAAGTTGAAAAGCCTTATTAGAGATGAGTTCTTTTTGAGCGGGTAACAGATGGTTGTTTCCAGGGACCTCTAATTTTTTTTTTTTACCTTAGTTTTATTTTATGTGGATGGCTGTTTTGCCAGCATGTGTGTCTGTGCACCAGCTGTGGGCAGACCCCACGGAGGCCAGAAAAGGATGTCAGATCACCTTGGATTGGGTATAGACAGCTGAGAGCTGGGATGTGGGTGCTGGGAATCAAACCTGGGTCCTCTGGAAAAGCAGCCAGTGCTCTGAACTGCTGAGCCACGTCTCTGGCCATTCATTTTAGATACTGACTCTGACATACTGATGTCTGACCTAGTTTGATTCAGTTGCTCTGAGAAACACTGTGACAGAAAGAAACTTGGGGCAGGGCAGTGATGGTGCACAGGGCAGTGATGGCGCACGCCTTTAATCCCAGCACTCAAGCGGTTCAAGGCCAGCCTCATCCTTAAAGCAAGTTCCAGGGCAGCCAGAGCTACACAGAGAAACCCTGTCTCCAAAAGCAAAACCAAAAAGAAAGAGAAAGAGAGAGAGAGAGAGAGAGAGAGAGAGAGAGAGAGAGAGAGAGAGAGAGAGGAGGGAGTGAGGAAAGGTTTATTTATTCATAGCTCACAGTCCATCATAAAGAGAAAGCATAACAAGAACTCAAGGCAGAAACAAAGCAGAGGCCGTGGAGGAACACTGCTTACTGACTCATTCCTCGGGGCTTGCTCATTTTGCTTTTTTTTTACAGCCCAGGGTCCCCTGCCCAGGGGTGGTACTGTCCCACTCTCGAGCCTCTAAGTCCACTGTCACAGAAGGGCACTCGTTAATGGCTGATGAGAGAGTCTAAAGGATAATCTTGCCTGTCAACTTGACTGCATCCAGAATCAACTAAGATACAAGGTGCTGGGTATTTCTGTGAAGAACTTTTCTTGATCAGATTTCTTTAACTTTCTTTTTATGTATTCTTTATGTCTTTCACATCACGCGCCTCCATTCCATTCGTCTCCCTCTCCCTTTGGATCTGCCTTCTGCCCTTGCACCCTCCCCGCAAAATAATGTTTAAGAGAAAACAAAAATAGAAAATCTCATCGTCGAAGCTGTAGTATAACACAGTGAGTTGAGCAGTAAATCCTTCTATCCATACATCTTTACTTGCAAGTGTTCATTGCAAAGAGTCATTGTTCTAGTTCACGGCCTCTGGTTTCTGTTATACTGTCCATGCTAGGCCCTCTCTGGGACTCCTCTTGGATATCCTGTTGTTGTCCTGTGTCATGGAGATCCTGCAGCGTACGGTCTGCAGGACTGGGACCTTCATGAGCTCCCGCAGATCAAACATGGTGGGGGCTAACTCATAACCCTGGTCTGGGCCTGGGCAGTTGCCGCTCTCCTCATCCTCACCACCAGGGTGCGCTCTCCAGCGTTGCCCTGGCTAGTTCACCCCTTCTAGCAATGAGCAAGGGGCGGAGCCAGTTCTGCTTTCAGGCCCTCAGGGTCGGCTGCCTCTCCCACGCCTACACCATTAGGGCCAGCTGTACTGTGTTGCCTAGTCAGGGTGCAGACGCCACTCTCCTGAATGGGCTACAGTTGGGGAGGGGCAAGGGCAGCTCTCTCAGTCTTATGACCTCAAGGCCAGCTTTCCCACCTATCACAGTTGGTGAGGGGGGGCAGGTATCTCTCCTAGGGGTAGGCCCACACCACCACATGGCAGAAGAGAGTCAGGGCCAGATCTCCCATGCCCGTGTTCTCAGGGCTAGTTCATTAGCACCCCTGTCAATAGGGTGAGCTCCACTGTGCTGCCCAAGCAAGGTGAAGGACCCACTTTCCTGAGTGCTGCAGCTGGTAAGGCAGAGGGTCAGCTCCCTCACCCACCACAGGTGGCAGTGCCAAGGGGGGAGGGCATCTTTCCCTCACTCTCCACAGCATGGCAGACAAAGGGTTGGTCAGATTATTTGAGGTAAGAAGACCCACCATAAATCCGGCAGTCCTGGTGGCAGACCATATAAAAGGACATTGAAGAGGGAACTTGGCTTTTTGCCTGCTTGTCCTCATCCTTGCTGGCAAGTGCATCTATCCTGTTGCTGTAGCATTCTTTCGCTGGTATGAGAACCGACTTCTTCAGAAACTATCACAGACTGAAAACTAGAATCTCTCCAGGAACCTTCCTGGCCCGAGCGCCAGACTGGGACTACTGAGACATCCAGCCTCGTGGGACTGAGCAACTAGCAGATTCCCAGTCTTTCCAGTAGGAGGCAGCCATTGTTGAACTGCCAAGGCTGCATCTCTAAACCAACCTAATCTGCTTTTAATATACCAACTCATTGTATTGGGAGAGGCATATTCTTTAGTAGTATGGACACTGGAAGGTACTCTATTGTAAACAAACGCTCACTGATGCACCTGTAAATGACCCTGATGAAACTCATGGATTAAAAAAAAAGAAGAAGAAGAAGGATGTGAAAATAAAAGAGAGCTATCTGGGAGGAGGAAGGGAGGGAATTCGTGTGAGTGGAAGGGGACAAAAGAGAGTGACAGGTGGATATGATGCAAATACATATATACATGTCACAGTGAAAACCATATTTATGTGCAAGTACTATAGGTTAATAGAAAAGATTAAAGATTAAGATAAATCCATACCAAATGTATTTACGAATTTAGAGTATACATAGGATGCTAAAACTAGCACTAATGTATGAATTAAAAACTGAGAGCCTAGCCTTTCTAATGGGTATTATAGAAATTCATGAAAATGTTTATTCAGAGAAACATTATCACATACATCAAATCCTATGTGTTTTATAAAGAGTGTATGCTTCAAAGGGCTAAATCTTAGCCATAAAGAGAACTGACTATCAAAAAGTTTCTGGAACTCTCCTCGGTAGAAGTGACTTCGTTTGGAAAGCTGGCTCCTGCTGAATAGTTGATGTCATGTGAGCCTGTCCAGAATCCCTCTGAAATGTCATTTTAAATAGAAGAAGGGAAAATGTCGAATTCCAATTACAGACACTAAACTTAGGAGGGCACTTTACAAATTAAGGTAAAAAGTGGGAATTCAGTACAAGAATTCTGGAGGGGAAAACGTGTTCTTTCCAGCAGTGCTTCTTGCAGTGTTCTGCACTGTCTAGACGGCTGCAAGGTGGCCATAGGAAAATTCTGTGTGACATCAGTGGTTTAAGAGGTCATTTAAAATCCAAGCCGGGGAGCAGCGCAACGATGATAAATAAAATCTTCAACGTCGCAGAATGCAGACTTCCCGACAAGTATTGGGAAAGTCACTTCATTCGCCTGCGGTATTTTCCACATCTGTAAAATAGTTTGCCAGGAAGGACATTAATAAGGGTATGCCCTAGGCTCAGATAAAGTGCTTTGTGGGAAGCAATGGAAATCTGGAATATTAAAACCGAATTTTCCCTTAGAAGGTAAATTAATATCTCACTAGAGACTGGGTCAGTTTTGTTTTGTCCTAACCTAGTTATAGCTAACTCAGAAATAAAGGGTCAGACCAATAGGGCAGACACAAAATTCTCAACTAGAAATGGGACACTGAAGATTTGTAAAGCTTCAGGTTTTTCCACAAGAATAATAAAAGGTATGTGGCAGAATTTGACTCCAAAACCACCAAGTCACACCTACTGGCTCTTCTGCCACGTAGGAACAAGTGAAATACAAAGCTAACTCAGACTGCGCCTCCCCTGCTCACAGATGACTGGAGTTTGCACCTCCCAGCTCCGGTTAAGCTGTGCAGAGCAGCGCAGATGTTTACCCCCCAGTGAGGAAGAGCTTGCTTCCCAGGGGGACCTTGCTGTGGGAACACAGGGTGTCAGGTGGCTGCCGGGGGCGGGGGAGGATCTTGCTTCTAGAGGTAAAGCAAGATTTTTCTGGGTAAAATCCTTACTCAAAAGATTTTTTTTTTTTAAATTATGGCTACTGTGGAATTTTGGAAAGGTTGGATAAGAAGGCTGAGTTAGGGCTTGGGGGATGCAGCTCGGTTATAGTATACGTGAGGATCTGATCCATGTCATGAAGGAGGAGGAGTAAAAGGAAGGGAGGGAGGGGAAGAGGGAGGGAAGATGCAAAGAAGCAAGGAAGGAAAGGAAGATGAGAAAAGAAAGGCAGGTTTAGTAACTAGTGAAAAGATTTTTTTTTTGCATTCTGGAATCTTCTATGAAAAGAAATGTCAATATACAAATAAACTGTTTCGTGTACTCCAAATGGCTCCTGTGATGAGCAGAGGAAAGTTCTGGATGGTGAGCTTCAGAGGTCTTCCAGGGTCCGCTGAGTATTCTGAAGCATGAGCCAGATACATAGTCCTGTGGACTTTGGTTTGCGCCTTTTCAACATGCACAGTAGAGAGTGGGTGGTGACATTTCACAGATATTTTTGTATCATTTTACAGCTTTCACTTTAAATTAGTGATAAATCTGAGAAAGTTGTGTGTAGCCCAAATTGTGAATTTTGAACCATCCTCATGGAACTGGTGGAATAAAGGGGAGAAACAAGAGCTGTTTCTTACCATGGGCTTCAACCGAGTCCCTGTTAGTGTCTGTGAGTTTGATTAAAGCTGGGTCCATGCACCTCATTACAATCCTCATTTGTAAAGCAATTTTACTTTTCATGCAAGGTAAAAATTAATAATTACTTCTGTAATGGTTTAAATAAAGTGCTGCAGGACCCTGAGTGGTGGCAGTGGGCGGCAGGCCATGAGATTACAGTGTGCCACAAAGGCAGTCAGTCCCAGGCAGGGAGCCCTTGAGTGGCCCATGGGCCATGAGGGCCAGGAGGTCCTAGGCAGGGAGCAATGTGGCAGGTGAGAGACTGAAATGAGATGGATAGGCACGACATACAGAGTGAGGTTGGATGTTTTGTGGGTTATGAAAGGGAAGGGGAGAGGGAGGGAGAAGGGGGACAAGGAAAGAAACAGAGAAGGGGGGGCAGGAGAGGAGCCGCAGCAACAGCTACCTCTTTGGGAGAGAGACAGAAAGAGAGGGGATCGAAATGCAGTCAGGAAGGAAGATCTGCCTTCCTGGTAGGTGACCAGGAGAGGGAGTGGGTGGGGCTTGTCTCTTAAAGGGACAGGAGACAGACCATTTTGCTTCCACCATTAATCTAATGTTATTTCTACACAATTAACTGAGCCAGCCACTGACTCAAATGAAAACTAATCATTATGGTCAAGTCCTTCTGATGCAGGGTATTGGAACATGCAATTAGGTGCATTTAAAATTGCCACAAGTTACCTAAGAAACTGGATTTCTGGCATTGGTAACACTGGTTTTGTTTGCTGTTTGTTTTCTTTCAGGGGGTATTTTTATTTTTTCCTAGTTTTGGAGGTTGTGTTGGTTTTTGTTTTTTTGAGAAACAACTTGAAGCTGAGTGAGTAGGGAGGGAGAGAGGATCAGGAAGAACTTAAAGGAGGGGAAGAATATGATCAAAATATATTGAAATTTAAATATTGTTTTAAATAATGAAAGTATAATAGAAAAGAAAGACACATATGCACATACACATTACTTGAGAGGAGAAGGGAACCAAAAAAGGTGAGGAGGAGCGGGAAAGAGCATTGGTGGGGGTGCACACATGAGCAATGGTACGTGAGCATAAACCTGCTGTGATGAAACATGGTACATAGAGAGAATCAATTATAATAAAAAACAAATAGAGTAGGTTGTCTTATTCTGTAGGTCCTTTATTATTGATGGAACCTGTCCACACACTGAACATCAAAACAGGCAGAGATGACCTGGTCTCCATGATAGAAACAAGAGAATGTATATTGATTTGAGGACTTTAGGAAGAATAACCCCCCAAAAAGAAGGGACTTGAAAACCAGAAGTATAGTAGAATCTAGGTGTCTTTTTTTCCAATTTAATATATTATCTTCCTCTGGTTTATTTTCTTCCAGCTTTTCCTCTCGTGCACGTGTGAGTTGCATGTGTGTGTGTACTTGCATGCATGTGTGCATATGTGCATGTGTGTGTTCTGGGTGCCTGTGTATATGAGTGCTCACATGTGTGAAGGTGCATATGCGTGCATTTTCATGTAGAGACCCACAGTTTGCATTGGGACTCTTCCTCCATCGTAGTTACCCCTCTTGTTCTTTGCATCAGGGGATTTCAATTGAACCCAGATCTCACTGATAGTACTGTTCTAGCTAGACAGCTTGCTGGGGGCACAGGTATTATAAGAAGGCTACTATACCTCTAGGAATTCTGACCTCTAGTCCTCACATTTGCATGGCCAGTGTTTTACCCACTGAGCGGCCTCCCCAGCCCTCCCTTGGCCTTTCTGTGTAGTTGAAAGATGATGGTATAACAATAACTTCTGGCTAACCTCAAAGTTTTACCCTTATGTGGTGATAAGGCCCTGATTTTGATCTACATAAATGATTACACAATTGGAGACTCAGAGACTGACATAATCCGCGCCTGTTGCAGCTAGAAGTGGCTGCTTGACCGGTTTCGGTTAAGAGGAATCCAAGCAGAAGGGTCTGGGAGTCAGACATAACACACGCACCCGTTGCCTTTGTCCTTCATCTCTGTTCATTCTGCTGCCTGAAGCCCCAGACGGTTTCTGGAGTCATCTCTGAGGCTGAGTCCCTCCAGAGTTCAACGCTGAAGGATAATGTCTGTTTTGTTACTGTCCCTGATCTGCCAAATGTACCTAACGTTTAATGGGGAAATAAGCGCCTGTCCATTTTAGCAGTTATTTAGAAGTTGTTTTTCACACGTATTTGAACTTAATCTTAGGTGTACAGGCTTGTGAATTTTGCTGCAGTTCAGCCTTTTCAATTAACACAGTATCACCTTTCATCGCTAGAGGATCCTTGTAGCCATAATTTATTTATTTATGTTTTTACAACCAGACCAGAGTTTCCCTCCCTCCTCTCCTCCCATTCCCTCTTCCTCACCCCTCCTCACCCCTCCTCTACCCCAACCACTCCTCCTCTGTTTCTCTTCAGAGAAGGGCAGGCCTCCCGTAGGTATCAACCAGTCCTGGCGGCATATCGGGTTGCAGTGAGACCAGGCACCTCCTCTCCCATAAGCCCGGAGGAGGCAACTCAGTAGGAGGAAAAGGTCCCAGAAGCAGGCAGCAGAGTCAGAGACCGCCCCTGCTCCCCCCACCGTTAGGGGTCTTACAGGAGGACCAAGCCACAACTGTACATATATTCAGAGGGCCTAGATTAGTCCCATGCAGGCTCCCTGGTTGTTGGTTCAGTCTCTTGAGTCCCTAAGAGCCCAGGTTAGTTGATTCTGTGAGTTTTCCTTTCTGTTCCTGATCCACAGGATTCCTCCGAGCTCCGCCTAGTGTTTGCCT
Organism: Chionomys nivalis; assembly: GCF_950005125.1. Taxonomy (NCBI): domain Eukaryota; kingdom Metazoa; phylum Chordata; class Mammalia; order Rodentia; family Cricetidae; genus Chionomys; species Chionomys nivalis. Next base: position 6,523,646 of record NC_080107.1, read on the forward strand.
GTGGGTCTCTGCATCTGTTTCCATCAGTTGCTGGGTGAAGCCTCTCTGATGACGACTGGATGTAGCCATAATTTTTAATGGCTGTTTACAACTTCATCTCAAAAGTATGCCACAAGGTATGTAAACAGTTTCTAATTATTTAATGTTTTACTTAATATTGATTCATTTATTTAGCTCTAAAAGCATTTTATATTTAATGTGCCTATCACGGTTTGAAAAAGTTTATCAAGATAATTAATTTTTTGTCTATTAATTTATGATGACACCATTCAGTAAGCTTTGTATCCCTTTCTAGTACTGACTTTAAAATTCTTATAGAGTTGATTTATGTGTTGCCTACTGTATTCAATTAACTTACCTATTATTATGCCAGTACTCATTTTTTTTATATCTATGAAATGACCTGAGAACAAATACATTAAAATATTTATAACTCCGAGTACTGTTAAACTCAGACCAGTCTGCTTACTCACATATTTTTATAAGTGCAGATTCCTTTCTAGAGTTGGGTCTGTCTTTCAAAAGCAATGCCCAAAACAATGATGCGTTGCTTTCTCTCTAAATGGTATTTATGTCAAAGCCCCATCAAACGCACTGTTTCATTTGAGCCCTGAATTGTACTATTATGACATCATTCAGAATAGCCACATTCAGCTTCTTAGTCTCCCCAAATGGAAAACCAGAGGGTTTAAGAGGGGAAAAAAAAATTCGACTTTGCTTCACTGAAATCGTTCTGCAGTGCTCTCAAGGAGACAGCTGTCAACTCTGTTGGCTCCAGCCCCAGTGCTGGCTTGTGATTGTGTACAGGGTTCTGCATTCAGGTCAGAGCTGTTAGCCTCATGCTAACTGTGGTTGCAGCTGTCTCCAGTCATGCTGAGCATGGTCCAGCACCACCATCCATCAGAGCGTGGCTCTGGGCCTCCTTTAAAAGCAAATCCCTGTGAAGTAGGACAAGTAATTGAAGCTTTGTAGTCGTCCAAGCTCAATGGGATGTGCTTGGGAGACAGGCGACGAGCGCTGGGAGGACTCATAAATCATGAGAGAGAGAATTGACAGAGGTTTAGCTTTTCCTCTTCTGTCCTTCAAGGGATTTTCCACCAATGAGATTCAAGTATGATTCAAGTGTCATTGGGACAAAACACACAAGCAGTTTAGAAGACAATTTATATTTTTAGGGAAGCTTAGGTGCCAACTAGACCAGCTGGAAGTTTTCCGTATCTAAGTCATATACAAATGTGCTGTGCAGTGTTCGCAAACGGACGCGAGATACAAGTCTTCTAAGGTTAGGTATGTAGATAGCCTTTTTAAATTCCATACAAAGTAACTTTTGCATCAAGGCAATGTGAGACAGAAAGGGGAATTAAGGAGAGAAAATGATGGGACTGGAAAGAAGCCATCAAGGGCGTTTGCGAAGCCTGGAACAGCCCAAGTCAAGCTGCTTGGACAAGGAATTTCCCGGAGAAAACAGCTAAATCACACAGCAGAAAGGTCACTGGAGATGACATTCCCAGTTTGGTGCCATCAGAACACATGGCCACAAACACAGACACATGGGCTGGGAAACATGCTGCCAGTGCTCCTTGGTTAGGGAAATGCTGGTAAGTACATTTCTACACCATGGGGCTCCTCCGAGCCTTCAGCAGAGGAGATAGATTGCTTGTCTCCAAGAAAGGGTCTAGAACGCAGCAGTTTCTCAAACATATTTAGCTCCTCGTGGGGGAGCCTGTCTCCATCTCCTGGAATATCTGTTCAGAGGAGAGCTCAGAAAACACGCGTAGCTATTCTGATTTCGAGGGTGGAGTAGAAGGCGTACCGGGAGGGTGAGCAAATGCTTTCTGCACTCATGTACTTCAGGCGAGAAGCTTAGGTCTGGACTGCGGCGCCTCCAGGAGATATTAACTGCCTGTGAGAAATTGCAAAAGCGTTTTAACATCCAAAGAGAAAAGAATTCATCTGGAAACAGGAGAAAGAACTGAGAATTCCATTATAAAGCTGTTAATTCATTCTGTTTGTAAAATCATAGCATTTTAAACCTGAGAAGGATCTTAGAAGAGTCGCACTTTAGCCAGCTCCGGACTTTACAGATGAGGACATTGAGTGGTCTGGCCAAGGTCATCCAATTAGTGAGAAATCTCACACAAGACAAGACCTAGCTGTGACCACAATCCTACCCTGTTCTCCTCATAGCCCCCGCACACAGGACAGCTGGTGCTTCTAAAAGCACATAAAAAGAAAGCACGAAGGTCTTCCTCCATTTACCCCTCCGCCTCACTCACACTCCTCTCAGGGATGGCAGTTCTATGTGGCCTTTTATTTTGTGAATAAATCTATACTACAGAAATTTTGTTCAATGCTCTGTTATTTCCCTCTCAATTTATTAAGTTCTCGGTCGGCACTGACTATGTGCTGGCATTATGAGTCTGTTTAAAAAGTGCTCAGTGTGGTGAGGGAGGTAGAGTCTGTGACAGGTGCCATAACTCGACAAGGAGCTTGGGAGGGCTGCAGCTTGAATTGTGAGAAACAGATGGGGGTAGGGAAAGGGTGAAGGACTGTGTTTCCTAGAAGGAATAAAACCTTATGTAGGAGAATTTTTAAAAGAAATTTATTTCTATTTATGCATACGGGTCACTGTGAGTGTATACCACTTGTGTGCCCCTTAAGAGTGGAAGAGGGAGTCAGATCCCCAAAAGCTAGAATTACAGGTGATTATTAGTGCCTGTGGGTGCTGAGAATCAAACTCACGTCCTCTGGAAGAGCAGCGAGTGCTCTTATCCACTGAGCCATCTCTCTGGACCCACAGATAAAATCTTCAGCTAAAGGAGTGGAGCAGACAAATAACAGGATGTGGTTGTGGGAGCACCAAGCAAAAGCATGAAGCAACAGTGAGTGGTAGAAGCAAGGCATGGAAGCAGACTTGGAGACATAGTCATCAGCTTTAGCAAATCTTGATGAAGGAATGGGTCCCGCATATTTAAAAACAGATCATTCCAGGAGTTATATGGTGACAGGGTTAGAATGAAAGAAGAGAGGTGGCTATGGAGATGGTCCAAAGAGAATATGAGGAGAACCTGAAATACAATACGGGGCATGAAAAGGGTCCAGAAGGTCAAGCACTCACAAGGAACAAGAAGAGAAACAAGGTGCCTCTTCCTAGAAGGCAGATGGCCAACCCAGCACAGGCGATGGAAGTGGGGATGCAGACTGAACTGGTTGGGGATGTATTTTGAGCATGATTTTATAGGAATTTCTCTAAGACTATGGGGTATGGGCATGGACGAGGTGAAGAACCGATGATGACTTCAGATTTCAGAGTATGTGATGGTATTCTGCTCTGAGCTATGGAGACACAGAAGTCACAAACAAGAGTAGCAGGAAAAACATCTCAGATTTGGTAAGTGTGACAATCAAGAGATTAGCAAGTTGACCATTGGAGACACAAATGTCAAGAGCAGAGAGGCAGGGAGGAAAACGGTCCTATGGAAAGCCTCAACATATAGCGCAGCTAGTATATTTAAGGCATGGAACATACATGTTTTCCTCTTTTTAAAAGATACACAAAAATGAGAGAGAGAGAGAGAGAGAGAGAGAGAGAGAGAGAGAGAGAGAGGAAGGCTTGAAATACATGCTGCTGAGGGCAGGAAAGGAAGACAGCCAACAAGAAGACAAGAGTGATCCAAGATATGGACTTAAGATGCAAGCTGAAAGTTCTGGCAAGTTGGAGATGAGAAAGGAATTAGGGATTAAAGAAAAATACAGACGACAGAAGTAGCATTAACAGCAACAGTGAGGAAGACTAGAGGTGGGTGGAGTCACAGTAAACTAGGCAAGAAGGGCAGGATGTTGGGAACTTCTCCTAAAAAGCCCATCTTAACTGGTACATCATCCCATCCACACTCTCCTGGATGGCACGGTTTCTGTTGAGTGGTCCGGCATGTTTGCTTTTGTAAATTGGTTGATCTCAGAGTTCTTGAATAGTGAGGCTTGCTTTTTTCCGTTTTCATGGGGTCTGAATATTACACTCTTCTTCAGAATCTCCCTCCATGGAAGTTTTCTTCTGCTTGGTTGATCTAGCGGTGACATTCCACTCTGCCTTGCCTTGATTCATTTGGGTTTTCACTTCCAACATTTCTATTTGTTTCTTTCAAGATCTCAGTCCTTTGCCCGGAGTCATTCTTGTCGCCCACTTGCCCTTCTGTGTTGCTGACTTCCTTATGTGCCTCCGGAAGTAGTTTCTGTACCTCGTTCATTGACTTGTGAACTGGTGTTGACTGCTTTTAGTGGTGGCATTTGAACTCTGTCATTTGAACCAGTCATTTCTACGATTTCTAGTCGTTTCTGCTCTTCGAGGATCTTTGGATTCAGTGCTTGAGAGCCATGAGCTCTTGGCTGCATCCTGTCATGAGTTTCTGGTAGTTCTGCGCCGTGAGCAGCACACCTGTGGTGTAGCTATCTGTTCGGGTTTTAATTGGAGATCTTCTTAATGAGCAGCAAACTCTCGGGGGCTCTGTCCCCAGTGCCACTCCAGAAAGAGAAAAACAACCACAGTAATGACAAGTAGAACAAGATATAAAAACGCACAAAATAAAAACAATGAATATACTCCTAATTAGTACAGAACAACAACAAGAGAAAACCATTAGAGTGTAATGACGGCCATTCTCATTCGTCAACTTGACGACAGCCAAAATGAACTAACATCCAAGCTGCTGGGCACACCTGTGAGGGATTTTTTTTCCTTAATTAAATCATTTGAAGTGGGAAGACCTACTTTTAATCTGGCTCTTTTGAGGTGGGAAGATCCTTTAATCTAGGCCACACCTGCAGCTGGCAGGCTACATAAAGCACATGGAGGAAGGAAGCTTGCTGTCTTTGCTTGTTCTCACTCTTGCGGGCAAGTCCCTTCCTTTCCTAGCACTAGAGTCTACATCTAGGATTCTGGTGTAGACTGGAGATCAGCGGAGACACGTAGTCTCATGGACTGGACAGCTACTGCAGTCTTGGACTTTTATTATTAGACAGTCATTGTTTGGGGGGCAGCATCACAGCCTGTAGGCCACTCTAGTAAATCCCATATATAGGGTATATGTATATATGTATGTGTGTATGAAGATATATATATATATAGATATATATATATATCTTCATCCTATAAATTCTATTCTAGAGAAGCATGGCTAATATATGTGTGCTTTGAAGTGAAAAATTTAGTTCAAAAAATAATAAATGAATAAAATAAAGAGAACAGAGAAAAGAGAAACGAGGTTAAACAAAAGGAAGAAAAGAGAAGAAGAAATGGAAAAGAATGTTATGAGGCAGGAAAGACATGAAAAAAATCTGATTTTCCTAAGAAGAAAAATGCATAAAATTTTTAAATAGATAATTCACAGAATTAAAAAATCAAAATCATTTCTATAAGAATAAAGTTGGTTTTCTTTAAGACTTGCTCCTATTATGTTGCTCTCACTTCAGTGGACAGTCCCACACCCAGGAGTTTATGTGCAATGCAAATAAGAATCTGTGGGTTATTTAAAAGAGAGAGAGAAAGAAATAAACACAAAAGTTGAGGGTGGGGTCAAGATGTGGGTGGAGTTAGGGAAGGAGTCTGGCTGAATATAATCAATGCACATTATATGAAATCCTCAAAGATTTAATAAATTATTATAAAATGAAATAGCAATTTCAAAAATACCATTATATAAAGTAGAAAAGGGAGTCATGCAGGGGAAAAAAACAAAAGAAAAGCAAATAAGGAAAGTCAAATTTCACAGTTTCTTTATGGGCTCTCTACAACTGGAATCTGACAGATGGGTCAGGGTTGGAAGACGAAGTGAATTTAGAGACTTGCTTCTCTTATATTTAGCCAATGCTGTCTCCGAGTTTCTCTGACAGAGCTCAGTCTCCAGTTCACCAGCTTCCCTTCTTTGCACTCTGGGATCTTCTGCTGGCCACGCTTAGCTCTGAAGTCCCAGACCCCATTGACACGCCCCCAAGTTTGCAAACCCTGAGGTGAAGGGTGTGCAAACAAAAGGGTGCCTCCTGGACGTGTTGAGGCAGGAACAACAGCACTGTTGCCCGTGATGGTGAACCCATCTTTTTTACCTTTCAAGCCGACTCAGAATAGAGGAGGAAGCTGTGGAAGTCAGATGCTCAGATGGAACTTGGCCGTTCTCAGTCCTGGCAGCAGCGGCCTCTGCAGCATGTAAGCATTTCCAAAGTTTGGGCCCCTTGTTGACGTCAGGCTCAGCACTGTCAGACTCAGCACATATCCTCAGGGGATGCATCTACCACTAAGGACAGTGCAGTCACCTACATTACCAGCCAGAGCCCCAGCTGAACTTCTCTGCACGTCAACTCTCTCCCTTTCCGTGTCCGCCTCCCACATCTGTCTCTTACTCGGAGACTGCAGCAGTTTGACCCCAGGCTCAATGACTTGGTGAGCTCAGTCTTAAATAAGATGCTCTCTGTCGTGAAAGCACTTCATGACAGCCCTCTGAGTCATGACTAATGTAAAGAGTTGTCCTCTCCACTTCTCACACATCGTGGTAGAGGAGTCACTAGCTCACCCAAAGCCCCGACTATATCCGAACCTTGCATGGACTGTACACTTGTGTGTGACGCTGCCCGTCATCTGATTTGTCTTCTGGAAAGGCTTCTGTGTTCCATCCTCTCACCATCTCCCCTCTGGTAGTCATCCATGGCTCAATCTGTGCCTGCTTATCCTTTCCACAGGGTTTCCCTTCCCTGTCCCTGCACTCTTCTGCTGTCCTGTCGTCTCTGATGCTCTTCCAATCCTCTCTCTTTGGGACAGAGACAATTCTTTGTCATCTTAATGGTTTTTATTCACTGTGTGACATATAGGCATCTTGCAGTTGCTATTTCACCTCATAATCCAACGGTGCAATTTACTGACTGGTTTACTACCAGCAATATGGTCTTGAAGGCAACAAGAGCAAGTGAATGCCTGAAATTTGTGTCAGAAGGTATGTGTGTGTGTGTGTGTATGTGACTTTATCCTAACCAGAATGTACTTGGTTTATATTAAGCTAATATTGCAGTCAGGCACATTCCTGACCCCAGGGTCCAGCTGTAAGCTCCACCTACCATGCTCACACTAATGGTTTCATCTATTTGTAGTTTCCTGGGAAACTAAGTAGGAAAGCCTGACTAAGACTATTCTGGTCCAGTCATGGCAGTTGTAGCATTTACAACTCAAGATGACTGGAGTAATGTCAAGCTGAATCCAAGGAAGCTCATAACAGAGAAATGCATCAAAGGGAAGGGTATGTGCAGAGATCTAAAGATGGAAACTTACTAGATATGTCTGAGGTGCAGCAGGGACCAGGGCTTGAATGGGTGAGATGGGATAAAGGGAGATTACTAAGAGCCATTCAGGCCTTTTATTGAAAACCTTCAAGTGTAATTGGTGAAATGGACAGTGATGGTCTTGTCTCATTTTTTCTTTTTTTAAGAGCCAATGCTGGTGTGTTACGAATGGACTATCAGGAACGTGGGGAGTGGAGTGAGCCATCAGGGACCTCCCTCATGACCCAGAAAAGGAATGATGAAACTCAGACCAGGGACACAGTTATGAGAATGGAAAGAAGTAGAAACTGTCAAGAGATCTTCTGATCTCATATGTTCATCAATCATGTATGAAGTGCCTATTCTTTGTCAAGTTGTATTATAATTTCTCATAGATGGAAATAGTTAGTGTCATGACCACATTATGTCAGCAATGTAAGTGGACATTTTTATGTTTTTCCACACTGCCAAGATTTATTGGATGATAATAAATCTACAAGATATGACAACTTCTCTGGCTTTAGTTCACAAGCAGTATTGGTTTCACTTGGTGGACAGAGCCACTGGCAGTCATAGATAGGTTCTTTCATTCCAACTGTAGGTGCTAATTTTAACTATCACACCACACACACAAGTGCTGTGGGAGCTCCTTCCGCTCCTTCAACTGATAGCCTTTAAGATACCAGCCCACTTGGGCATGGTCTCTTATACTATAAATGCAGCTGTAAAGCCTGTGCTTGCTCTCTTGCTTTTGGCACTCTGTTCCTATTCCCTGTTCATAAAGAGGATTGTGATTTAGGAGAGTGATCTGTAAGTCTTCCCTAAATAAATAACCCTCTATTATACGTAATTCTGAACTAGTGTGGGATTATTTTGTATCTTCTGCCATCACACAAGGAATTGTGTGGCTTTTCCTAGGGAGGTATGGACAAGTGTCTCTTCATCCCAAAGAGGACAGAAACAGAGACTTAAGAAGCTATTCTATATAACTTAGTTACTGTTCTATTGCTTTGAAGAGACAGCTTACTAAACGACTCTTATAAAAGAAAGCATCTAATTGGAAGCTAGCCTACAGGTTCACTGTTATCATCCCAGTGAGAAGAAGAAAGGTGCGGTGCTGAAGCTGTGGCTGAGTGCTTTACATCCTGATCCCCAGGCAGACAGAAAGGCACTGGTATAGCCTGGGCTTTTGAAACCTTAAAACCCGCCCCAAACAACACACCTCCTCCAACAAGGCCACACCTCCTAATCCTTCCAAATAGTCCCCATGAGCTGGGGACTATAAAAATGCAAACATTACAAGCCTGGGGTGTGTGTCGGGGTGTGGAGGGGCATTTTCATTCAAACCACTATACCATATAAGTCTAACTTTGTGAAATAATGAGGTTATTGGGGTCACAAAATGTCCCCCAACATGGGAGATGATTCATGAAGGCTGCATCCCTGGAGCTTCCTGCATGATTTGCATGCATCATGGCTCCAGCTTGACCAACAGAAAGCTGCTTACATCAATGATATTCTGCTTAGATAGCCTTGGGGGTCACGGGGCTGTAGGGCTTTGTGAATCTAGTAACTTTACATAGCATTCTAAGGCTTGTAAAGTTTGTCTTATTTCCAGCATCCCTGTTTTCTTTACTTCAGGAGTCTAATGATCCTCCCTCCTCCCTCCAGAAGAGACCATTTGACTGGGAGACTTGATTTTCTTACTTTTAGGTTGGTGCTGAGTTTGTTGCCTGGCAGTGCTCAGTGTTCTGTTCGGTAGCTTCCCTTGTTGGTGTACCAGGACCCTCTACTGACCACACTTAGCTGTGAAGCCCCAAACACCGTTGACACACCCCTATGTTTGCAAACCTTGAAGTGACTAGTGTTCAAACAGAAGGGTACCTCCTAAGTGTGTAGCTACACAGCGTGTGTGTGTGTGTGTGTGTGTGCGCGCGCGCGTGTGTGTGTCACAGAGTTGAAATCGCAGTATTCAGGAGACTGAAGACTGAGGGAAGGTCAGAGCAAGCAAACACTGAAGCAAGAGGGCACTGAAGTGTCTTTGGGAGTGATAGAGCCTTTATCTCCTCTTAGTGAGCTTGGTTTGGGGGTCTGGTGGGACTAAGATCCTGGGAAACTCAGTAGTCTCCACAAAGCAGTCCTGAGACAGTGGCTTGAGGGTCTTTGGGAATTTGAAATATGGTTTTAGAGAAAAGTTTATTAAACATAGAACTTAAGAGGGAGGGAGGAGGAAAGAAAAAAGGTGGGGGAGAGACAGAGGAGGAGGGGACTGTACCTGCAGAGGAATCCTAGGAAACGGGCACCTTCAAGCTGCTAGTCTAAAGACATTGTGAAGCACTTCCCATACAAACCAAGGTCAGATATTACAAGGGCATGAGCTGGTGAATCCAGCTGGCCAGGTGCCTGCTCCAGTTCCAGCCATGTTCTCCCATAACAGCCTTCAGAGGACTCCTTTAGGACAAGAAATGACAAAGAGGTAGGATCCAGAACTTTCTTTTGGCATTCCTGACTCCAGGAAAGACGGTCACCCAGCTGCTGTCTTGGGGGGCCCCTACCTTGCATGACTATCTTCTACCTTCTGTTCCCATCAATACAAATGCAAAGAGACTCACTACAGCTAGTAAGATAAGATTAGAAATCAAGAAAGCAGTAGGAGCTGTAGGAAGTATGTAAAGCTCATTCTCGGGGGGGGGGGGGGGGGGGGGAGCACAGGCGAGTCACGTGGGGGAATCACACTGAGCTGAAGCCCAGGGGCACAGTATGAGGACCTGTTACTGTCCATTCCATGATAAATGCATCGGCTGCTCCACTGGAGGGCCAGTGGGTGACACCATAACACAATATAAAGGGTCGCTTTGTGTGTATGATTGATGGCGTGGGGCGGGATCACACCGCTATCTGAAGTGCTCTCGTGTGTTCGACAAGTTTGTGGGCTTGATTGTTGTTTTGCTTTGTTTTGTTTTTTTGGTATGTTTTTTGACATGCTCAAATCCTCATGCATTACGGGCTTCATTCGGTAAGACTGTAGGTGGTAGTACTTCGGCTGCATAGTTAAGTTAGTTGCCCATCTGGAGGATGGTTTGTTGGGGATGGGTAGTGGTTGTTTATTTGCACAAACAAGACAGCATCATTTTTTCCCTAAGCATTTGCATATAAAGGTAGCACAAGTTGTTCTGCAAAACAGAGTCATCAAGGCAAGGCATTGATTGGAAGTTTCGAGTGTGTTGGAAAGTTTGTGTTCAGGCCACGCTAAGCACTTTCAAACTCTCATACGGTAGGAGTCCTTTAGAGGGGAACACCGTCTGCACAGGCAGGATTCTAGATAGGACACTTATTCCAAAAGGGTGGACATAGAAATGGGAGGGAGATGTGGGACATCTATTAGCAGAGGAGGAAAATATAAAAAAGATGTATACAGAGGTGGTGAATGTAGAATCGTTGCATGGTGGGAAACTGAATTAATTAGAAGTCTGTCTGAATAAGTCTATCGATCAGGCAAGGAAGGATGGCATTCTCTTCAGGAAATCTGATACCAACGGGTCCCACTTACTCCTCCATTCCAAGGAAAGCAACATCCCCCCTCCCCCGCCCCACTTCACATACCTAGGTCCTCTGGTTTCGACATGGGAACCATTCCAAAACCCCTGGGAAGGGCAGAGCTGAAACAGAACAAAGGGAAGATATGAAGAGGGACTTGTGGAGAAGGAAGGGGAGGAGAGGGCTTAGAGACAGACCTCATGACTAAGAGGGAAGAGGTGTTTTAAATGGGCGCAGCATACATCTGCGCAGGCTGCCATAACAAAATACAGCAGGATGGGTGGCTCAAACCCCAGATCTTCCCTTCCCGCGGTTCCGGAGGCCACAAGTGAGAGGAGGTAAGTTCCTCCTGTGCCTCTCTTGGATTATAAGAGATCTGCTTGCTCAGTGTGCCCTTACTGTCCCTGGTTCACTCTGCCTTAGATTAGGGTCTTCTTATTTCAGGCCTGCCCTATCATCTGGTAGGATGTACCTAGGCTGTATCCTGGCCAGCCCAGGGTCCTAGTCTGTCAGCAAAGGTTCCTTTAAGAGACAAGCTCCGCCCACCCCATTATTCCTTTCTTCCATTCTCTCTGAGGATGCATCTTGCTCTCCTCTCTCTCTCTCTCTCTCTCTCTCTCTCTCTCTCTCTCTCTCTCTCTCTCTCTCTTCCCTTCCCGTCCCCTTTATCTCAAGGAAACTCCACACTCAAGCTCTGTCTGCATGGCATATTCTGTGATCCCACTCTGAAGATCCCACTCGCGGTCCTCACCCACCACGGGACCCGCCAAGGTCCCACTCGCGCCGTTTTACAATGCTTCTCTTCTGCCCCATTTAACTTAAGCATCCCCCCTCTTAAAGCCCCTATCATTAAATACCGTCATATCTTGAGAACTTCAAGAAGAGTAAGGGTTGGACAGCCCATGTGGTAGGAGAATGTCCCCTGAAATTTGAGGGAGTCCCATTGGGGAATCTCCATGGTTACCCAGGAAATCAAGGTCCCTCCTTGGGTTTCTTCATCTTGTTAATGTAAGAACTCAACAACGAATCTAATAGGAACTCTGTAGACAATTTTTATTAGAGTTTAAAGGAAAAATCCCCAAACAGGCAAGCTCTAAATCTCAGCAGCTGCTGGGGGAGGGAAATGGAGAAGGGCAGGAGAGAAGTCTGTCTGGTCCTTTGATTTAGGCTGGCATGGAGATCAGCCACAGCAGACCAGTAGCCATGCCAAATGGCTGGGAGGGAAATTTTAGAGGAAGAGCGAAGCCCAAGTGGTTAGGAAAGCAGGCTTACTAAATAGAAAGATCCTGGCAGGGCGTGGTGGTGCTCGCGCACCTTGATCCCAGCCCTGGGAGGCAGAGGCGGGTGGATTTCCGATAGTTCAAGGCTGACCTATTCTACAGACCAAGTTCCAGGTCAGCCAGGACTACACTGGGAGACCTTGGCATACACTGGGAGGGAAGAAATGAAGGAAGGGAAGGAGGGAAGGAGGGAAGGAGGGAGGGAGGGAGGGAGGGAGGGAGGGAGGGAGGGAGGGAGGGAGGGAGGGAGGGAGGGAGGGAGGGAGGGACAGAGGGCAGGAAGGAGGGAAGAAACGGAGTTACGCTTTTCTGAGTAATTGACTAAAAAGCTACATGGCTGCGATTCCTTAAGGGACTTCACCTGGCTCAGGAATTCTGAGAAGGAAAAGTACATTATTGAATTAAAGAGGTAATTATTCCTCCCAGCTCTATAACCTGGATTACGGTGAGTGTGCTTTCCTCAAGTGTGCTCCCTTAGCCAGCTGGTTGGCCTTCTTACCCCGAGAGTTGGGTCTCAGCATGAACCAGAGATTTTATTCCCTTGACCAGGAGGAAAGAGCTTTCTCTTCATGCTGCCATGATGAGAAAGACAGACTGAGGGATGAGCAACTCAAGGACAGCACAGGCTTTCTTCAGGCCTGTGGAGGGGCCTGTAGTCACGGTCAGCTTCCAGGCTGGGAGTTAGAGGGCAGAAAAGGGGAAGAGGGAAGGGAGCTGAGATCTTTCCCATTTGGGTCTGTGGTTAGTTAGCCATTGCTAGGGTTGGCTTGGGAAACTGTGTGACTGGTGAGCTGAAGAATGTCAGGTGATCAATAAACATCCCCTGAGATCAGCCATTGCTGGTGCTCAGCTGGGGGCAGAGGGCAAGAATCTAGAAAAACCAGTTACTTCAGCTCTGGGAGTCAAGTTACTTTGGTTTGGGGGAATTGTCACTGTTTAACCAAAATGGGGAAAGATCACAAAATGACGTGAGCATAGCTACTAATTCCTAGCCATTTTTCTTGCATATTTATTTATTCTGTGTCCATATTTGTAGGTATGTGTGTCAGCCATAGTATGTGGAGTTCAGAGTACAGCTTGTGGAAGTCCTGCCAGCATGTGGGGTCTGGAGGGTCACACTTCGATGGTCAGGCTCCAAAGGCCATGACAAATGCCTTTACTCTCTAAACCAAACACTCTGGCCTTAAACCCAGCACAAGGGAGACAGAAGCAGGCAGATCTCTGAGTTCGAGGTCAGCCTGGTCTACAGAACTAGTTCCAGGACAGCCAGAGCTACACAGAGAAACCTTGTCTGGAAAAAACAAACACAAGAAAGGAAACAAAACAAGAAAGTTCATCGAGTCCTAGTGTCTATGTTGGAGTTCCACTTACAACTTAAAAAAATAATGCAACCAAGCTGATGGAGCGCGAAAATAGAACACTGCAATTTCAATCAAATTCCAGCAATGATACAATAAACTTTAGGGCCACTGCCTTTTAAATTAGGAAACAAAATATGACTGGAACAATGAGCCTTTGGGCCTTATGCTGCAACCAGAGGCTCATCAGGCAAAGTCCTTGGGTGACTTGTTCTCCCTCCGTGGGTCTGTAAACAGAACAAAGATACAGCTAGAATCTGAACTCTGCGTATTGTACAGGAATCTGGGTATGAATCATAGGAAGCTTCTGCATAATTCCTCTCGTGATGCAATGTGTTCATCCATGCAAAGCACACATCCACTCCCGGGCTGCTCACAGCACTAGAGCGCTCTCTCTCTCTCTCTCTCTCTCTCTCTCTCTCTCTCTCTCTCTCTCTCTCTCTCTCTCAGATATATAATGAAAGGAACCTTTTCTACATCTTTGATTTTAAAAAATTTTTCCACCTTTGAGAATAGCTGTCTGTTCTCATTAAAGATTAGGTGGTGACAGGGGCCTGAGGGAAGTTAATTATCAACAAACATGCAGAGCAGTAAAGTGCATTTAAGATACTGGAAGAGACTGTTTTACATTTCTCATCAAATTTCACTCACCATAGAGCCCAGGGAACTTGAGTTTGGGCTAAGTTATTAGGAATAGGAGTAAAAAAAATCTATGATATTTCTAAAAATCTTCCTTTCATGTACAAATAAATATTTACCTTTTCAAAATGATAACTTTCTCTTCCTCTGCCCTTACCGAAGGAAATATGGACCACTGAGGATAATGGAAATCTCATGCTCTGACTTCACACCTCGGGGATTTCAGCCTCATTGCTGTCATCTGCTACTGCTTATTATTTAGGATACGATGATGCTATCTTTTATTAATTTCATGATGGGCAGTGCTGCCAATCAATGAGATTACCTCATTTTTTGCAAGCTGTACATTCTAAATAAATAGCTTGCCATTTCCCATAATTTAAAGATGCTATGCTATGCTATTACCATCAACCCCCAAGTAGAGTATCTTCATTTTAAATCTTTTTGCAGCAGCTTATTGAAGAGCTGAGGGTCTTCTGTGAGCAAATGTGTGTGTGATCAATTTGACCTTTTACAAGCATAATTACCAAATAATTAACAATGATAAATGATTATAATCCAAATGACTTTAATTATTACGAGTCACCATATGTCTTTTGTACTAACCATCAACCATGCACACATTCTATAATATATTAGAGAGGCTTATTTCGGGAGTGGAAAGATGGCCCAGTAGTTTAGACCACTTGCAGAGGACCTGGGATCAACTCTCAGCACCCACATGGTGGCTCACAATCATCTGTAATTGTGTCCAGTGCCCTATTCTGACCTCTGTGGGCACTAGACACATAGACACATGGAGGCAAAACATTCATACCGGGAAAATAAATATTTTGGGAAAAAAAACATATGCTTATTTATTTCATCCCTTTAACACATACTAACCTGGTATCTAGTACCTTCCAAGAACTGTCATCGTGGGGTGTACATTACATCCAAACTAAAATAAAGCAATACTATGATGGACTAGAAGATGTTACATCCTATTGAAAAGAATAAAACTAGGAAGGGAATTAAAAAATATGTTTGCAGACAAGAGGGTGCAGCTTTATAAAGAATGGTCAAGGAAGACAGCATCTAAACGGGTCTTGAAGGAGGTGAGGGAATGAGATATAAATTTCTTTTTTTCCTTTTGGCTTTTGGAGCTTTAGAGCCTGTCCTGGAACTCATTCTGTAGACCAGGATGGCCTCGAACTCACAAAGATCTGCCTGCCTCTGCCTCCTGAGTGCTTGGATTAAAAGCATACGCCACCACCGCCTAGCAAGATAGGGATTTCTAAGGAGACTCAAATGACCATCGTTTCAACTTGTTTAGGGCAAGTTTTCTGGGCGTTTTCTAGAATGACAGATGTTTAACCCAAGCAGGCCAGGCCAGACAAATGATCACTTTAGGACCACTTAAAACAGAAGCCCCCAAAACAAAGGACCTGAGTCAGGGGCCTGGGGTCAGGAACTAGGAAGGATGCTAGTAGATCTAGAGAGGGTGAGGTCAGAAGCTGGAAGAAGGGACACATTGTGCAGGCCTTGTAAATGTGCGGAAGTTCATCTAGATCCTGTCCTGAGATCGATGCAGACACTCCCAGCTGCGGCCACAAGTGCCTTTCATGGTACTTGTCCTTGGCTGGGAAACTTTCTCTTCCAGGGTACATCTCTTTCAAACAGCACCCGTGACCAATGACTGGCTAATTCGAAACTGCAAAGGCCTAGTTCCCACCCTTAATTTGCTCCCCTCACAACTGGTTCAGGCCTCGTTTGTAACTGGCTGCAGTTGAGTTTTTCACTCAGCAGCACACTTTTGTAGGTGGATCTCCCAAGAGTGCTCCCTGGTCCTGATGCAGCCTTCAACCTTAATATCTGTGTCTAGGGAACTCGGCAAAGATGGTCTGGAAGGGGATTTGGAGAGGGATGATGTATCAGACCTTTGATGAGCCCTGAAAACACTAACCCCTGAAATAGATTTTTTTCCTCTTGTAGGAAGGAAAACATAAGTTTTATCATAACCTGTTTCAGGAGAGTCTGAACCTCGCTGCGATTATTGTACAGGAAGAGAGAACCGGGCAGTAACCCAGTTGGAAAGTTTAGGTCTGTTGAATTGTTGGCATTTCCCCTTATGCCTGAAAATGTGGGCAGGTAGACAAAGTCTGCAAGAGATGCAGCCAAGTTCTGACGTCCCGGGATTGACTCCATCATCCATCAAATTCTTTTGTGTTACTCGGACTTCAGGTGTCTTCAATCAAGTAGTTCCACGAAACAACAGCAAACAAGAAGGATTTTTTCTCCATCCTTCTAAAAGTCAACTTACTGAAAATGTCTAATCACAAATGGCTTACCCCAGCCTAGCTCAGAACTTCATTTCCTGTAGGACCAGCCTTTGTAGAGTGGTTGGCAAGAGGACTGAAGAAATGCCAAATGAGAAAACAGTCATGTGTAGTGCTTTCTGGTCTCCTCTACCGGCTAAAATATCCAATTGTCCCCGAAATAATCAGCTGCATTGAATATGCCAAGCATTTTCATATCTGGGGCTTCAGTGAGGACTGTTCAGGCAGACAGGAGACTCCAAATTCGTGATCTCTGGGAGAAGAATGAATAAGAAAGCATTAAGTGAGTGGCTGTTCCCCCTTCTAGTGTGTCCCAGAAGGCATCCTTTATCCCTTGGCTCTTATAATAGAGCCTCATGGTATAAAAGCCTCCCTGACACGCAGGTTATTTTCAAAATATATATGAATTTTTATATTATAAAAAATTCTAGAAATTAGAGGCTAATTGTGCTTATTGTCTGTATGTACAATATTAGCTGTGCAGACCGAGAGATAAAAAAAGAACCTTGTACTTTCTAATGTATTTATTTATAAAGCCAATGGAAAAATACTGCTGTGAAAGTAGATGGGTCAGGATTGACCTCTAAAGCCAGTCCACGTGTGGATAGCATTTCTAGACCCTGGAAGGAGTCGACCCTATAACATAAAGGGATTCTAAACGAGAAACCAGTTAGAAACATATCTTCCACTTAATTTTTCTAAATGGACAGTGGTGTGGACCCAATTCTGGGACTTACTAACCAGTTTCATGTATTTTGATAAGAAACTCAATCTTCACAACACTGTCATGTTGTTAACAATTCGATGGGGCTGGGAGTTGAGCTGTCGCTCAGAGAACTGTTCACAGCTCACACTCATTAGTGGGCGTGAGCTGAACCGGACAACTAAAAACAAAAGGAGGTTGTTCCTCGCTTATTTTTAAATAAACTACACATATTCAAAGTTTTGAAGTATACTGATGCAATACTTTACAAATACAAAGACTTTTGGTCTTTTAAATTCAAATGCAGCTCCACACTCACAGAAAAAGCGCAGCAGCTAACAGACCCTGGGATGCGCAGAGCTTAGTGCATTTGGGAGACTCTGTTTACCCTGATGAAGGAATGAAGCTAAATGGATGGCTGAGTGAGCCTGAAAGCAACAGAGAAGTATCTTCTGTTGCCGTGTATCAGAGGTTAAAGCCACATTAAAGCTCACCCTGTGCTCTACTGCTGAACATGAGCAGGGTTAGATTTCCAGCGTCACAGTTCATTCCACATGTTACAATGTTACAAGAGATCTCTGAGCTCAGCAAGTGATTCCAACAAAACCAGGCATTATTTAAATAACTATACTTTTGCCCCTTAGAATTAAAATAAAAATAATCACTAAATATTAGCGTTTTACATAATGTTGTCAATATAAAACAGTTGGGTGTGGTGATTCACATCTGTATCCCAGCACTCAGGAGGCAGAGACAGCTGGATCTCTGTGAATTTGAGGCTATCCATCTACAGATCCAATATAGCCAAGGCTGTGTAGAGAGGCCCTGTCTAAAAACACTAACAAAATAAATAAAAAATACTACTAATAAAATTTGTCATTTTCTTTTTATCTCAGAAATTAAGATATCCTTTCAGCTACCAAAGCCAGGTGGCTCTCTGCCATCTGTCTCCTGTGTCTGGGTTATCACCAGACAGGTTCCATTTTATCTTCCTGTTATGGACACTTTACCATTTTACTGTGTGTTCTTTAGGAAATAAAAAAGTTATATTAGAGTTTCCTTAGTGAAGCTTGGCTCTTAATGAGCCATGATACATACGACATGCACCAGCTCTACCTGCACACACGCATGCACACTTGCATACACATATGTGAACAACCTTTGTCTCTAACAACCCTCTCAAAAATCCTGTGTGGTATCTAAAATTAACATCCTTCTTATACAGCTGAGAACATGATGCAAGGAAATGAAGACTCTTGCTTAAGCTTGCTGGCCAGCCAGTCGTTCCTGGTCAGTGTGTCCCTAGGTCCCAAGGAATGGCTCCGTCTTGACAAACAAGAAGATAGTGACTAAGGAATGGCACCTGCAGTGGCCTCCGTACTCACGCATACACAGGTCCCCACATATTATCACACATGCATGCACACCTGCCCACACACATATGCACTTTTGCACACACACACAATCTTGACTATAACCATACTGTTAATAAATATACATACATTACACAAATATTTTACATTAAGGGAAACCATATTTTAAAAGTCTTAAGTATTTTTGCATAGACCCCATCATAGAGTGTAAATACACTGACCAAAGGGCCAAAGACTGTGACAAATCTCTCTATTTGAAGGACTACATGTTAGCTTGACACCACAGAGAAATGGACTGGGAACTAAAAACAGAACAAAGCAATGTCGCTACCATCGAAAGAGACGAGTTTGAGAGTCAAATCAAGGGTTCCGGAAGCAGAAACAGTTGCATTCAGCTGTAGAGCAGCATCAAGCTTCATGTGTCAATATCCGCAAAAGAGCATGGCCGACAAAGAAGAAAATCAATATTCTTGGTATGCAGGGCGGTGATACCCATCGAGGGAAAAGCAGCATTGTATTAGAAAAACCATGAAAGCACTGGAAAGACATTAGGAAAATAAAATACAAATAAAAATGTCAATAAATGCATTAATTTCTAATTCAGAAAATGCAAATTAGGAGGAAGAAATCTTTGCCTATTCACTTAGAAAAGATTTTCTCTTAAATACAGTTGTAAGTGCTAATGGGACTATCAGTTGGAATGGAGGGTTTGTAGCTTATGCACATAAAGAGACTTTGTAACTCCTTAGATTTGACATGCAATCTCACCTCTAAGAGTATTTATTCAGGAAATAACCAAGACCACATAGTATTATGCACAAATGTGTCCATTACAGCATAATCTCTGATAGAAAAAATGAGTCGTTTGTAGTATTCACCAATATTTAAAAATTGAAGTTCATTTATAAAACACTGTACAGTCATTAAAATTTGTATGCAGAGATTATTTGTCTGCATAATAGTGTAATAATCAAATGTTAAAAGCAAGATACAACATTGTATCTTAGGTATGAGACAATTTTCTAAAAATGGGTCTGTATTCACAGCTCATATTTTTTAAAAATATATATCTGCAAAATGAGATTCCTGGTGGATTTTACTGTTTATATTTAGAAGGTCTTTGGAATCATCTGCAATGGAAAGCTAAGTATCTTATAGTGAGGATCAATATTTTAAAAACAACAAAAGCAAGAGCTTCCAATGAAATGCAAGCTCATCAGCTGAGTCGACACTTTCAGGGACAGCCACCTTGCTTATATGAAAGCACCCACGTAGCCCCTTCCTCTGCCTGCCGTACCATTTGCCTGCTGGTAAGACATTACTCACTTCACCATCTCTCATACCTGGCTGCCCTCTGCATAGTTTACCTGACTTTTTTTTTTCCTTTTTTTTTTTCACCCTTAAATTCAAAGCATAAAGTTGTCTTGATGGTCTTCCTTCAGTGGTACCTCAAACAGCCTCCATCTTCTTACTAGGTTGTTGTTTCTAACCAGGCATGATGATTCGTGTCTGTAATTCTGGCATTCAGAAGGCTGAGGCAGGGAGATTTCCAATCGGAAGCCAGCCTGATCTACACGGTAAATTCCAGGCCAGCTTTGGATACATCTCACAAAATGGGGGGGGGCGGGGGAGGGGCGTTATTTCTAAACTTGAAAGATAGAAAAGAAGTAGAAGAAAGAGGCGTCTTGTTTTGTACTTGTGATGGTTAATCTCAATTGTCACCTTGATGGAATTTAGCATCATCTAGGAGACAACCTGCAGGCATGCCTATGAAATCTAGCCTAGATTGGGTGGAAAGACCCACCCACGACAGGCCATGCCAGTTTTTTGGACTGGGGCTACAGAGTGAATAAAACCTAGAGAAAAAAACTGGGCACAGACATCCCTAACGCTCTTGTCCCCCTGCTCCCTGACTGCAGATACAATGCGACCACTTGCTCCTGCTTCTGCGGCCATCCTGATGGAATGTATCTCTTCACCCTGTGAGACAATTGCTTCTTGTCTGGGACCTTGTCAGGCCATGAAAACAGTAAGACACTGCAAGCTTTCCCTGGTTCCACATTGTCTTTCATTGTAGCGTTAGGGGTCATCTCGGTGCTGTCCTGGCCTTATGGAACTGTTCCTAGGGTCCTCACTACACCAGATGTGTTATCACCTCTGATCATAGCCTCTTCTATGTCAAATGACGTCATGGTCCACTTCATCTAGTGGGTCAACATGCAATCTCTTTCCAGGAAAACGCAAGTGCAAGAGCTTTGTAGAAGCCATGACTCCTCATATTCCCATAGTGTTCTGCTCCCTCTTGGTACAAATGTCTTCATTGCTAAGTGGGCTACAAACCTCTAGAGTTCAGTGAATGGAGCTTTTGATCCCCACTTACTTTAGAAAATAATAAAAATCTAATAAATGTTGGTTGATTGTAGGGGAACAATATGAATGAGTTAATTAGCTTTCTGCTGCTGTGATAAAATACCATGACCAAAAACAACTCAGGGATGAAACTTTTTTTTTTCTTACAGATTACAGTCTATCAGCAGCAGAGTCTGAAGAGTCTGAATCAGGAAGTCAATGCAGGAACCTGGAGGCAGGAATTGAAGCAGAGACCATGGAGGAGTGCTTGCTCAGCCTGCTTTCTTATACTACCGTAGACCGCCTGCCCAGAGGTTGCATTGCTTCCAGTGAGCTGGATTACTCCAGCATCAAGTATTAATTAAGAGAATGTCCTACCTACTTGCTACAGGCCAATCTGGTAGACAAATTTTCTCTTCTCAGATGACCCCAGGTTTTGTCAAGTTCGCACACAAGAAAGCCAACCAGCACAATGGCTAGCCATATCAAGCACAATAAACAGAGAGGAGAGGGAGAGAGCTTGCTGCCTGTGAATGTTAGGTAGTCATTGTTAACTTTTGAAGGAACCATTTCAGTTGAGGTAGTAGGAGTGGATGGTTGGAGACTAATCATTTCCAGTCGAGATGCTCCTCCACCCCAGTACAAGGAATCTGTCACTGAGTGGAAGGAGAAAAGAACATCTTAGCTTGAAAGAACAAAAGTAAAAAGACAGAAAACCAAATAAGTAAACACAGAGGGGAAAAAGCACTCACAGGACAATTTTAATGTCACATGGTAAGATTGGTTTACTGGAAGATTTTAGTCCTTTTTCAAGTCACAAACATTCCAATGGTCTCTTGGCTTACATATTACATTTATGTTACTAAGATGAAAAGCTTTTCCTGGTTCTGTCATTTTTTTCCAACTGCCCCTCTGTGTGTCCCTCAAAGAACATAGTTATCAGAATAATCTAATGTCAGTTTCAGGGTCAGTGTGCAGAAGACCCAGGCAGTTTATCCTTGGCTGGCAGGATTGGCATCAGCCACGTGTAGCCAGGGCCCTTGCATCGCCCCATTCTGATTTCCTTCCATGACCGCTTCCACACTGCTTGATTTTTACATATGTTCTGCCTGCTTATTTTGTGTTGTATCATGTATGTTGCTTCTGTCCTCCAACTTGTTAATATTTATGTTTAGTTGTCCCCAGAATTTGTTTTAGTCAATTATATATATTTTTTAATCTATACACTTCTTAATTTTTAGTTTCTGAAAGTCTTGTCTAGACTGTTTTCAAATGTGCCCCATCTTAGAGGGGCGCCTCATTCATGACTTGTTTTTTGTGGTTCCATCCTTTATTTCCTACAGTGTTTTGTTAGAGATGCTTCACATTCTTTGCCTAACAACTCCAGTGATTTAAATTCCTGCTGGACTAGATCTGATGTTTGTTTGATACCCTCGTGTACTGCTGGTTGATTATAAACCATGTTTGGTCGAATCCTGAAGAACTGTACTGAGGATGTGTTTTCCCAGATCCTTCTCTCTATGTGGAGAGATGCTCTCTGGGACTTCTGGGACCCATTTCACAGTCACGGGCTTTATGGGGTACCTGCTTTCCATTGATCTTTACCAGGCTCCTTTTCTGGATGCAGCTGGCATCAGGTCAGTCTGCCCTGCAGATTAAGGCCCTTCTCCGGTTTTTCCTACAGTTTGTATGACCCTAGAAGCACATTATGGATCAAAACAGACTTTCTTCCTGTTTTCTTGTGTTCCCCTTCCAATCCCACGCTCTTCTATTTCATCGTAAATATTCTTCATAACTTTGCCAATAAGCTCTCTGTTGTTCCGTGCAATGCTCCTTTTCAGTGTCAAAGTACTTACTGTCATCGTTAATTCTGTTTATTATTCATTTAGAAAGGGTCTCCCTACATAGCCCTGGCTATCCTGCAACTCCCTATGTAGACCAGGCTGACTTCTACCTCACAGAGGTCCACCTGTCTCTGCATCATAAGTACTGGGATTAAAGGTGTGTGTCACCAAACCTGGCCGTGAGGGTTCTTTTTAATCATCAAACTTTCCTGGTTTGTGGTTGTTAGGTATGTAGTCAATTTTTCTTCTAGAAGTTTCTATAAGAGTGTACTTTGAGTAAAGCAGACTGGGTGGGCTTCACCCAATCAATGGAAGATTTGAAAGGCATAAGAGTCTGTCTACTATAAGCAAGAAGGAATTCAGAAGGCTTTAACTCACTATGGACAGACACTTCATGGCTTCCTGGAACTGCTCGCTGGTCTGTCTGCATGCTTGCTGCCCCCTGCATGTGTTGGTCTTCTCAGCCACCATGACTACATAAACCAATCCTTTACAATCAACCTTTCTGTTTCTCTGTGTTTTCTGGAAAGTCCTGACCAACTCTCATTGTGTTAGCGGTGTTCTACAGAGCTGGTCATGGCTTCTTTTGAAAGATGCTTTCTTTTGTGGTTTTTCAGGAGTATTCTCCAACCTCATTGGCTGCTGTTTCTCAGCCTTACTCTCTCTTCCTCGTCCCACTCACCATGTCCCAGAGCTGAGTGCTTGGACCATTCTCAGCTCTTGTTGCTGAATCTCACAATGCTAACACGGCTTACTCACTGATATACCAACAAATCCCAGTGATTGTGTTCCTAGCCACAGCCTCTTATCTTTAGATTCGCGTGCACAGCTGCATACATAGTCTCTGTTACGCTATGTCAAAGCAAGCATCTTTGAGACAGACAGTGAATTCTGTCTCCTCCTAGACTGGATTCCCTCTCCATCTTCTCCATAGAAAGTTGGATATTACTATTCTAAATGCTTAGGCCCCAAACATTGCCCTTATCTCTAGGTCCTTCCTTCCTTCCTTCCTTCCTTCCTTCCTTCCTTCCTTCCTTCCTTCCTTCCTTCCTTCCTTCCTTCCTTCCTTCCCTCCCTCCCTCCCTCCCTCCCTCCCTCCCTCCCTCTTTCCTTCCTTCCTTCCCATTCCATATGCAGCATGTCAGAAAATCCTGATACATTTTCTTTGACATAAAAACAACCTAATCACTTCCTCCACCCTTGTTGCTACTGGGAGGCTGAAGGTGTGTGTGGTCAGGTGTTCTTGAGTAGCAGCTCTCACTTTTCGTCTTTCCCCTGTTCCCAGGCTTCTATTCCAATGACTTTCATTCTGATTGCACAGAACGATCTGTAAGAAGATCAAACCCCACCCATCACCCCTCCCTCTGCCTCCAACTAGTCAAAGTTTTTAACTTGCCCAGAGGGGAAGATTCTTTGTTTATAATTGCCCAAGAGACCATTTCCTGTCTCTTCTCCCTCCTCCCAGTTCCTCTACCTGCCGCCCTAGGGTGGTGTTCTCTCTACTCCTATGGTTTATGGTTGTGGTTATGGTTGGTTCTCTGCTGGAAGTATTCTTCCCACGGATGAATGTTCTCATTGCCCAGCCCTGACCTTCTCTAGTCTTTGTTCAAGGCCTCCTTTTTTGGGGGGAGGGGGATCTCCCAGATCATAGCATCTTCTTTTCCACTCTCTATCTGGTTCATCCTCTGGTTTTCTACAGCGTTTATCCCATTATTGGCCATTTGATTTTTTGAAAATGTATTTTCTATCTCTCCCCTCACCACTTTGCTTGTTCCATCGTGGAGGGTTTTTATTTCAGTGTGTGTGGTATTCTCAATCCTGAATACAACTCACCAACAATGAGCATTCCATAAATACACGTTGAAGGAGCGAAAAAAGATGGCTGTGATATCACCAGAAAGAGTCTAGTCTCTGATTTTTGGAGGTTATAATTTGTGCAGTCGATTTAGAAATTATATGTCTTCCCATAAGCCATCCACCTGTCACTCACAACAAATGCGTTTAGCCCCTAAATCTTCCTTGATTTCAGTCATTTGAATACCATGCCTGGGTTCTGCAGGTTGTGTTTAACCCTGAATACAAAGCACTTCTCCTTTTGATCGTACCTGTAAGTGTTCCTCATTCAGCCACAGCAGGAATACTCAAAATTCTCCTTGACCTATCACATTCTTCCCTGCTTCTCAGCCCCTCTATCCGTTCTCTCCTTGTCTCAGTCTAGAAGGCTCTGACTCTTTTTCATTCAGTGGAAGTTCAGAGTCTCTGCAAGCAAACCTTTCACCAGACACCTGGCCGTGACTCATGTCTGGGTCCTGGGAACACTTTGTGTGGAGTTCAGTTACAAGTCTACTATGTATCATGTTGCAGTCGGTGTGTTTGGGCTGCTGTGTCTCAGTTAGACAGAGAGCAACGTCAAGCCATCCTCCTTTTCGTTCCCAGGTTTCCAAAGCACCAGAGTGCTCTATTTTCCGCCCCAGGAACAAAGCCGTCTTTGAATTTACTCTTTTCTTAGGCTTCTTTCTCACTCTCATTCTTTTCAAGTAAAACGTTTAAAAGTTGCTCACGTGCATTTTCCTAAATGCAGTTGGTTTGACCGGAACATACAATCTTGGGATGGCTGTGGGGGTGAGCACACCCTTTTTGGAAGGAGGGAGAGGACAACATTTACAGATGAGCCCCCAAGTGTTCATTCGGTTGCTAAGCTAAGTACAGCAGCTCTTGCCCTGCAATTTGCTGCTGTGGTTTACATAGAGAAGACTAGATACAGAAAATACAGGATTTTAGATTGGGCATGGAAGTCTGCAGTTCCAGGGACGCTGGGGCGGAAAAATTATGAGTCAAGGCTGTGTAATAAGATCTTGTCTTGAAAAATTTTTTCTTCCTTGTTGTGAATGATACTAGGATACATTGTTAGTGTTTTTGAAAAGTTTTTCATAGAAAAAGTTACGTTTTAGAATAAAATGGTTGAGGAGCGCTGCGTGCGTGCGTGCGTGTGTGTGTGTGTGTGTGTGTGTGTGTGTGTGCAGTAGCTCTGTTTTGCGTGCTCCCAGAGAACAGCACTTTCTTCTTGCTTTTCCCCAAATTGAACACAACATCCACAAGGCATGAACCTAATTTGTGTTTTGAGTGCACTGATGCACAGGGCCAGAGTCAAGTAACCCCACACCCTAAGAAGTGGCTCTAACCCAGGATGACACAATCTGTATTTGTCCCATCGCCAACTTAAAAAAGAAAGAAATTGCTTAAAGGCCCTTTGTTACATAATAATGTTGTATTCAGACGGAGAGGGAAAGTTAGAGTAACACAAAAGGCAATTCTTTCTGTTTTCCATTTTATCCAACCCTCCAAATCAATTCTTTGCCTCTGTATCGACAGCGCTTCCTGGGGCTTTACGCCCTGTCATGGAACTTCCCATGGGCTGCCATTCAGCTGCTGGCCACGGGTTTTATGCGCCTCTCCAAGGCAGTGGAGAGAGCCACATGTGGGAAGAAGCTGGCTGATGAGTGGAGATTATTTCCAAATGTGGTTTTGTCCCTGTTTGGGGAAAAAAAAAAAAAAAAAAAGGTAGATAAACAAGAGAGTCATTTCTGACCATGAGAGAATTAAATTCAAAAGGGGCCACTTCCTGCTCCAGGCTCAGGCTTTCCCAGTCCAGAGCAGAACCCGAGGGTTTGAGCTCTGCAGTAAATATTCTTGACCTTTCTATGCAGGCTGATGGCTGCGGCACATTAGAAAAACAAGAGGAGCCAACTGCCTAAGGTGGACTGAGCTCTCCTTCGCATTCTTTCCCGTTGACTAACGCGTAAACAGAAGCCTGTCGCAGAAGCGTAACTGAGAGAACACCTTTTCAACGCGGCGCATGTTGCACTACGCAGATTGATGAGCAAGTCTTTTACCCCTTCCGTGGTGAATAAAACGTGTTCGGAGTTAAAAGTTATTAGACAGATTTCAAGTAATAACTAAAAGCAGTTTGATGGCCCAGACTCTCCCGTAGTTTTGTCCAGCTGGCACAAGCTGACACAAGGATTTTTCTGGAGTAGGGTTTTAAGAGTCTATCAGCAAATCAGAAAACGAGTACTTAAGTGCAGGATCTTCATATAAAATAAGAAGACCGGGAACGATTTACATTATCAGTCTAGTAGTTGATTGAATATATAAAATATTCCACACAAATCGTCTCTAGTGATGTCTGCTTGGAGAAGCACACATCTGGCCTTGTCAGGGCCCTTGTCTGGTAGTCCTTTCTTTATGGCACTATTCTTAGCTGTTTAGGGGTCAACTTCCTTGCATGGTGAGAGATGGTTTCTCCACCCCTGGAAGCCATTTTTGTTCTCTCGTGCACAGTGTTTGGCCACTCATGAAATCAATATATCAGCAACTTCATTAGCCAGAGGACGAGCAGCGATTGGTTCTCGGAGCTCAGCTGTTGCCATCTGGAACAGGCAGTTTTGGTAGTGGACAGACTGCAGACGCATCTGAGCGGGACAGACATGACAGCGGCAATGAGAGATTCTCAAGTCTCTGAGATTCCCCAGAGATACGTGTCTTCCCTCAGGGCTCTGAGTTGCCCGAGGGTTATTCTAGAATGCCTTCATCTTTCTGCTTTGAATTCAACGCAAATTAGTTACTTACTTGTGGAGCTGGAACTCAGAGAAAGCCGTTTCTTTTTTTTTTTTTTTTTTTTTTTTTTGGTTTTTCGAGCCAGGGTTTCTCTGTGGCTTTGGAGCCTGTCCTGGAACTAGCTCTGTAGACCAGGCTGGTCTCGAACTCACAGAGATCCGCCTGCCTCTGCCTCCCGAGCAGAGAAAGCCGTTTCAACATACACTGCATACCTAGTACATTGGAAGAAATTCTATTGAGCGTGAGAGATGTACAACCATGGACCTCGCTCATTTGCTATAGCCTACTATTGAATTAATGCATTATATGTTACCAGAAGTATCTGTAAGCATTGCTTGAACATTTGTATCATTTGGCATCCTTTTTTTACTTCACAGCTAAAGCTAATATTAATTAAGAGTGAAGGGAAGTATTCATCAAAATTACAGGTTTTTTCTGTCTGAAATTTTATTTTAGCTCTCAATATCTTTAAAGCACTGTTGATGCTTAAGGGGATACTTTGTATTATGCATAAGTTATTAACATGTGCTTATAGACAGATAGCTGATAACACAGATATCTATATACTTTCTGTTCAGATCAACTAGTAAACAGGAGGTCTAGATGCAAGCCTGTGATATTTTGCACTGACGCTGGAGTTGGGTTTGTTGCTTAACCTCTCTATGCTCCATGAAAAAAAAAGAGACATTGGAATCGGGGAAAGGGTTGTGTCCCCCCTCCCTGTCCCCCCTCCTTCAAAAAAAATCCTATGACCTCATGACTAGAAAAATAAGTGGGTTTTGTTTTAAAATGCTTTGGTGATTAGCAACAGCAGCAGCCAGATAGTACTTTTTACAGTTTCATTTGGCTTGTTTATAAAACAAACAAACAAAAGCAACAAAAAAAGCAATTGGAGAAAATAAAGCCAGTTGACACATAGTTAAACAAGCTTACTGAAGCCTTAGGAAAACTTCCTGGGGTAAAGGACTCCAAAGTCATTGGCTTACCTGACCAGCTGGGGAGAGGATAAAACGAGCCAACAACCTAACTTAAAAGTTATGTTCATAGCATTTTAGAACCATGAAAGAATACTTTAAAAAGATGACCCAATTTTTATACCTGTCTCATTGAAAGGGAGAAATTCTGACCTGGAAATTAAAATGTCATATCTAAAATTGATAAAGTTAGATACTCCACCGTTTTTGTAAGATTATCAAACATTTTTCTTAAACAAGTTAATGATGTATCAAAGTGTATTAATTATATGTATAATGTCATCTCATTTGACAATTTTCTTTCTTTTTTTCCCCCCTTTTCTTCAGAACTGGGGAATTGAATCCAGAACTTTAGGGAATGGTATCCAGCCTAGTACTTTACTGATGAGGCTCTACTTGGACAATTTCCAAATTTTGACTTTTGACATGTTAAAAAAAGTTCCCGACTTTCTGTTTTTTGTTTGTCCCTGAAGGCCAGCTGTAGGAATAATGCCTCAAGTCCAGAGCTACAGCAGGGACCCCCTCATAGGATTGATTGTTGTTTACTTGCTGTGAAGAAGGCTCAGAGTCTGGCTTTGGATGCTGGGTCCCATATTTCCTGACATCTGCTCGCAACCCACCTGCCCCTCGAGGACTCCCCAGCTGCCTGGCTCCCGCTGCTTCCACCCAGTCTCCTTGTTTGTCTTATCTTGACCCCAGGCCTATGCTCACAGGGCAGTGTCTCCTCCTCCTCCATGGAACCTTCTCACTGAGTTCTTCCCTAGCCCACTTAGAACAAACTTACTCCACTCCCTGGACAGTCTCTTTGCTACACTGTTTCTTCCAGCAGGCAGGCTTCTGGTAGGTCACGTGCTTTTCTTATTGTGCTTACTCTCTGCTCCCTCCACTGGAATACATGATCCCCAAAGCAAAGTTGTTGTGTTGGGTTTGTACTCTAACCCCAGTATCTAAGGCAAAGTGGGTACCTAAGAAATGTATAGACGAGTGAGAACAGACATCCTTTGCCTTCACAGAGTGGCTGACCTTAGCTTCTGTCAACTAGTGCTATGTTGGGTTCTTCTTCCTCAGGTGTTTGCTTGATTGAACCAAATTTTTTGGACTGAACTTTTTTCACCGGGTCATTTTTTGAAAAAGTGTGATCTGTCTGCTCATCACAGTAGAAATCAGTATTAGTTAGGGGCCACACACATAGCCCAACAATACTTCCTGGGGACACCCCTTCAGTAAGGCTATGGGAACTGTAATTTCTGCAGGAAGCCACCTTTAGTGTTGCTTAAATGTTCCAACGCTCCAGGCAAAAGGCATTAACAACACTGCTCTGCTTTACCTTGGTGAATTCTTTAGAGGCCCAAATATACCACGCATGGAACATTCTCATAAAAAGTGATTTCTGGCATTCATTTGTTGGAAAAAGAAAACAAGATGAGTTTAGGAATTCACATCCTTTAAAATGATATTTAAATACAGTTTTAAGAAGCCCAAGGGAAATCGTCCGGGAAAACATGGCATTTATAAACATTTTACTTAAAGTATCCTTTGGATCTTTGTCCCTAACAAATGGTCTTCTCCCTACACACTGCTATGTAGTTGGCAGGGGCTCTTAGTGCAGAACATCTAGAATGATATTTAAGAGGCACTAATGTAAAGATCTCCTCAGAGCTGCAAAAGGCAGTTTGGAGAAGATATGTTTTTTACCATAGTGTCTATGGTAAAGCCTTAAAAAGATTTGGGGATAATTTTGCTTCTTTTTAGTTGATGATAACTTGATATGTAAGGATAGCATAGGGAGGTACCAAAGCATTGATGTAATGTCAAACCTGGTTTTGAAATGCCATCCTTAGCAGGTGGAACTGGAGATTCTGTTCTGGGTACAGTGTAAGAGGCCCTTGCTAGATGGGGAAGTTGGGTAGTGTGTAAATGAAGGGCACGTATAAGGGAGAAGACACTGTGATTGCTCTTATCAAGTGTTCCCAAGGCTGAACACAGAAGAACCTGGATGTTCTGTTTCCAGAAGCAAATTTTAGTTTTAGATTCAGGCTTGTGGACACTTTGATATACTTCATTTCATTCATACTTTATCATAATGATTTATAGTGCAATCATTGTTATTACTACTCCCTTTTTGGGGTAGTCGCTGGTAGTGTTTGTGCTTGTCCAAGGTCACAGAGCTAGGAAATTATAGACCCTGCCTACTCTACTTAGAATTTAAGGCAGGTGATGTTTCTACCAACACCATTGTCTACCCACTAAGTTTATAGAGACACACAGTTCAGTTCCACAAAGGGGACAGCAGGACCTTTCAGAGAAAAACGACACTGTTAGGGAGGGATGGTCACTGGGAACTCAACCAAAGGATACTTGCTTTCCAAGGATCTGCTAATTCCTCCCCACTTCACGAGCGTGCTCACGCGCGCGCGCACACACACACAATCTACAAATGCTAACACAGAACCAAAAGACCTCTGGATGAGAGGCCGATTTGAGGAAACTAAGCTATTTTGTCAGTCGGTGAGAGGCTCAGCGCCTTCATTCTGTGAATTCATAGTCTGAGACTTTTCCTTTGTTTCTGTTCATTTCTTTCGTCCCCTTATCAAGTAAGTGACTTGGCATGGAATGGGCAGGTAGGTAAAGAGTGCATATGAGAGTCAGGGCGGTGTAAGTTACCAGGGTGGATTCTCAGGCATGCTCTTGTTATTAGGATAAGCAAAGAATGTGAGTGGGGAAAACCCTCCGCTTTAGAGGGAGAAGCGGAGAGTCCTGCAGAAGACAGGGAGGAAGGAAAAATCACGCTTGGGTGGCCATTTTGTTGTACTTCCTCCTCTTCAAATAGACTGATGCTTAGTACATTTTTTTGTTGAATAGAAAATGGCTTAACGCCAGGTGGTGGCGGTGCACGCCTTTAATCCCAGCACTCCAGAGGCAGAGGCAGAGGCAAATGGATCTCTGTGAGTTCGAGGCCAGCCTGGACTACAAGAGCTAGTTCCAGGACAGGCTCCAAAGCTACAGAGAAACTCTGTGTCAAAAAAAAAAAAAAAAAGAAAGAAAGAAAGAAAAAAGAAAAAAGAAAAAGAAAAGAAGAAAATTATCTAACCAGACCAGTTAGAGAGAAGCTCCCTCGTGTTGTGCACTGTGCTGTGTTCTGGGGAACGCAAAATGAACGAGATCAAATCTCTTTCCTTTAAAGGATCACACAGCACAGGAAGGAAAGACCACCAAAGAAAGAAATGCGACGAAAAAGTGCTGAGGATAACCACAGGAAATCAGGGGCTCTGTGAGAGCAGAGAGGAAAGAATGTGATTTAGTTTGTGGGGTAAGATGTGGGCTGGTGAAAGGGTAGCCTGTAAGCCAGCCGAGGAAGAGGAAGCCATGCCTTGTCTTTGGGGATGGGAGTTCACCTGGTTAAGTGAGGGATACATCCCACGTGCAAGGAACTATTGGAAACACAGCCTCTTGTGGAATCTGTGCAGTGTGTCGGCCTGGAAGGAGAAGACACTTGAAGAAGTGGAGGAATCCGGTTCTAAATGGGCTTGTGTATTGCCTGATGCAACCTTTGAGGATTTTAGACAGTGCTGGGCTCTGTTTCTGGAGGGTTTGTCGGCAGTTACTTGGAACTCAAGCAGAAGTGAATCTAGAAAGCTGTGGCCCTCCGCGTGGTAAAAAGCAGGACTTCTTAAGTAAGCCAAGTAGCAATAGATACAGATCGGTCCCCTAGAATTAAAAGGAAGAAATCTCTCTCGGGTTTCCAGCCAGAGAGCTTTAACAGAAAGGGCTGGGTGTTTTTTGGAATGAAAAGCGTTTATCAGCTGAGATGGTGATACTGGGGTGGTAGTGTGAGATCTAGGGAAGGCCTGGAATTGGGACCATGTGGCCACTGCGGTTTTGAGTGGATGACTCTTTTGAATTGAATTCAGGAAATGACCTAAAAGTGACTTGTGCAATAAAATGAGAAAGAAGACTCTGAAGCAATCATGAGAAAGCCCCATTTGTGAATTTTGGATCATCCAATGGAAAGAGCCCCAGAGCCAAACAAAAGTCTGGAGTCCCACCCAGCCCTTCCAGCAACCCTTTCCCCTCCAGCTTCCCACCTTGGGTATATATGGGATCACTGGCATCCCAGCACACAGGGGTCACATTAGACCAAGGGGGACCTCGGAGACCACGGGAGAGAGGAGGTGGATGAAGCAGGAGAAAACAAACAAGGTGTCAGGGCTACTCCAGCTCCAGCCACACTTCCTGACCCCCGGTCAGGGCTGCTTCCACCACCCACGCGGCCGGGCTCCTCCCGGTGGGGACCACAGGACGTCAATCCCAGGCGCCCCGCCCCCTTCCGTGCCGGGCGGGGTCTCCGCGCCGCCGCCACGGGCGCACGCGAGGTCGCGCGGACGGGGCCGAGCCGCGGGTGCCGGGAGGTGGCCGGGCCACCCGCGCCGCCGCCCCCCAGCCTGACGCACGGAGGGCCGGGCAGCGATTTGCCGCGGGCCCGCCGCCCGGGCCGCTCCGCCCCCGGCCCGCCTCCCTCCCGCCTCGCCCAGCTCTCCGCCCGCCGCGCCGGCGTCCCCGCGTCGTCCCCAGCGCCCGCCAGCCCGGCCCGCGCCAGCCAGGTGAGTGCGGCCGCGCGGGGCGAGGGAGGCGCAGGCCACGCTGGATAGGGACGCGCGTGGCGCGGGCGGAAGGCCGGGCGCGGCCTCCCCCTCCTTCCATTCCACGCCGCTGGCCGGCCGGTCCGCGCCCGCCGCAGACAAAGCGCCCGAGGTGCGAGCCCCCGCGGGCCCTCCCCGCTCCCGCCGCCTCGGCCTCGGCCCGCACCCGTCGCGCCCGCGTCCTGGCGGGGTCCCCGGGCCCCGAATCCAGCAACAGGTTTGAATGTCAGCCTGGATTCACGGGATCGTCTCCCCCCACCCCTGCCTCGCGTGCGGGCATCCCGGGCAAGCCCCTGCGTCTCTGCGTCCCGGCCCGCTCCTTTGTGTGCGCCGGTGGCCACCGGTGCGGGACGCGGGCTGCAGGGCCCGTGCTCAGGGGTCACCCGTAGGACTCGGCTTCCTCGGGGCCTGCGGGCGGGCCACCGCTCCAGCCCTAGAGGGCCACAAAGGGAGGCCCGAGGTACTTGGCCAGGGTGCGGGGACAGTGTCCTCTGGAACGAAAGAGAGCTGCGGTCTACCTAGCTCTGGAGGGGATGGTGGGATTCACCCTGTGTGCGGCAGGGGTGTGCAGACACTGACAGCCCCGTGGCTCTCCCGGCTTTGACATCCTCTCACACGTGGCCCTGAGCCAGAGAAGTTGGGAGCGCTGCTGTGGGGATCACTCAGCAGCTGCTGTTTGACAGGTCCTAGCCGTCTTCAGGTTGTGTTTGAGTCCAGCATAACCCTCCATATGCCTGCCAGTAGTTTGACAAGCTCTCACATTAAAATTGGCACCCGGGGTACCCCAGGGTGGAAAATCCATGTGGTTTTCTTTGGTTGGATCAATTTTATTTTCTTAGTGGGATGGATTTACCCCCATCCAGGAAGGAATCTCAATAAAGAACAATTTATCTTCGTTTACAAGCCTTGGGTCTTGTCACACCTCGCTGGTTCCATTGGTATGGTATTTTAGTGTAACAATACTAAATAGAAGGAAAATATCTTCCTTCTGCTTTAGGCAATAAAATACTTTCTTTGTTCTAGAACCAGGAAGCCTTTACACATAATACTTTTTGTGGCTAGAACTTGGTGGCTACCTTTACCCTGTGACAAACAGCAAAAAACTCCAAAGGGATTGCAAAGCATTTACACTTCTGTATTGATTGTTTTTGTATCTCCAATTCCAGGAAATCGGTTTGCTGAATATGTATTCAGACATTCCAGATGAAACTTAACCTTAGCAACTGGCCCTACTCTGTGTATTTAAAGAGTTTACCCGCATTTCAGCCACTGTGAATGAGTACTGGAATAGTCCATGGGAGAGAATAGGGTGCAGTGGTGGACGTAGGAGTCTGAAAATACATGCAGAACATACAGCAGAAAAGTTGGGTCTACCAGGGTTTCAGATGATTGACAGGTACCCAGAGGAGGTATTTTATACAGGCCCTTTTACTAATGATGTATCTGAAAAGTTAGAAAAAATTGCATTTTGATATAATATATATTATAGTTGCATTTTGATCTTATATATACATACACATATATGTGTGTATGTATGTATTCTATAAGGATTTCCTTAGAACAAACACAGTCTATAAAGTTGATTTTTTTTTTTTTTTTTTTTTTTTAGGGAGTAAGATTATAGCCGATTAATCTGGTTTGTACAGTTTCTTTGGAATAAGTTCACGTTATTACAAACACCACTCATGTGTAATAACTAACTTCAGAAAACTGTTTTAGCTCATGTAGGCAAACAGTAATCTCTTGGGAAAAGTAGGCCTTTAACTTAGTGAGCTGGTGAGTGTTTGTCAACCGGACTTACCTGGGAAGAGGGAGTCGCAATTAAGGAATTGCTTCTTATCAGATTGTCCTACTGTAGGTAAGTCTGGGGCTTTCTCTTGGTTGCTGGTTGATGAGAGAGGGCCCAGTTGACTGTGGGCTGGTGGTCTTGGCTTATGTAATAAGAAAGCAAACTGAGCAAGTCATGGAAGCAAGCCAGTAAGCAGCACTCCCCCGGGGCCTCTGCTTCAGGTTCTGCCCTGAATTCCTGCCCTGGCTTCTCCTTGATGGACTATAACGGTGTGAAGGAAATTCTCTCCTCCCAAGTTGGTTTTGGTCAGTTCCCGTCTCACAGTAACAAAAACCTAATTAGAATAGGAAAGCAGGGTATCTTTTAAGAAAAAGGAGCAGAAACTTAGTTTCTGTATAGCCTTGTTTGAGATATTTTTCATGCCATAGAATTTACCCTTACATTGTACGGTTTTGTAGTGTTGAATATGAACAAGATTGTGTAATCATCACAGCCAATTAGGCAGGCACTACGTCTCCATGCCTCTGGATTTGCCTTTTCTGGACATGCCATGAATGGGATTATGCATTGTATGGTCCTCAGTGCCTCTCACGTAGCTTGCCGTCAGTGTTCCTATTACAGCATTGCTATTTTTATGGGAGAATAATATTCCATTGTGTGGATATACCACAGTTGTTCGTTTCAACTGATGCATATTTGGGTTGCATTCGCTTCTGCCATTTTGTTTAATACTTCAGTGCATACTCATTCTCAAATATTTTATGAACATATTTCATTTCTCTTGGGACTATACCTCTGTGTGGAATATTTGGTCACATGGTGACAACTGTTTTGAAGAACCATTGCAGAGCTTCTATGCATGGGCATTCTCATCACCAGTGCATGCAGGTTCTACTGTCCATTAATTTATGTTGATGTGCTGTCGGTGATAACGCTCAGAGCCTTGCACGTGTAGGCACCTTACCAGCTGAGCTTCACCTCCGTACACGAGGCTCCTGCTTTTTCCACTGGTTATGTTTGTCCTATCCAGCCTAATGGTTGCCAAGTGGTATGAGTTTTATTTGCATCTCGCCTTTTTGTTTCTCTTGGTATTTGTGTATTTTCTTTGGAGACATGTTTAGAGTTTGTCTTCACGGGTATTTTCATATTTGATTTCTAAGTCATGCTAGAACGTAGATTTTATGTAGTTTTCTGGTAGGTGCAGAAAGATTCTATGATTTGCTTGTTTTTTAAGCCTTACAGTTGGAGACAGGGTCTTAATGTGGACTTGTGTTTTTTGACTTTACTTCCTGCATTCTTTTACTTGGTGAGGTGTGCAGAATTATGTTTCGCTTGGTTAATAAATGACAAAGCTGGGGGAAAAAATTAAACCAGATGAAAGGAAGCAAGTGTATGAGCATTCTGTTTTGCTACCAGATTTTACCATGCTTCTTAAAAATAGGTAGATTTCTTCCATCCTAATGGAGGGAGGGCGTGGTTTCCTTATTTCAGGTGGAGAACCAGGGTCATGGAATGTCTAATATCTGCTTCTTCATGCCCACCTGATCCTAGAGCCCTGTGTTCAGGCTCCCAGACAGGTAGCCTCTGCATTCAGTGGCTTCTATTTTCCCGTTAATTTATTCCCTCTAAGACTAAAGTGATTGTGCAGTTTTGTACAAAATATAATTATGTTTCTCTGGGTTAAACTGGAATTAAATTTTATTTTGGAGGGTGCAGTTTCACTTTGAAGTATTGGTTCTTATTCCAGCTTTTATGCACCCCTAAAAGTTCTCACGTGTGAAGAATTCTCAACTGCTTAGAAGCTAGGTAGGGACCATAACATATAATATTTATTCTTCATGGCAAACTCACTGTGAAGTGTGTTTGACACATAAGCAGGGACTAACATTTGTCAAATAAGCAAGTCTATATTAATTAGGAAAAATGGTATTTTTTTTAAAGTATAAGATTTAGAAAATCTGGAATGGATAAAAACTAGAAGTTAATTCTCTCAGTACCGTGTCCTACAGAAGTCACAGGTCTGTTTAAGCACATGGTGACTAGCATGCTCGTTTTCCAACTTAACTCAGTAGACACATAGAGTAGCTGGACCATGGGTGTCTGTTGAATGAGCCTCTCTGAATAAAATAGAGTTTGCTCTACTAACTAGAGCAGCTCTGGGAAAAGAATCTTTGGACTCTGCCTTTAATTTATGTTTTTATTTATCAGAAATGGAACGTGGCAGTTACAAAAACTGAAAGAATGATGGGGATACGGAGTAGATGCTGAGCATCTGTCTCCTTCCCGTCCCGTCTCTTTACCCCTTTACCCCTGCAGGCGCTCCTGCTTCGGGCATCATCTGTCAGCACTGTCACTCACATTTCTGTACCTGTATCTTTGCACTTATGTGTGCTTAAACACACATCCACATGACCACATGCACAGCCATGCATTCACGGGCAGCTTTTCTTGCACAGATGAGATCATCATCCATGTATCTTTGAACGTGTCAAGACTGCTGCATCTGTAGTCACAAATGATGAACATGATAATTATGTTCCCCTCTCAGTTCGCCCTGCCTGGTTTTGGAGTTCAGATTAAACAGGGCCTTCAGAGATTAGCGAGACACTTTCCCTGTTGCTGGGCTCTGGGACAGCTGCAAGTGCCTATCTATCCTGTCAGTATGAGTTAGCTAGCTATCACCTGACCCCTGTGAGGAGCAGGGCACTCCGAGGTGACCTTTCTGATGTTCCCATTGTTTTTGGGCTATCAGTTCTCTACACTTGCTTCCTGTTACACTTTATGAGTTGATGGAGGTAGATGATTAACTAAGTCAGTATATGTAGGGTCAGAGTGGCCTTTCTCACAGAGAATGCTAACGTAAAGTCCTCCATGCCTGCCTGTTGACTGGCTGTGGATGGTAGGTGAGCTTCCTACCCCTCCAGACTCCCACTGTCTTCTCAGAGTTCAATATTTTCTACCCACAGGGTCTGGAAGTCTTAACTGAGATATGAGGTCATATATGAGAAAGCCAAGTAGTTGCCTGTGATAGAAATGAAAAGGACTGGAGGTACAGTTTAGTTGGTAGAGTTTGCGCCCAACATGCTTGACGCCCCTGGACTGAGCACTACACAAACGAGGAGTGGTCACACATCCTGGAATACCAGTACTTGGGAGGTAGAGGCATAAAGCTCAGAAGTTCAGTCCTTGGCAGTAGGGAGAACTTGAGGCTAGCCTGGCATACATGAAACCCTGCCTCATGAGAAGTGAAAAGAGGGGTGGGGGGTAGTAAGATTTATCAGTGTTTGATGCCAAGCCTGATATAGAAAGTTTGATCCCTGAGACCTAGGAGAACCAGTTCCTACCAGTTGTCTGTGACCTCCACAAATCACCAGAGCAGATGTTGTCCCTCACCCCTAAGTCAAAACTAAAGTGAAAAAGAAAAAAAAAAAAATCAAACGTTTTCTAGTAATAAACTTCCACATGCCTTTCAGTGTAACTTGTTACTGTGGCTGTTATGGTTATGGTTGAGTTTAGTAAGAACAAGGAAGCGGATGGAGTGATGGCGTTTGGCTGGGGATTTATAAAACTCCTAGGCTCCTTAGGCTTTAATTTTGGCAGATAGTTCTCTCCAAACACTTGAGTCTTTGGAGGCAGGCTAGTAGGAGAAACAGTAGAGTGTGCAAGCCTGGGTTAGCCTTATGGTATCTGTTATGTTACCTGTTATCTGTTTGATTTCAGACAAGTGAGCATCGTGTTGGCATTTGAATACTTCCATCTTTTTTTTTTTTTTTTTAAATCAGTAATTAGTGACAGACATTCAAATTGCTTGGGTCAGTAAGATGAACTGTAGGCCCAAGTGGGAGGGGTAGTCTATGTCATATTTTCCTTGGACATGTCACTCACCTCCTCAAATTCTGAGGAAGAGAGCTGGTCTCTTCCCCGCCTGTCAGTGCCTAGCCAGGTTGTGTCATTCACGACAGCAGTCCCCTCTGGGGCGGGGATACAGGGAGTTAAGTGTGGAATGTCCTGGAAACTGAAATACTGATGTACAGAAAGCCCATCCAGGGTCGAAGGAGACTACTTATTTATTAATGATTTCCATGAATAAAATACAGATAGAGGATTGTTAATGTGTCCTAATGTCTGTGCTTAGGAGTGGTCTTTTTCCCCCTAATACTTTGTTTTGCTCATGATGGTTTCACCTACATAATTTATTACTTAGTACTCATTTTATTTTCAGTTTGCTCAGGTAGGGGGCTGGGTGGTTCCTAAGGGGACAGTGGGGTGAGTATATATGTGAGACCTGGACAGGACAGCTCCTGACAGTGGAGGATGTGCAGAAGCTGCAGCTCCTTGGAACGGAGTTGAGACGATCTGCATTAGAATTCCATCTTCTCTGAACTTGCAGGGTCATTTAGAACGGAGCCTGCCCTTGTCCGCTGGTTTGTAAAGAGCTATTGATTAAATTCTTGAAAGATGGTAATATTGTTTTTCCTTTAATAGGGATTGCTAGAGTGTTTGCTCCTCTTTCAGTTTCATTGATTGGATATCTTGGCAAGCTTTGAGTTAGGGATATGCAAAACTAAAAATGGTATTGGAAGATCACAAATGAAATTGATGCCCAGTAATCCCACAAAAGGATTGGGTAACTCTGTGGAGGCTTCAGCTACTTAATGGGAGTGGAACTTGCACTGTTCAGAGAGAACTTTTGTCAGGGTGAGCTCAGATTACATCATGTAGACTTCCACTTACATTGAGTGAAGTGCCGTGGTCCTCCTCATTGTCCTCTTCATTGTGGTAATGATCACGTGTTGTCCTCCTCCTCCTCCTCCTCCTTCTACTACTACGATACAACAACAGCACATTGGAACTAAGGGTAGGAGTTAGAAGAGGTAGATCTTGTCTTCATAGAGCTTATCATTTAATTGGGAGACAAGGAATGAAGAGCAGGTCTGTCTGCTCTTTGTAAAATCCACGTGTTGAGTTGGGCTTTGGTAAAGAGTCACAGTCTCCTGAGGAACACTGACAGGAACAATGCCACCTTTTGAAGATGTAACTGTGTGTCTATCTTGGTTATCTCAGAGGTTATTTTGCTTTATATAATGAGGTAAGTCTCTTTCAAGAATTGTTCTGGCCGGGCGGTGGTGGCGCACGCCTTTAATCCCAGCATTTGGGAGGCAGAGGCAGGCGGATCTCATTGAGTTCGAGGCCAGCCTGGTCTACAAGAGCTAGTGCCAGGACAGGAACCAAAAGCTACGAGAAACCCTGTCTCAAAACAAACAAACAAATAAATAAATAAATAGAATTGTTCTGTGTGGACTGGTGCCCAAACTCTTAGACTGGCTCTGAAAGCCAAAGCCAAATTTGAAACCCACCCTGGGGTGGCCCAGTAGGTCTTAATGCTGGACAACTTCTAGCCTTTGTCTCAGCAAACAGGGTTTCTCTGTAGCTTTGGGGCCTGTCCTGGAACTCATGCTGTAGATCAGTCTGGCCTTGAACTCACAGAGATCTGCCTGTCTCTACCTTCTGAGTGTTGGATTAAAGGCGTGGGCCACCATTGCCCGACCTGCATTCTTACATCCTTAGTCCATTGCAGAGCAGAAAGTGGTATAAATACATAACAGGAAGTCCATGGAGGATGACATGAAGGCAGACGGACTCATGCAGCGGGGACCAGATGTGGTGAATAGGTTTTGTTCCGTGGGCCATGGTGAAGACAGCTGCTGGATCTCATGGGCAAGCCACTGTGGTCCCACCCTGCCTGTTGTCATGGGTGGGAGTCCTGACGGCATGAGTGTTGGTACTTGCTGTCCCTGGTGTAGGTAAGATACACAGCATGCTAAAAACCACAATAGGTGGGTGGCTTTTAAGTTTAGATTTTTCAGGGAGAGAGGCCAGTTTGACGAAGAAGCTGACAGTGTGCTGGACTGGCAAGCAGCCCCACCCAGCTAGGATCCAAGTACATTTAAGGAGAAGTGGTGTTGGTGGGGAAAGTCTCAGTAGACAGTGGAGGAAAATTAATTTCTGAATTTTGATTTCGAATTTCTCCCACTCACTACATTATTTTCACAGTTGATCTTAGTCCAAGTGCTTTTTATTATAAAAAGCTAGTTGTGATGTAAATGGGTAGTGCATGCATTCACTGCAGTTTAGAAGAGGCAAACAGACACGTGTAGAAGGCCCAGTTTTAGTCTCCTGCCTTGAACCCTTTCCTCTGGGAAGCAGCCAGGCTGAGGATCACGGGCCCTCCCGGAAGCACCCATTTTCTACATGTGTGTTTTCTTACTCCTTTGACGTAGAAGACACCGCAGTCCCTGTGCCCACACTGTCTGAACCTCATGCCAGTACGTGAAGAGCTCTGTCTGTTCTCCCCTAAACTCTAACTCTCTTCTTACCTCCCTTTCCTCTCCCCTCTTCCTGCTGCTCCCCTCCTCCCTCCCTCCCTCCCTTCTCCTCTCCCTTCTTTTTTGCTGGGTTTTTTTTTTTTTTTTTTTTTGAGGCAAGGTCTCCTGTAGCCCAGATTTGTTTGGGACTTTGTGTAGCTGAAGATGACATTAAACTCCTAATCCCCCATGCCTTTGCCCCTGAGGATTGAGGGTGTGAGCCACTGCATGTGATTACTGTGGGTTTTTTGTTTTTTTTTTTTTTTTGAGACAGGCCTTGCCATGTTGCCCAGGCTGCCTTTGAGCTACACTGGGTCCTCCCTTAGTTGTTTCTTTTCTCTCCTCCTCCTTTTTCTCTTCCTCCTCCTTCTTCTGTGTATTAGAGAGAGAGAGAGAGAGAGAGACAGACAGACAGAGAGAGAGAGAGAGAGAGAGATTATGTTTGGTGTTGGGGGTCTAACTCAGCACCTCCTACAAGACAAAGTCTATGCCTTGCCTCGTGTGGGTCAATGCTCCGACCCTGAGCCTCTCCCCAGCCCCTTGTTCTGGAAT
The DNA here is from genome assembly GCF_950005125.1 of Chionomys nivalis. Taxonomy (NCBI): domain Eukaryota; kingdom Metazoa; phylum Chordata; class Mammalia; order Rodentia; family Cricetidae; genus Chionomys; species Chionomys nivalis. Next base: position 6,565,286 of record NC_080107.1, read on the forward strand.
GGTTTTAGATGTATTTTCCAAGGGATTCCTCTCATGCCCCTTACCTGGTTTCAGTTTCCCCTGACTTTTTCTTAGAATGGAAGATAGTCAAAACCAAAGCCACGCTGGCATGTAACTGGTGACTAAAGGCCGGGCTTTATTTGGCCGTCACCGGTTTTCCGCTAACTGTCCCTCTTCTGTTCCAGGACCCCTTGGAATATTAGACTGCATTATGGCTTTTCTCTCGGCTCAGCTTGTGTTCTTGGATGACCCTAAGAGTTTTGAGAAGTGCCAGTGAAATATTCTATTAGAATACCCCAGAACAGCCCTGAATGTGTGTGTGTGTGTGTGTGTGTGTGAGAGAGAGAGAGAGAGAGAGAGAGAGAGAGAGAGAGAGAGAGAGAGAGAGAGAGAGAGCGCTTCCTCATGATCACAGCAGTGCTATGGGTATATGTCTTTAATAAATCTTGGTATTTCTGTAGTTAAGCCCGCCACTAATTTTATAAACCCTACCTTATAACAGACACTCTGGTGATTTAATAAGTTATAGTGGTTAAGACTGGGTTTTGGAGCTTGATCAGATCTGTCCAGACCCTAGCGCTGCCCCACAATGTGATCTTGGGTTTCTTTCCCCTGATTCCCACCTTTAAGAGCTGTGTGAGGACTGAATGAGGAACTGTGTGAGATGCCTCGGGAAGCATTTGGCGTGACTCTGATGCTGCATGCGTGCTGATCATTATTAAAACGTTACTGTTTCGGTTGTTAGAATAATACTGTAGTCGTTTATTTTTTGTTCTTTCACAGATGATGGAGAGGGAAGGTGCATGTCAGAGCATTCCTAGGAACTGGGTCTTGGGTCTCTAATACCTTAGTAGGTTCCTTAAAGGACCGGAATGAAGATCGGCATCCAAAAGGGATTGTTAGGGTACTGTACAGGATGCAGTCTGGGCAGCCACGGCTGTCTCACCGGGTGACTAACAGTCCCATTCTAGTGCTCAAAGCCTAAAGGATTCCTGGGTGGAAAGCTGCTGGTCTGCAGCCTTTGTGGGAGTCCCAAATCCGACACGTGGGAGGAGCGCACAGCAATAGGACAGATGAACTCGCCGTGAGAGTGCGAACGCACAGGCAAAAAGGAGTTCCTCATGTCCTTCCACGTGGGCTGCCGTGCCTAGAGTAGGGTTAGGTCTTCAGGTTAAGTAAAGTCCTTACAGCATTGTTGTGGTGATTTGTGTCATGGTTGATTCTGGATATAGTCAAGTAGACAGCCAAGGTTAGCCATTGCGAGATTCTTGGTACTTGCAGTTCTGATCTTTGGAGATGTTGCTGAGTTTTCCCTCCATGGAGGAAGTTTGCATATTGACCAAGGATAACTGAGGAGCGCAGTTTACAGTGTTAATTTCAAAACCACATTATTTGATCTTTGTCTAGCCATTGGTAATTTTAACATCTCTTCTAAGTGTGGTACTTAAAGAGTTTAGGATTTGCTTATGCCTATAATCCTAGCACTTGAGAGACAGAGGCAGGAGAATTGCCAGTGAGTTCAAGGGATGCCAGGGAAGCATAGTGAGTTACAGGCTAGCCTGGGCTGTGTAGTGAGACCCTGTCTCAGACAACCAAGCCACCAAGCAAGCAAAAGCTTTGGTTTGGATGTTGCCTGTTCAGAACTCATTTGTTCGCCGTTAGTTGGGAAGTGTGGAGCACTGTTGAGGTGAGTAATAGCTGGGGAAAGACTAAAATACTGTGGTTGCAGGGCAGACCAGCTGAGCATCGGAATTCCAAATGCTGACCTCCTGAACCGGCTTGGTGACTTGGAATGCTTCAAGTTTTAGGAGTGGTTCTGCTGCCTTGTAGCTTTGTAATTGACCAAGAAGGAAGCTGCCAAGAGAGGGCTGGAAGCACAGTTGGTGGTTACATAAAGCTCAAAACACATCAGCCTGACATAATTTATAACATGCAGATCTATTTTGCATAATAATCAGGCATGAAACAAAAGCTATTTGCATATGTAACCGTGATTAGCAGGAACAGCAACTTGTAGTTTTTCTTCTCAGTTCTCCAGCACGCCTGACCACTGCCAGCCAGCAGTGTCTGATACTTCTACTCTTCAGTAGCATCTTCATTAATCTGCCCTCCGCTCAGCCATGTTCCGTTGCCTTCCTCTCCTCCTTCCTATTGCTTAAAAACAAGAGCAGACAGAACCTGCTCTCCTCCTTGTGTTTTCTTGTTCAGCTCTTCAGCCCTAGACCTTGGGGGCAGAGCTTGGCTCTAACAGATCCGCCAAAGGCCCATGTGTTGTGTGAGAAGCTGGAGCCCCCAGCTTGGTACTGAGAGGTAGTAGGAAGCATAGAGGTCTGGTGGTGGTTTTGTGGTTTTTTTTTTTTTTTTTTTTTTTTTTTTTTTTTTTTGTCATTGGAGGTAAATCTCAAAGGGGCCTTGGAACCCTCTTTTTTGCCTGGTGATGAGGGGATCAGCTCTACTCTGCATGCCTGCCACGATGTACTACCCCACCCACTGTGCTCACAAGTGGTGGTGCTCCGGCACAGCCTGCAGCGCTAACACAGAGCGGGCTTTCTCCTGATGAGCTGGCAGGTGGGCTGGTTAGTTTTCTGCTGGCTGGAGTTGGCATGACCCATCCTTTGCTGTTTCTGCCTTTGCCTCTTGTGTTGGAGTCTGTGAGGTAAGCCTTGCACATTATGCGTGCCTCCTCCTTACTCCTCACAGGATGGACACTCCGGCACACAGAAACACACTCTCGGCACTTAGACGCGGCTGCCGTGCTAAGGAAAGGGGTGGTAGACCAGGAGGGGAATAAGCACCTCAGTGGAATCTGGGACTGTTCTGAAACCCAGCAGCTCAGCCAAACACGCCCATTGCCTTCATCAGGCTCTGCTGGATCCAGAAGTCAGAATTTTTCTTAGTTGCCTTAAAATGCAGTCCAGTGTCTTCTAAGTCTTTTTGTCTTAATTTGAGAGGACAGACTCCAGCCTCCTGGGGACTGGTGATACCATCTGCGCAGATGCCCTGGAGCACTTAGTGACAGGAAGGAACTTGGAGGCAGCCGAGGAGACAAACACAGCTCCTACAAATGTTGGTGGGGCTTGGGTTGTCTTTGTACGAGCCCACGGGATGTCTTCTCCCCGTGGGAAAGGTGGCAAAGCCCCTTCAGGATCTGGGTTGGTAGCAAGAAGGAAGCTACTATCAATGCTTTGTGAGTTAGGAAATACTAGAACTGCCAAGATAGAGATGGGGCTGGAGGGTGCGACAGGCCCTGGGGCGCTGAGCTCAGCAGAAGGGAGCACTTGAATTCCGCTCTGCACACAGTTGTTACGGCGTCCTTTGAGTGAGACTGTTTCTGTACCTTGGGACTGTTCACGCTCGTGGTTACTCATATCTCAGTATGAGTCATCTAAGCAGATATTGTCCTTTTTTTTTCCCTCAGACTTCCTTGAGATCAGATATTTTAGAAAAAAGAATATTGGTAGGAGAGAAACTTTATAATTTACATCTGCTCTTGTCCAGACTATTTATACCTAGTTTGTTTGTTCAGGCTATATTCTGGGTGTGCTATAAGCAAAGCAGGTTTATTTTGGATACTTCTAAAGGTAGGGAAGTCCAAGAGAAAGGCAGTGAGTGTCACTCTGACGTGATTTGTAGATGGCCATCTTCTTGTCATGGCTTTGCCTGGAGGAAGGCAGCAAGGGGCTTTTTGGGATCTCTGTTGTTTTTATGGCACAGGCCTTAGACACCAAGGCCAGTCGCCCTAATCTGAACTGTATCCTTGGCCCTCTTTGCATTTTAAAACAGGAGATAGTGTCTGCAAATCCCCTAGGCTGGCCTTGAGCTCGCTTTGCTGTCCAGGAAGGCTTTAAGCTTGAGGTCTTCCTGTCTTTGCTTCCTCTGTGGCTGGCCGTAGGTCATATGGTTTGGACATCTCTCTCAGGAGGGTACTAGTCCTGTCCTCACGACCTAGTCACCTACAAGGGGCCCAAGACCTTACTCTGAGGGTTAGGACTTGAAGGGACAAAGCGTTCTGTTTATAGCACATCTGTTGTGCACTGCAGGTGCCTGGTGACATTTGCGTGCTGAGCACAGGCTGATGGGGGAAAGCACAGCATCGGAAACACCCCCTGGGCATCTTCATGACTGTATCACATGATCAGTGATTCAAGTAACAGAAGACCCTAAATGGCAGTGCTGAGGATTGAACTAGGGCCTTGTGCATGAGAATGTCTTCTGCCTCTTAATGGCTCTCCTAACAACACAACCTGACTTAAAGCCCTCACCTTATCCTGTTCAGTTACAAATATCGCCTCCTAACCAGGAGAAGGAGTGAGGGGGAAGAAGTGGGGTGTATGAGGGGAGGAATAAAGGGAGGGAGGGCTTAGTGTTGAGTCTCCTGCTGTACCTGTGGGTTACCTGCTTTGTGTTTTCCGGCGTTGCTGTTTGTTGGACACACTCAGGTGCTGTATCTTGATGGATTAGCCTTCATTATGTAATGTGCTTCTCTGTCTGATATTTTCATTGCTTCAAAGTTAACTTTATATATTATTAGAGGTCATTTAATGTTCCTTTGGCTACTAGTTACGTGATTAATCATTTTACATTCTTTTCCTTTCAGCCCGCCTCTGTGGTGAACTTAAATTGGGGTAGGTGGTGTGTGCTATAATCTGGTTTATTCAGGAGGCTGAGGCGGAATCCTAAATTTGAGGTGTGTGTGAGCTACAGAGTAAGTTCAAGGCCATCTTAGATCTTATTAGTTAGATCTCAAACTAATAAGAAGAAAGAATTGAGGCCTGCCTATAGGTCAGTGATAGCGTGGTTGCCTAGTGTGTGTGAGGCCCTGGATTCAATCCCCAGTACGACAAATAGTTTGTTACACACGTTGTAGGCAGCTTGTAGTTGGGCCATGCATGCTTCCTGCACTACTCTGTTGTCTCAATATACTTGGATTATTTGCACTTACTGGGTTTGCTGTTAGGGCTGAAGTCTGTATTTTCTGTTTGTTTAGTTTTCTGTTCCTAGCTGGTCAGATTGCATCTGCAGTCAAGAATCAGAGGGCTGAAGGCTTGGCACTCAGTTAATGTGTTTTCATTCAGGCCTGGACCCAGCCCATGGGATGGCGATGCCCACGTTTAAGGATGTGCTTTCTACCTTAGTAAACCCAGTCTGGAACTTTCCCTCATGGACACTCCGAGAGCTTTGTCTCTCAGGTCATTCTGGATGTTGTCAGAGTTCATTACTTGTCACCATCTTACCAGTGGTGAGATATGGAAGCCTCGCCTCCTGCCTCCCTCTTAGCCTTTGCTTTCTTCTGGCAGATCGACTTAGGGGAAGAAAGATCCATTCATGCTATAGGTTCATATTTCCAGTCCATTGTGGCAGGCAGGGCTTGGAGGAGTTCCAGACAGCAAGGGCATCCCTCAGCCTGGCCATCCCTTCATATCTGGGGACCAGGAGACAGGCAGGAACTGGAGGTGGGATTAGTGTGTACTTCCACCAGAGAGGTCCTGCCTCCTAACAGTGGTGCCGAACCCTCCCCCACCAGTAGCACGTCATGCTTTCAATGTTTTCCATATGTAAACTTTTCTGCTTTAATTGTCAAACACAAGGACAAGAAAAGTGTATTCACCAATGGTTTTGTTTTGTTTTCCTCATAAGGTACGGTTCCCTCTTTTGTTAACACAATTTCTTTTAAACCATGTCTGTTGTTGACAATTCTTTTCAGCATCCCTTCATCTCTGAATCTATTTTTTTCCCTTGAGCTCAGCGTATTTTTGTTGAGTGTAGGCTTTTGGGTTGACAACCTATTTTTTTTTCCTTCAGCATTTGAAAAATATTCTGCCTACCGTGGTGTCTGAAGAGAGGCCTGCTGCCATTTGAATTGTTTTTCAGAACACCGGGTAAGATCCCATTTTTCTCTGAATGCATTCCCTGTTCTTGGTTCTCAGAAGATTTATTATACTGCAGCGTGAGGCAGAGGTTTTGGGTTCTGACTTCTTTAGGTTTCCCTTAACTTCTCTAGCCCAAGCATGTGTATCTGTCTCTCGCCAAATCAAAAGCATCGTGATTTCTCTAGCATGTTCTATCGCTGCCTCCCTTTCCCCGACTCTGGGACCAGGCTGATGAGGGAGATTTTTCGTTTTGGCGTCTTGAATCCTCGGAGATGGGTTCTCTTGTTTTCTGCCAGTGAGAGCTGTATGCAGCGTGCTCGTATCTCACCGGGCTGTCTCACCTGTCCCGGAGTCACCACACTGAACCATGAGCCAGCCCTGGTCCTCAGCTGCTTCCTTTCGGTGCTGTCATTTTCTTCTCTCCCTTCCCTCATCGGCGCCCTCTTGTTTTTAAACAAGTTATTACTAGTTAGGGTGTTTAACTTGCTGTGTATCCCAGTTGTCCTCAAGCTCCTGATCTTCCTCCTCAGCCTCCAGAATTCTTGGATTACCGGCACACAAGTGTGTGCCACTGTGTCCAGCTCCCCTTCCGGTTCTTTGTAGCTTTTGCTTCTTTGTTAAGATTCTCTTTGTTAGCCAGGCAGTGGTGGCGCACACCTTTAATCCCAGCACTTGGGAGGCAGAGGTAGGTGGATCTCTGTGGTTCCATTCTCTGTTTTTTTGTTAAGATTTTCTTTGTTGAAACTGTTTTTTTCATTTGTTTTAAGCCATGTTCAAGATTGATTGTTGGAGTTTTTGTTTGTTTTTTGAGACGAGGTGTGTTTTAGTTAGGATTTCGATTGCGGTGAAGAGACCATGGCCATGGCAACTCTTATAAAGGAAAGCATTTAACTGGGCTGGCTTACATTTTCAAAGATTTAGTTCATTATCATCACGGTGCGACATGGTGACTTGCAGGCAGACATGGTGCTGGAGAAGTAGCTGAGTGTCCTACATTTTGGTTTGTAAGTAACAGGAAATGGTCTGTTTTACTGGGAGTGGCTTGAACATTGGAGACTGATAATTCTTTCTTAGACTAACCTCTCCGCCGACGCAAATAATCCCAATCTAACTAAACTAGACTGAATTAAAAGATGATCATGTTTAATGAAGTGCTCCCAGGTGGCCCCGAGAAAGCATGGAGAGGGGAAGAGAGAGAAGGAGACCACGTGAAACCCAGAGACCACGTGTTCATTCTCTGGGGGGCAGTTTAAATAGCCTGTGGGAGTGGTCTTGACCTTCCCTGGGGAGGGGGTTACTGTTTGGTGGGTTTTCTTGACCCTCCCTGGGGAGAGGTCACTTTCTCAGAGGTGGAGTTTGGACTGAAGCAATTCCCAGGGGAGGGAGCTTATGCCAGGAGCTGGGGTGAAGCCCCGAGCCAAACAATCCAGACTTTTTGTATAAAGGGGTGCCAGGGAGCTGAGGCGATGCTTCTGACCAGAGACCTCAAAGGCCACCCCACAGTGACGTACTTCCTTCAACAAGGCCACACCTACTCTCAAACCCACACTTCCTCATAGGGCCGCCCCTCTGGAGGCTATTTTCTTTCAAACCCCCACAAGGTCTCCCTGTGTAGCCTGGATCCAGGTGACCTCTTTCCCTCAGACTTCCAGTTACTGGCACCACAGTTGTGTCCCATCATGCCCAGCACTCAGGCTGTATTAAAGTCTCTGATGGCATTCTGATGTGGTCCTCACGTGGGTTCCGCCTGTACATGGGGTGGAGATAGTGGGATGTGGGGAAGATGAGACTCTTGGATCTTTGTGGCCTTCTGTGATATCACCCTGCAGTTGGGGTGAGGCAGAGTGCAATGTTTCTGTCCTATTTGGCTGGGAAATAGCATAATTATTGTCTAGAAGATTGCTACCCTGCTACCTTGCCTTTCCTTGTCTGTGACCACAGGCTTCAGCTGTGTTTGTAACCCTTCTCTTGGTGTTTTCAGGTTGATAGCCTTTCACCTTTGAGTCTGAGATGCAGTGAAGGGAGCAGGACCTCTATAGGACTCAGATTGTTCTTTGTCTCATGGTCCCCTGACAGACTGTTGTCTGTCCCTTTCACTGACTCCTATGCTTGTTTTAGTTTAGTTGTACCCGGAAAGAGGAATAGGAAAAAAATACTTCCTTACTGTCTTGACAGGAGGAGCACCATGCCACTTCTTTTAAACACCCACGCTGTGACACTTTCTTTGCATGTAGACGAAAGCTGTCTGTCAGAGTTTCTCAGCCTGATGTTCGTCTTGACAGTATACTTCCGAGTCTCTGTGACAACATCACACTGAGGGTCTAGTTTGTTGAGTATTGGATTTAAACACTGGAATACTAGATAAAGATTGGCATTTGATTGAATGACAGTTTTTGTTTTAATAAAGTATTAGTGCCAAATGGCCAGTTATTTTGAATACATTGTAGTCAGCTCTGGAGCCTTGGATTATTAGTTCCTGTGCCTGGGCTCAAACCCTGGGATTCTGGTTCAGTTGGTGTAGATGGTGCTGGGCTTTGACAGTTGTTGGAAACTCCCTCTGTAACTCCGATGTAGAGACTGGCTAAAATATAAGTGAACACCTGTGGCTTTTGCGGCTCAAAACTTCTGTCTTGGAATGCTTCCACTTACAGCCTTGAATTTTCTTTTAAAGTTTTTGCCTTAAACATTTTTGCCTTGGACATTCTGTTGTGCTTTGCGGTGATCAGTATTGTCAGAATGATGAAATCTAGACTCACCTGGGAGACAGGCTTCTGAGCAAGCCTGTAGGGGTTGTCTTGCTGCCCCTTGTGGGTGACAGCATCCCCTGACCTAGATCCTTGACTGTCAGAGGAGAGAGGAAGCTGAGCAGCAGTGCGCATTAACCCCCTGCTGTTCGCAGTTGGGACATCAGAGTGAGCAGCTGCTTCCAGCTCTGCCCCTTGACTGCCCCGCCATGATGTCATACCTTGAGCTGTGAGCTAAAATAAACTCTGTCTTTGTTAGGGCTCTTGGATCAGAGTATTTTTAGCCAGAAAGAGGAAAGGAAACCAAGACACACATCCTGCCAATGGCATACTTACCTTGTAGAAGCATTATATGAAATAGGGTTTGCTTTGCAAAGAGAACAGTGGTTTGTGAAATCAGATACCCATAGTTTCTCTTGCTCCTGTGGCAAAATACCTTTCATAGACCACTCACGGAGGGCGTGGGGCATGGGGTGGGAGTGTGTGGTAGGATTACAAGTGTGGCTGACAGGTGCAGGGTCTAGTTGTCATGGTGGGGAGGCCAGGCTGCTTTCGTTCAGGTGTGGAGGGCAGAATGCCCTCTGCATGCTGTTCAGGACCTGTCTGCATTTGGGTGAGATGTCCCTCTCCATTTAACCTGTTCTAAGCTTTTCCAATAGACATGCCCAGAGATTTGCTTCCATAGTGATTCTAAATTCCATCAAGTGGCCAGTCAGTATTATAACCATCGTGATGTTTTTACACAACTCAAAAATGATAAAAATCTTATACTAATTTTTTAAAGATTTGTTTTCTTTTGAGTTTTTCAAAAGGTACATATAGGAGCAGAACAGACACTATAAAGTTCTATATATTATTTAATGAAATCTACTACCTTTTTGTTTGTTCGATATATATTTTGAGACAGGACTCACCCACCCTGTAGACCATGCTGTCTTGGCTAGCCTCTACTTGTGCTCTTCCTGCCTCATTCTCCTGGCTGCTTGGATTAGAGGTTACATCACTATGTGTCATATGAAAGTCATAGTCTTCTATTTTTTAAAGACCATTTCTCATGTCACATAGACTAGCCTCCAGTGCACTCTGCGGCAGCCCAGAGGCCTTAAGCTCTTGATTCTCCTGTTCATGCCCCCAAGTGCTAGGATTATGAATGTGTGACACCATGTCCAACTCCAAGACAATCTTAATCTGCTTGTAATTTCTTTTTGTCCTAAACAATAGCATATATGGCTACTAAGATGAAGAGTCTAGTTGCAGACAAGGAATTGGCAGTTGGCAGTGGTCAGGGTTGGTGAGTGGCTCTTGGCAGGATCTTGTGTTAGAACTGTAGGCAGGTGGCTTTGGCTTCTAGTAGTAAAAGTGGTTCAGGCCTAAGGAAAGAAGGGCAAGCCAGAGGAAGACAGAGAAAAAACGCCAGGTAATAGAGAACATGGAGATAAAAATAGGAGGACAGATAAGAATTCAATTAACTTCCGTGACCGTGCCTCTCGTCGGAGGAAGAAGTCTGGCGTTCCAGTTCTCTATTTTGGGCATGCATATTTAGCTCAGGTCTTTGTGTATGACCTCTGTAGGTAAGATGCAGGCAGGATTATAAAATGATACTAACTTGCCTCTAATTAGTCATTCATCAAACATTAGGTCTCCAGTTTCTTACAGAAGCCAAGGTCGAGGGCCTGCTACCATGCTTTGTAGTAGATGACGTGACATTATTGGATTGCTGTCAAATTCTCGCCAGCTTCTGTTTTTCTAACTGTAGTAGATGCTGTGTGTTTTCTTTAGTGTGTATTCTTATGGAATCTAAGCCCTTCCTATGTATTATATGTACTATCTACAATATCATTTCAACATCTCTGTGCTGTGATTGGATCTCCATCTTTGTGGCAGGCGTATGGTTGGACTTTGTCTTGGTGTGTGGCGGCTGGACAGTCTCTGTACCTCCAAATCCTGAGAAAGGGTCTGAGGTTTCACGGTACTGCAGGAAGGCGTGTTGCTGTGTTAGACACATGCAGTCTAATCATCCAGGCTTGTCCTGGACTGTAACCACTTCTGTGATTCCAACAGAAGGAGAGGTAAACTAGCCACTTAGAACTTCTCTAAGGACCCGGTGTGGGGCTCAGCACATAGGCCTGGGGACCTGTGGTCCATTCAGGCTGCCCTTTGACTTCTGAGCATGCCCCGTGGCATGAGCCCTCTTCTTCCCGCAAATAAACAAATGTAATAAAGCCTCTCCAGACTAACCCAGCTATTTGCCTTATACTCACCGTGTTCTGTCTGCGTTGTAAAAACTCAGGATTCGGTGGGGAGAGGCAGACATATGATAAGTGAGACTGGATTGGTCCCTTCCCTGCTCCAGCAAAGACATTTAGGGTACCCTCAGTATCGTGTCAGCTCTGATAGGAGCACAAGGGGAGGACGAGGCGGGTCACAGAAGACTCAGTGCATACTGGTCATCAGCAAGCTTGAGAAATGCCAGGAAGATGAAACCTCCCTGGACAGGGCTAATTTCTCTACATAGGATTTTACACTTACGTGTTACAGGATTTTTTTTCCCCAGAGAAGTTTTAACTTGGATCATTGTGTCACTAATAACTTAAGAATGTCTGCTTTAAGACTGAAATAATTCCATTTTCTCCTGTGTTACGTGCGGTGGGAAGAATGGCAGCTGTGATAATGCTCCCTTTGACTGCTTCTCTTATACCAGACTGTACTGCATTTGGCTTTAGACCCAAGACAGTAAGATTCAGGACTGGATTTGTAATAGAATTGAATTTAAAGTCAGGAGCTACATCTTTTAAAGCACTTTGACAAACAGATGGTTGTTGTTCTTAAATATAAAGTAGAACTGCCTTCGGTTTTATATCATTTTGCTTATAGTATTAATTGCTGTCTCAGTTCATGATTTAAAAGCCCGTGAGCAACAGTGCTGGCTAGTTTTGTGTCGACTTGACTAAAGCTAGAGTCATTTGGAAGGCGGGAACCTCAACTGAGAAAATATCCCTACCGGATTGGCCCATTGGCAAGCCTATGGTAGGTAATTAACTTAATTAGTGGCGGATGGGGAGGGCCCAGCCAATTGTGGGTGGTACCACCTCTAGACAGGTGATCCTGGGTTTTATAATAAAGCATGCTAAGTAAGCAGCACTTCTAGAGTCGGCCTCCAGGTTCCTGCCCTGAGTTCCTGCCTTGATTTCCCTCAGGGATGGAGTGTGACCCAAGAGCTTCCACAGCAGTGGAATCCCTAAGGCAGTATCCTTCACCATGAAAGTATAGAAATTAAAACATAAAATTCCTATCGGATAAAAAATGAAGTATAGGATTTGTTATGTCTCATATTACTTAGTAAGTGGATACACAATCCATTTCCCTTGGGACGATGTGTATTTGACTTCCAATCTAAAATATAGTCTTCATTTTTCAGAAAACTTTATTGGGCCTTCTTAATGTCTTCATTCTTTTCTGCGTGCTCTCTGCATGTGTGTATGTGTACTTACAAAATCATTCGTATTCTTGAGTACTCTTTGAGGACTTTTTATATTCTGAGTAATTGAACTTGTGTCTGTGGTGTGATCAGTTCTCTCAGTGGACTCTAACTTGTCAAGGAATATTATACTGCCTAGGCAAAGCAAAGCAAGCCTTTAAGGGCAGGTAGCGATTCCTCAGCACAGCCACACCAGGTATAAGAGAGCGTTGGAGCAAGATGGCGGCAGAGCCCAGGGCATAATTGTGGAAGTGTGATCTGTGTGTTGCTGGGGAGAGACACACAGCTGAAGAGGCACGGTCGTGATCTTCAGGACCGCCCTGTGACAGTCCAGTGGAGGTTTGGCCACCCCACACTGCATGCAACAGTAAGGGGACAGATTGTTTTGCAGCTGTGTGAATCTTGACTAAAAGGAGTGTGCAGTCAGGAAGTCCACCAGCGACCGTCCAGTCAGGAGGAGCCATGCCATGGGGAAGGCAGAGACACAGCCCGTGCAGCCTTGATTGTGTGGAAGGCACAGCTTCTCTGTTGGGTCTTACGACGTGTGGGGATGTGCGTGTGTGCTGCGGAATGATACGGAAAACTTCTGAATGCTGGCTTTGCTTCAGTTGCCTTCATCTTGAAATAATTTAAGGTTTAATAGAACAGTAACCAAAAAGAATCTGAAGAATTCCCATGTATAGTCTTTACCTTATGGTCTCCTAATACCAGCTCCATTTCTGCATTTAATTTTTCTGTGCTGGAGCTTATTGATTTAGCTCATCTGGCTGGACAGTGAGTCCCGGAACTCCTTCTGCCTCTCTCTCCTCATAGATTGAGCTCTTCTGGCTGGACAGCGAGTCCTGACATTCCTTCTGTCTCTCTCTTTGGTGTTGGGATTACAGGTGTGTGCCATGAGCCTGGGCTTTTCTTTATTTTTACTTTTTTGATGATTAAAAAATGACCTGGTGACATAAGGTCAAACTTTACCCCACAGATTTGGACATCTAAGGTGTTCCAGCCGTGGAGATTATATCTGAGAGGAAATTGTAGGACTCAGATGGAACGAGGATTGGGAACCCGGAGTACCATGTTGGTTGTCACTTCCGTTTCTTAATCTGGCATCCATGAAGATCTGAACTCAGGGCCTTGTGCTGGCAGGGAAAGCCTTTACTGACTGAGCCAGACCCCAGACCTTGTTGTTTTGAGACACATCTTCCGCCCCCTTGCCTATCCCTCCTGAGTGGTGCCTGTCACAGGAATGTGCCATTGTACCCAGCACCGTGTTTACTCTTCTTTGAGCAATGAAGGTATCTTCTCTCTGAGCCGCTGGAAAGCCATTTGTATATATTGTATTTCTTTGCTCCTAAATATTTTAGTATATACCTTTCCAGAGATACGAACTTGTTCATTTTCTTATATAATAATATAAAATGGGAATTACTACGGATCGTGTAAAGGTTTTGTTCAAATTTTGCTGTCTGTTATGTCCTTTTGAGTCAAGAGACGCTCGTCTTGGCACAGTCTGAGCTTCAGTGTGTGTCTTCACTTCAAGGACATTTTGGGCGAATACTTGCCAGCTCACTTTAAACACACTCCCTACTGAGGTTGGTGGTCTGCTTCCTTCTGGTCAGATTCTGGTTCTGCATTTTGGCTAAGGTTCTGCAGCGGCGATGCCCCCATGCTGTATCAGGAGGCCTGACCTGTGGCACTGTTTCCTTACTGTCCTGTGCGCTCATCGCTTGGTTCTGGTGATGCCTGTCGGGTTTCCCTAGCCAGATGACTGTCCTTTTATGATTAATAACGTACCTTGTGGGATGATATTTGAGTCTGTAGATATCTGAGTTCTCATATTTTTACTTAGGAGTTTGAACGTACAGTCACGATTCTTACCTGATTATTCAGTGTCCTTTTGGCAAGGGCTCACAAATCTTTTAGCATTTACATCCTGGCAAGCATGCCCCAGTCCTCCATTCATGCCTTATCCACCTTTGGAATCTGCTAGACTTTCAAGGAATCCTATTTCATTTCATTTCAAGAAAATGCTAGTTAGAAATCAGGATGTGGGCACTTGTATTATTGTTACTGAGAGAGAATTGCTTTTAGGCCCCCATATTTAATCAGGGTTCTCCAGGAAACCAATAGGAGGTGTGTATGTCTGTGTCTGTACCTATGTCTGTATTTATTTCATCGTCTGTATTTGCGTTTTTATGGAGGCTTGAAAATCGCAAGGTGTGGGCCAGCTCTCAGGGTGTGCTGATGACCTCACAGCGTGGGCCTGCTCTCAGGGTGTGCTGATGACCTCAGTGGTGACCTCATAGCGTGGGCCTGCTCTCAGAGTGTGCTGATGACCTCAGTGGTGACCTCACAGCGTGGGGCTGCTCTCAGGGTGTGCTGATGACCTCACAGTGTGGACCAGCTCTCAGGGTGTGCTGATGTCCTCAGTGGTGACCTCACAGAGCAAGCGTGAAGTCTGTATAGCTGCTGAAGAAGGGGCTCTTAACTGGGTTTAGGATTTCTCTCCAGTTAATAGTCAGGATTTCAACTGGTTACATGAGACCCACTCATTATGGAAAGCAAACTCATTTACCGTACAAATTAAATTGTTAATGTTATCCCAAAATACCCATGTAGAAACCCAGGATGATGTTTAATCAAGCATATGGCGCTCAGTTTCTGGGTCAAAATTGGCACATAAAAGTTAACTCTCAGTGCTCTTAGTGGGCAGGGCTGGGGCACCCCTACCCCTGCAGTCTAACTCTGCTTCAGAAGCTGGATTTGTTTTTCCTGACCCCACTATCACTGAGGATCCCGGTAGATTTCTCCTCCTCTCCGTCTGTGCAGCTCCTCTCTTTGACCATAGTATGCCCGACTCCTCTCATCCACAGTCTTCATGTCGGCTCACTCTGAGCACACACAGCGGACGGTGTATGCAGTGCCCATGTATTGGGACCCGGTGGTACTTTGTAGTTCTCATGCTCACAGGCTGAGAACAGGCACTGAAAATGAGCTTAAATGTCACTTGGTATAGTGACCCTCCCCTTCAGTGCAGCTCATCAGCCATCTGAAATTCCAACTGCAACCAGTTTCTGCTTGATTCCCATCTCAGAAGTTCACAACCGCTCACCTTGTTGGCTTTTCCATTTTCTCCACTTCCTGGTCAGTTTCTCCTTTATATTGTTTCTCTTTACACAGATGGAGCAAATAAATGAGGCTCATCTTTCCTTTTTACTAAACATACTTGCGTTTTTCCTACTGTGCCAGTGCTTACAGGATACCATATTTTAACTTTTATTTCATGTGTATATGTATCTGGCCTGCATGTGTGTCCCTGCATCACATGGGAGCAGGGTGCAGTATCCATAGGCCAGAAGCAGTTGTCGGAACCCCTGGAGCTGGAGTTACAGATGGTTGTAAGCCACCGTGTGGGTGCTGGGAATTGAACCCTGGTCCTCTGCATGAGCAGTGATTGCCCTTCACCACTGTATTGTCTCTGCAGCCCCTCCTGTCTAGGATGTGATCCGCTAATACATTTTAAAAGGCGGATCCCGAGGGCTGGACACGGCACTTCCAGCCACCCTTCTTCTCTCCTGCTGTCTTCCTACTGCTCACCCTCACCACCCTTCCTGCTTTTTTCACCGTTTCTCTAGATCGCTTCTCTTTGCACAAATTGAGCAGATTTGTATCATTGTTCCTGTTTTTATTTTGTTTCTAAATATAGCCAGTGTTTTTATTTTTTAGATGCAAAGTTTTTATTATTTATTTTTTCCTTTTATTGAAAATAGATTCTTGCTGGGCGGTGGTAGCACACGCCTTTAATCCCAGCACTTGGGAGGCAGAGGCAGGAGGATCTCTGTGAGTTCAAGGTCACCCTGGTCTACAAGAGCTAGTTCCAGGATAGGCTCCAAAGCTACAGAGAAGCCTTGTATTGAAAAAAAAAAAAAGAATGTTTTCTCACATAATAGATCCTGATTACAGTTCCCTCCACCTTTATACTCCCAATTTCTTCCCACCTCTTCTCCTGCCCACACCCACTCCCTTTCTGTCTCTCATTAGAAAAGAACAGGCTTCTAAGGGATAATAGTAAAGTGGGACAAACTAAAATATAAGATAAAATGAAAACCATCACATCAGGGCTGGACAGGACAGGCAAACAGAAGGAAAACAACCCAGGAGAAGGCCCACGCTTCAGAGACCTAGTTCTTCCTTTTACTTACTAACCATACGTAGCTTTCCCCTGCTGTATGCTACTTACTGCCTAGTGTGTGTTTTCCTAGTAATATGAAGAGAGAGCTCCATGTTTTAGACCTGTGTGCCCACTACGTTGTGTGTAGTGATGAGGCGAACAGGCCTACTTTTTGTCCTGCCCGGCTCCCGCATGGCTAGCTTAGCCCCAGAATAATTACACGGAAACTGTATTCATTTAAACACTGCCTGGCCCATTAGTTTCATCCTCTTATTGGCTAATTCTCATATCTTGCTTTAACCCATATTTAGTAATCTGTGTAGCACCACGAGGTGGTGACTTACTGGGAAAGATCCTAACCTGCGTCCAGCTCAGGTCGGAGAATCATGGCGTCTGCCTGACTCTGCTTTCTTTCTCCCAGCATTCTGTTATGTCTTCCACACCCACCTATGTTCTGACCTATCAGGCCAAGCAGTTTTCTTTATTAATTAACCATTGAAACAACAGATAGCTAGAAGACCCTCCTACATCAGTTGTAAAGTTTTTATTTATTTATTTTTTACTTAGCTTTTTGAGGCGAGGGTCTCACTGTGATTCTCAGTAACTTGAAACTCATTTTGTAAGCCAGGGTGGCCTTGAACTTACTGAGTTCTGCCTGCTTCCTCCTCCATTTCTAGGATTAAAGGCAGGACCATCAATCCTGGCTCCATCGTTTCTGTCTATGTGAACATAGGCTGTTTCCAGTGCCTTTCCAGTTGTGAATAGTGCCAGAACCGAATCGTTAATAATACGTCCTCTAATGTGGTTGATACTGTGCTTGAACCAGGGTCTGGTCCCTTGGGCTTGTTAGAGATAGCTGTAGAACTCCCCCTCTGAGCAGTAGTACATGCTCTTAACCTCTCCCCATCTTTGCAGCCCCCCCAAATGTTTTCAGTACAGATTTAGAGATGAGGTGCTAAAGAGATGGCTTAGTGATTAAGAGCTCTGCTCAGGCAGAGGGCTGGGTTCGCTTCTTAGCATTCAGGCATCCACACAGTGTCCCGCCACATCTGTAGCCCTGAGGGTCTGACACCTTCTGAGGGCATCAGGCTGCCACATGTGCACATACAAGTGTTGAGGAGAAATGCTCATGACATAAAACAAACCTTTTAAACATGGTGGTGGGGAGTCCTGTAAGAGTACGGTAGTGTGTGCCAGAAGTATTAAGACAGATGTGCCTTAGTAACAGCTGTGCAAGTAACTTTGTTGGCTTTGGAAGTTTCGTTGTTGAGAATTGAAGAGATTAAAAAGTTTTGGTTTATTTTTGTGTTTTTCTTCGTATCGACTGTGCTATCGACAGTTTCTCACGTGTATATAATGTGTTCTTACTGCATTCCTCTTATCCTCCCAGCCCTGTTAGCTCTCCATGTCCTTCCACGGAACAGGATTGTGGTTCATTTTGTGACCCACTTAGTTTAAGCAGACCATCTGTGTGACCACCAGGTTGCCTTTTATTTAGCTTATATTTGGGTATATTTAGTAACTCAGTCTGCCTTCAGTGCCAGCGAGACCTTTCCATTTTATTTTCTTTCTTGCTGTGGTCAGTCATCTCATTTCTTTTTGCTTTTGTCCATTGCTTTTAGACTTAAAATCTCTGATCTAAAGTGTGTCTTTTCATGTCCCCAACATGTTTGTCTAAAGATAATTCCACTTAGCATGATTTTTAAGGCCTTTTATTCTCTTCTTGTTAAATTTTTAGCAGCTTCTTGTTCTTAATTTATTTTTGTACTAGTATGGTGTGAACAAAGATAAAGAGCCTTCATGTAGGTGAAGATGGCATCCGGCTGTGTTTGTATACGGGACAGTTTCTTCAGTATGCTGGCTTAAGGTTGCTCTCACTGCCAGTGCAGGTAAATATGGCTGTATCTCTTTCTTTGGAGAGGAGTCAGTCAGTCTCCCTCTCCCTCTATTTCTCTGTCCTCCCACCCTCGCTCCCTCGCTCCTTCTCTTTCTTATAATAATGGAAGCACATAGTAATGGAGGCAGAAGTACAAGCACAGGAGGGAAGAGCTGTCATACACTTGGCGCTTTCTCTCTCGCTGTCTCATGGGAAATGGAATCACACAGTTATGGACTGAACTGCTCCAGAGTCTGCCGTCTGCAGTCTGGAGACTCAGGAAAGCCTGTGCTGTGCCTTCCAGTCGTGTTGTGAGATCTAGGTCAGCAGCAGAAGACTGAGGTCTTCTCACCAGGCCATCAGGCAGACAGTCCAGTTCTCCTTCCTTTTGGGCTCTGTTTGGGCCTTCAGTCTGTTGCGTGGCTTTTCTTATGAAGGAGAGGGCCATGTGTTTTGATTGGTCCTCAGTGTGGATGCTAATGTCTTGAGAATCATTCTTGTGCACATAAGACATGTTTAGCAGGCATCAACCATCCTCTCGCCAAGTTGGTACCTACATACTTCTAAAGCTTTGCCTGCCAAGTCTGCTGATGGCAGTCTTGATAATGATGCTGGCTGTCACAACTCTTCTTAGGCTGGCCTGGCCATTCTTTATGATTTTGACCAGTGTCAGGTCTTCTGTTACTGTCTTTCTTCTGCGCAACTTCCCTTCTCTCCTGGATCCACTCCTACTTTCCAGGAGTTAAGGAAACATCCTTAGCAACATCTCTACAAAAACATGGCTTGTGTTTTCTACCTTAAAGTTAGTGATTGCCCTGAAGCTATAGACTTAGTGTGGCTTTGTTTGCTCCTGTTAGTCTGTTCGGACTCTGAAAGACATTGTGGGAGATGTATATTTGCATGGTCACCAATATCTTGCTTAGTTTATGAATTGTGAAGCTGTGTCACATGATACTTTTCCTCCTCCTGAGAGGAGAGTGGGCATCGGATTCCTTAACATGGTGTCTAGTGCCAGCTAGCACTCATGATGAACTGCTTGTGCTTTCTGTTTTGAAAGCTAATCCTTGGGGATCTCAGCCTTCCCGTTTAAAAAACAAAGCCCAGTTTTACTGCTCACTCTGTTGAGTGAGGTAGAACCATCACAACCTTTTCCTTCTTTCTGCTGTTGTTTTCAGAAGCCCCAAATAGAACTTCTTGTCTTCCAACACACAAGAGGGGAATCGTAGTTAAAAATGGAGTAGAACCCCTCATCACAGCAGCATGGAAGAAGTAGGATGTCTAGTCTAGGCGAGAATAGTGGTAAGGCTTTTCACATCAGCAATACACACACACGCTCATGCGCGTGCACACCCATACACATGCACACACAATCTCTCATACATGCATAGACAGACAGACAGACAGACACATACATACACACTCACAATTACAATGTCTTTGATGCCAACAGAAAATGCCTGGCAAAACATGACATAGCATACACTTTACCACCGTGAGGGTTTGGGTACCATGAATAGACTGTTGCCTTAGTGATTGACAGATGCCATGGTAGATTTCCAGGCATAAAGAAGATCACAGGGGAGGGAGTCAGGGTGAGTAATTGTTTTAGCTTTGGTCGTCTTTGTAATTTGAGACTTGAAGTCTGTGTGAGTGAGTTTGAGCTAAAAGGGAGATTTAATAGAAGAATTCTGTCACACTGTGGTTCTAACACTGAGTGGGAGGCACAGTCAGGATCTTTTGGCTCCAGATAGAATCTCCTTGTAACCCTGTTCCTGTTCAGGGACAGAATGCAGCCGTTAGGGCGTGACTAGCAATGCAGGCACTGGACCAGGAAGTGCTGTCTGGGTACCACCTACTGAACTCTGGTATCTCTGGTTTTGGAAGCGGTGACTACTTGGAAAGAGTCCTTTAAGTCTTGCTTTACTTTTTGGCACTGTGGATTGAGTCCAGGGCCTTGTATATTCTAATTGAGCTACATCCCTCATCTTTTATTTAACATGCATGCACACATGTGTACACACACACGCACACACATACACACACACACAAATGTCCAAGAACCTTAGATTACTTTTTGTAAAGCAAATAATTGCTACAGTTTTTCATTAAGAAAAAGACTTTGCATGTTGCATGGCGCCATGGTTGCATTTGCTGTGTTTTCTGTCGTCACCATCTCGAGTGTGGAGTTGCAGGATTTATGGTGCTTGATAACCGACGGGGTCTCAGCCGCTTCAAGTGTTGGGAGACACTTTCCAGTACAAGTTTTTCTTTGTAGCTACCCAGAGGGACCCTAGATTTCCCTCTGCAGTTCTTTTGTGGATAACAGACCAGGTTATTTTGCCAAGTGACAATGGGGTGACAGAGTCAGAGAAGCCATCTAAATGGTAACAGGAAAAACTACAAGTTGAAAAATATTCATAGATAATAAAGTAAAAAAATGTGAGATAGGGGTGATGGAAATTGTTATAATAAAAGCTAAGGTATAATTTCAGGAAAAGGAAAATGTGCATGTTAATTAATGACTTATATATTTGTTGAAATATAAATAATAAAAACTCAATGTGTACACTGTGAAGCCAAGTAAGCCATTTCCAAAAGCCTAAAGTTAGAGTTGGCTCAGCATAAAGAGGGCTTTATAAAGTGTCTCTCTTCGTTCATGATCCGAATGGGCCAGGGCCCAAACTGTTTCAGCAAATGTCTCTGAACTATGTAATTTAATATTCTGTTCAAAGCAAATACACACTCTATTCATAGTGCTTGGGCCAGTTTAAAATTATCTAAGCTTATTTTCCTTCCTAATTATTTTGCTAAATGGCACCTAGCTGAGAAAGCAGCTGTGGCCATGAGGGGGTGTCGGGGGTCAACAGGATTCTCTGTGCAGTGGCCATGTGTGGCCGCGAGAGGAGCGTCAGTCGACAGTATTTACTGTGCAGCGGCCGAGTGTGGGGCTTCTCCTCGGTCAGCAGGTAGGACACTCAGACAGTGGAGACCGCACCTGCTTTGATCTCAGAAACAGTACCTGTTTTGTCTTTATTGACCACACAGGGAGGAGAGATTGCGATTCCATTCAGAACATGTCTTTAAATATTAATATGAACCGTGCATACAACTTTGAAGACTATTTGTCTGACTCAAACTATAGCATTTATATTTGTTGATACTTCACCTAGCAAATTCATCTGCTTGTCTGACCAGCCACACTTCCTGTCTGCCTGTCACAGTGAATATGTGCTGTGGACATAGTGTTTTGCTTTTCCTCATAATTAATCACCTCAGAAGCGTGTGAGGTGCTGGTGATAGAGAGGCGGCTGCTGAGATGACTAGCTACAAAATGAGAAAGGCTTACGGAACTTGACCTGAGAAGTTTGAGTGCCAACAACATGGCAGAGTTGGAATCCCGTGCACCTCACGGCTGCCTGCCGCCCATGGCTTACTCTCTGCTATGGAGTTTCTCAGATGAGGTCTCTTCCCCCTCAGCGACCCTAAATGAGGCCCACGTACTTATTGGTTACTCACAAAGACCCTTAGGTTACCGTGGAGAATGCGAGAACCCTTTCAGGGCATATGTAACCTGTTTCCTGAATTCTAATGTTTCTCTTTGTTTGAGACAGTTTCAGGCTGTCCTCAAACTCAGTTCTCCTGCCTCCACCCTCTGAGACTGGGCTTATAGCCATGTGCCATATCTGGCTTTCTCTGTTGGCTTTGATATTTAAAAATAAAATGCAAACTGGAAAATGCTGCTTAAAGGATTACGGCTCCTCTTTCACAGTGTTCCTGTGTTTAAAGGATTAGGCATTTATCTGGGGCATCTTTAAATATAAAGAAACACAGGGAAAAAAGAAAGCAGTTTTGCCTATCTTCCACTTTGAGCAGTTATCGACAGACGGTCAGTCCTAGTTCAAGTGTATATCCCTTTCCAGATGCAGTGCTGTGGCCACTCAGTGTCCACCAAGGAGGACTGGGCCCCCTTCGAGGAGGTGGCAGGCAGTATACTTTCCGCCGGATGGATGCAGCAGCTGCTGACCTCGTGAGTGGAACTAGCACTCTTACAGCGGACGTCAGGCTGAAGGGAGCAAACACTCCTTTCGCTGCTCTGTCCTGTCTTATGAAGACACAGTGCTTCTCCTTTGCCCTGCTGTCTTAGGAGGATACAAACAGTGCTGTCTGGGCGTGCCTTTTTCCAGCCTGGAACCTCCGTTATGGTTTCTCAGTCTCCAGGGAAAAGGCATCTTTAGAAAACTCGACCTTTGCATCATCCACAGTGTGTGAAGTGTTGAGGGGACTCTGTCTTTGCTGCTGACGCTCTTGGAGCTTCCTGCTCTGATCACAGCCGCACTGGCATGAATTACTAAGCATTTGCAACACAGTGAGCGGAGTGGCCTTCTGGGAGCAGGTTGCTCACATACTTTCAGTTCTTGTTTTTTACTCCTTAAATGCACATCATTTATATCCAGATTGTTCCTGACCTACAGATGGACACTACTGTTGTTGGATTAAATGTCTTGATAGCGCTAGCAAGGTACAATTTATATCCCATGAAATCCACCCATTTTAATTCCCCCGCGCTCCGAAGTGAAATGATAGAAAGGTGGTTCTAGACAATCCGGTGCCTCAACCGCTGCGAGCTGCGGTCTCTTCATTTGTGTGACCTACACACAGTATTCCTCTGGCCCTCATTTTCTCCTCTGATAAAACGAGATCCTGTGGAGATATTGGTAGAATCACAGGTGAAGGATTCTTGGGCCATTACAGAGTATCTGGACACGTGTTATTTATAACATGGCTGGGACTGTTTTCATCTGTTAACCCAAGAAGGCTTTAGTGGGCATGCTCTTACTGAGAGCTCAGTGGAATTGGTGGTGGCAGCTGGCAGTGAGTGGAGGAAGGAAAACTAGCTTCCGGTAGTAAGCAGTGTTCATCGAGCAATTACTATCTTATATGCCAGATCCTAAGTACATGAATAAACTCACCCACTCTGTAGTCTTAGAGCTAGTTTCAGTGATTATGCCCATAAAAGTAAAGGACGCTCTAGGGCTGGTGAGATGACTTAGGGGTTAAGAGCACTGGCTGCTTTTGCAGAAGACCTGCCTCAGAAACATGGTGAAACAAAACCTATCTGTCGCCCTAGGTCCAGGGTACTGGGTACACTCTTCCGGTGCACACACTGTTCATATGTACATGTAGGCAAAACAGTCATATACATAAAATAAAAACTAAAAATAGTGTTGGTGAGGGGGTAGTTTTTATGGTAAGGTTAACCCTTTTTACACTATGCAAATAAATGTTCCAAAAATGTCAATGCATACTATAGGCAGTGTCTTATTTGAACAAAAGTGCTCTTTCCTTTGTGGTATCTGACATACAAGTAACAGGATTAAAGCTAATCAACTTTTTAATTTTTTTTTTTTTTTTTTTTTTTTTCTTTTTCGAGACAGTTTTTCTGCGTAACAGTGTAACAGCCCTGGCTGTCCTGGAACCTGCTCTGTAGACCAGGCTGGCCTCAGACTCACAGAGATCCATCTGCCTCTGCCTCTAGAGTGCTGAAACTAAAGGTGTGTGCCACCACTGCCCAGATACTAATTTATATTTTTATTGTTTGTGATCTGGGGTCTCGAAACACATCTGGCAGAGCCCCCCTGAAATGTGTTAGGATCATCAGTGATGGGGATGGGATTTAGTCTGAGTCCAGCATAATGGAATTCGTGTGTATCTTTGAGGCTAGGAAAACAAAACAACAAACCAAACTCTTCTTTCTAGAAGCAAGATCTTGGGAGAAGAGAGATGATCACAGCCCAGAGAAACGCTGCCCCGGCAAAGCCAGGACGACCCGTAGCAGGTGAAGGGGTTGGGATCTGGAAATCAGAGGGTGGAGGAGGATCTTCATAGACACACGTGTCGAAAGCCAGCCATTGTTTTTACCGTGGTCACTGAAAGTCTTTCCAGAGGATTGTTGTTCGTTCCCTTGAAACTGTCTCGATTGTTTTAAAACTCGGTTACTAATCCTGCCAGCACCTGCAATAACACAGCAGCCACATGAAAGTTCCCCTGTGGCACGCCAGTGCCCAGCAGAGCTGGTGCTTGAGGTGTGTTGTGCGTGGGTACCGTGAGCCAGGCAGGGAAGCAGTGAAGGCTGGCCGGTGCTTGTTGTGTCTGTTCTCATTTCAAAGACGGTCGAACCTATGCCCAACCTGCTTTTAAGGAAAGCCATGTTTCAATATTTGCCTGGCAGTACAAGGCTCAGGAGCCTGTGTTCTGGTTTTGTTCATCGCCATTATGTGTCTACATGATGTAGATTTATTAGAGGTGATTTAGTTAGCCTCAGGCAATCCTAATGGGTTTTCTCTGGTTGTTAAAAAACTCTTCAAAGAATCTTAACTGAATTTTCCAAGCAGACCGGTTGATTTATCCTTATTGAAAGAAGAGTTCCAGTACCCCCACACATATCATCAATTATAATCTCTTTTGAAGTGTAATTTGCCGAGTCTTGATTAAAAGGCCTGTAATTGTCCTGTCCTGCTGCTGGGGGCATGCTCTGCTGCCCTCTAACGGCTGCTGCTGATGGCCGTTATCGACTTCTCCCGCCATCACCAGAATTAGCCTCCAGGGACTGCTGTGGGCTGCTGGGTCTGTGGGAAGAGAACTTGGTGGGGGGTGGGGGTGGCTGCCATGAGCATGGGGCACTGAGTACCTAGGTTGCAGGCTTGGGGTTGAGTGTTCTGCTGAATTATTTTACATCCTTGTGTTCACTGCCGCTCTGGTATTTAAGACTGCCGAGGGTATCTAGTACCTAGCCGTTCCATCGAGTAAGTTCTTACACAGATTTGTTCAGGGAGTGGGCGAGAAGACACAGAGGTAAAGATGCTTTTCTCTGCTCTTGGGGAAGACAAGATGTCAACAAAACTACTGGTTTTCCTGCTCTGTCTGCCAAGACCTTGGCAAACCCCATCGAGCAAGAGAGCGTGCAGTTGTTAGGAGAATGTCGTCTCTGCGTCTTGGATCCTGTCACTTCTTGCTTCAGCAGGAGCTCGGTGGCTTTTGAAATTTTCTGTAAGGAAATCTATTAAGATACCCTTCATTGCTTCAGATATTGGGAACCGAAATAGTACGAATGCAGAGTACGTTCAGGCCCACCCCCTCCTTGGTTGAAGTTAGTGTATAGCCAGGAGTGGATTTCTTCTTCCCCTTTCCAACCTGCAAGGCTTTCTGTCCCCTTTATATAATAATCTTTTATTAATTTTATTTTTACCTAATAAATTGTGTTTAGAGGCCTGCTTTAAGTGACCACACATGAAATATGAACATCACAGTCATGTGTTTTCGTCTGGTTTTTGTTAAGCACGTCTTACTGTACTTGGCCGATTTTGGAAAGTGTGTCTTGTCTTCCTAGCTAGTTTGCATCGTCATACCAGGTGCTGTCTCTTGCCGGCTTTACTGGTTGATTGAGAGTATGGCTCATTCATAGGTTTGTAGTGAGTATCCTTTTCTTGTGAAAATGGTGCTTGCGTTTGCCCCTGGGGAGAAAGCACGAACTGATGGTGCCCCTGTCTTATCTAACACTGCACTCTGGAGAGTTTTTAATGTTTATAAGAGCTGTCCTTTAGTCTTTGTTCTTTATGCATAATTTAACTCTTCCACAAGTCATTAACATAACCCAGAGAAGGAAATTAAAAAAAAAAAAAGGTTCTGTAAACACTTGAAAGCCAAGCCATAACAACTTAAAAAGGAGACGTATATGTTACGTGGGTCTATACCTGTGAATGCTGTGGAGGCCAGAGGAGGGCGTCAGGCTCCTTGGAGCTCCAGTTACAGGGAGCTATCAGCTGCCTGATGAGGGTGCTGGGAACCGAGCCAGGGTCTGGAAGAGCAGCAAGACTCTTGATGACTGAACCATCTCTCCAGTCCCTAAGCCGCAACCTGGAGAACTAGATGTGCGCTCGTCCCCGTTCCCTAAGCCGGAACCTGGAGAACTAGCGTTGCTGTGCAGTCGTGCCCGTTCTGTTGCTCGTTTGCTCGTGGCGGCTGTGGAAGAGATTGGTAGGCGTGTCCTCACAATTTATACTCCATTGTATTTGGTTGTGATCCATGCCCCTGCAAATGTGTATTTCTCATTGCTCTTTGTCATTTTCAGCATGACCCAAAACTAGCAAAAACAAACAAACAAACAAACAAACAAACAAAAAAAACTCTTGGGTAAAAAAACACTAGTACTTTGCCACATTGTCAAGGAGATTGAGCTGCCTCTGAGGAGATAGGGAGAAAACAGAAGGCTGCCTCAGGACCAGCCTGCGAGGGTGAGCCTAGAACAGAAGATGGAAATTCCTGTTTGCTCCTTTGCACACAGGAGAACTCTGTGGTAAACAGCTAAGCTTGGGTAGTAAATGGTATAAAATCCATAACCCAGCTTGCAAAGCTCTAGCAACACAGTCTGTACTCCAGGGTCTCCTGTAGTCACTGTATCTTGTGCTTAGTGGGGTTTCAGGAGCACAGATATTCTTGTCTCCTGGAAGGCCCAGGTTCAGTTACCCAGCACCCACTTCAGTCAGCTGATAGCTTCCCTCTAACTGCAGCTCCAAGCTGCTGTTGTAAAGGTCTCCATGTGCTGACTGACTTTTAAAAAAAATAAATTTATTTTATGTGCATGAGAGTTTTGTCTGCATATTTATCTGTGCACCACTTATGTGCCTGGTGCTCATGGAGGCCAGAAGAGGGGAATCTGATCCTGGGCTGGAGTCACAAGGCGTCGTGAGTCACCATGTGGGTGCTGGGAACCAGACCCAGGTCTTCTGTAAGACCACTGAGCCGTCTCTCCAGCCCTGACAACAGATTTTGTAAATAAAGTAGGAAGTGATGAGAAACACTGTGAAGTGCTGAGTCGTAGTGTTGTTTTTTAGGTCAGCCACAGTCCCCTTGACTGGAAGAGAATTCCCTGCTGACCTAAGCAGATAAAAAGAATTTACTGGAAAAGTGTTGTATAGTGTAAGGAACTGACGAGTAGAACAACAGCCTTCAGAACAGGAATTAAAGACGGCTCAGAACTTGTGCTGCCAACCAGATAGGAACAACCTGCCTACGAAGCCAGTTTTGCTGTGTGGCCAAGGGACCTTGAGGCCGAGCTGGTCCTGTTCTAGTATCTCAGCAGCTCTTTGTTTCTAGCTTTCAGAGACGTAAAACTTCTTGTAGGTGTGGTTTTCCCCTTATGGTTCTGTATCACACGTCTACATACAGCTGTCTCTCCCATGTACTTCTGACACTAAGTACAAGGGCTTTCCTCGTAATCAGTCTTCTAAGCACTGCCAGCTGTTCTTCACTTCACTTGGGCACCGTGTTCCAGAGTTAGTGTAAAACTCCTGAGCCTAAAGGCTGAATCTCACTTGACTAACCCCAAGTAGCAGGTATTAGGTCTCAGAATATTCCAGATCAGGGCTTCTCAGGACGTGGCCTTCTGAGAGGTTTTGCTAATTCACTGGGTCTCAGGTCCCAGGAAAGCCATTTCCTCCGTGTGTAATGAATGCCACAGCCCAGGCCTAGACAAAGAGAGGACACACTTGTGGTGAAATGTGGAGGGGTTTCAGAACACAGCTGTGTGTGCTCACTGCCTGACCAGCAGATGTCTTATTGTGTGGTCATGATGCATTAAATTTTGGGATGCTAGTGATTGATTCAGTTTGTTTCCCTCCTCTCCTCAGAGTTTTGGAGTGTGATGGCTATTCAGGCTTTCCCTTGAACTCATGATGGCTCCGCCATAATTTGCTCTGTTAGCATGGGAGTGATAGGAAGGGGCAAGTTAGCAGTCACCAGAGACACTCCCTTCTGTCACTCAGGAAGTTCCAAGGTCAAAGACTAAAGATTCATGTTCTGTTTTGCTGCATATCTGTTGTTTGTACCCAGTCTAGACAAGTTGGTGTTTACTTGCCTAAATACCACTGTATTTCCAGAGCTGTTGGTTGGTGAGCGGGTAGCATATTATGATGAAACCGGAGTGCCTGCTTCTGAGTCCCGATTCCCACTCTCACGAGCCACGTGATGTTGGGGCAGCTAGCTCTTACCTCACAATATTGGGAACGTTAAAGCTTGTGATAAACACTGAGTGTAAGGTAAATGTTAATTAACATAATCATTATTAGCATCGCTGTCAAACCTTATCTCAGGTTAGGACCCCAAGGTGATCATGGGGTGAGCGCTAAGATGTGAACACAAGTTTCTGGGTTCTTGTGCAGCTGATAACAACTGATCAAACCACCACAGTATTGATTTAGAAACACAAAATGCTATAGGTTTTCTGTCAGGATGTAAAACTGTGAGCTTGTGTGAACTCCTTTCTGTTAGCTGGGCTAATAGAGAATCACAATGAAAAGAACAAATAGAAATTAATGTTTGAGGAGCAGAACTCACGGATACGTCAATTGGTTTGACAGGTTGTTTTCTTTGTAGCAGGTGGGAATGGTGGTGGGTGTTTTTGTTTGATTTTCCCTTACCCACAAAGCCTATAAAGTAGTTCCCAGGCTTAATTGGCCTTGCTTAATTAGCCATTATCTGATGACTATATTTTTCTTTTTCAAATTCGGGATTTTTTTTTTTTTAAGAGTGTGTTTTCTGCAGGACAGAGCTACAACCTGAATGGTTTGTTTCAATCGACAGCATAGTGGCTGAAATGGGATAGGCTCATGGCAGGGTCCAAAGAGTCATATTTTCTACTCTGGAAACTTTCTTTTAGGAGAGTGGATCTCGCTGGGTTCTCACAGTGCTCTCCAGGTCTGGCCTGGCTGTGCTGGGTGGGGTGAGGTGCTGTGGAGGAGGGAAGGATAGAGGGGGCTGGAGAATCCTCTCTCAGCCCTGCAGGTCTGTGTACGAGTGCAGTGTAGTTGAGGCTGGAGAATCCTCTCTCAGCCCTGCAGCTCTGTGTATGAGCGCAGTGTTGTTGAGGCTGGAGAATCCTCTCTCAGCCCTGCAGCTCTGTGTATGAGCGCCGTGTTGTTGAGGCTGGAGAATCTCTCTCAGCCCTGCAGCTCAGTGTACAAGGGCAGTGTAGTTGAGCTTCACCTTTTTTTGTTTTGGGTTTTAAAGAGCCTGCTTTTCTCAAGTCCTGGTTAGGAGTATCGAGGGCTGGCCAGGTCTCAGAGTGCCTGCCCTGCCAAAGCCTCCATTTAAGGAAAACTGACTTGCTCCCAGCACTGACTGGTGAATATTCCCTTTTTGTAGAGAGCCATAAACCCCGGCGGTGACTCTGGAAAACCAAACAGTCACTTGTGGCTCACCCTGAAGGATAAACTCAGCCCCTCACTCGGGAGGCTGACGGGAGGAATGGCACAGGGTTGAGACTAGTCTGGGCTACATTATGAGTTCCAGGCCAGCTTGGGCTACAGAGAGACCCTGCCTTGAACAAAAACAATAGTCACAAAAGCAAAAGAAATGAAGCCAGCTAATAGATTACCCCCCTCCCCAGGAGAATCTGAAACTGTGAAATGTGGAACGCTGAAGCTAGTAATTGAGACTTTGCTGAGAAACACCATGGAGTAAACAGGGCTTCCGGGCTGTTAGAGCTTTTAGGGAGGAGGAAGAACATGGAATCAGGGTGCTGTTAGCCGCGGCAGAGGGATCAGCTATTTGGAACAAGCTGTGGAATACGGAGAGCAAGGGAAGACTGACTGCCTACTTCATGGATTAATAAAATAACTGAAGTAATTTTTGAGCTTTTGTTGTCTACAGTCAGTGTGCTGGCTCAAAGGTGTTTCTCTGAAACAACAAAGCACTAAAGCCTTTGGTTGTTAGCCAGCTGCAGCTTCGCCTACTAAAGAATGTTTGGCAAAGTGTGTAGACTCAGGACAGTGTCCCAGGAGGGAGTGAAGGTGCCAATGGTATCTTGTGGGGAAAGGGCAGAGATGCCACTAAAAATCTACAGCTCCCTGCAATTAAAAAAAAAAAAAACTTACCTGGATAAACGGTCACATGAGTTAGAGTCATTGCCGTGCTGTGCTGACATTTCTCTGTTTCTCAGGCAGGAGTGAGATGGAGGCCTCGGTGATACTGCCCATCCTGAAGAAAAAGCTGGCCTTCCTGTCAGGTACGTGTCCAGAGCTCTCCCGTAGGTAAGCTTTCTGTGATTGGTTTAACAGAGAGACTGTTGAGTTTCTTTTATAAAGTTTTGTTTTTAAGGCATTTCTTGCATGAGTTGCCATGATCCCTTGCTGCTGGTTCCTTATCGTCTGATTGTTATTCTGTTCTGTGAATGACTGACTGACCGCCATACTAATGAAGTCACGACTTCTCACTTCTGAAGTAAAGTTGAGTACCCAGTGACTAGCCTTCAGCAGGTGTTTCTGGAGTGATAGCTTCCACTCCTCTCAGCTTCTGTCCTCCACTGTTCTCAGGAAGCTTCCACTGTGCTGCCCGTGTTACAACATGCCACTTCTGTTCTCTGTACTGACTTGAATTTGCTTAAAGTTACTAACAAGAAGTGTACGTCCACCAAGATGATTGAAGGTGAAGACGGAGGATCTCCCGCTCCCATGAGAGCTGTTGTGTGCTGTATTCTGGCTCAGTGACTTTGGAGTCTGAATCATGGACTATATCGGGAGAGACTGTGCTCTGTGGCCCTGCAGTTTAGGGTCCCTCAGACTATAGTCTCTTTGTTTTTTCTTTCCTATTTCCCTGAGCTCTTGTCATTGTCTTGATAATTCTGATTTCTTTTTAAACCCCAAATGTCGGATGTGTCTTTGTAAGTTGCTGTATTGTCCTGATGAAGATGGTAACGTTGACAACACAAGAAGCTGAATTCTACTGGTGGTGTTATTCCTAATTTAATATGTGTTTTCTTTTTAAACTTGTGTTTTCAATCACAACTTGTGTTTGGATATGGATGATATTATTAGCATTCATATCTGTAGCCTTGTGAATTTCATAATGATTGTTTGATAATGTAAATTCTTACAACTGGAAGTATTGAGCAGGCTATAAGGATTGGTAAATTGGCATGCACCTATATAATCCCACCACTCAGAAGGCTGAGGCAGGAGAAGCAAAAGCTTGAGACTAGTCTGCTATAGGAGATTCTGTCTCAGACAGTAACAACCCAAACCAACCAACCAAACACACCAACTGCCTTGAAGTGCTTTAGGCATGCCAGATGTCCTTCAGGAAGATTGCTTCTGCACATTGAAATGCGTGTCTGGCTCTACTGTTGGCATCTGTGGATGCTGGCTTCTTCTTTGCACCAGTCACAACATTGTTCGTGTGCATCCTTTACCTCGTCCACCATAACCGTTGTGAAAGTTTGTTTCTCGTGGCTTCTGACCCTTCCACTTCTACACCAGTAGCTATTTTTGTACCCTGAAAGAAGCTGAAGATGTGGAGTTCAAGGTAGTGTAGTCTTGAGGATTAAACCTGACCCCTAAAAGGAAAATTTCAAAGTGGTTTAGATATCACCTATAGCCTACGTGTGAACGCTTGGGTGTCTAGTTTAAATGCATGAAAAACTTAACAGTTTTGAAGAGCAATTGAAAGTTCCCTTGTCCAAGCCAGGCATGGTGGCGTGTACCTTCAATCCCAGCACTCAGGAGCAGGTGGATCTCTGAGTTCGAGGCCAGGTCTATATAGAGAGCCCCAGGACAGTTAGTGCTGCATAGAGAGACCTTGTCTGAACAGAACAAGAGGTTCCCTTACCCTCTCTTAAAATCTTACCTCTTGACCAATACAGAAAAATGTTTTCAAACCAACACAATTACCCAAGGGCCACTATCACTGGAAGTTGCTCGTGTAATCCATTAAAAAAAATAAAGCCTATATTCTAATCAACAAAAATGCTATTGAGTCGCTGCGTATTAGGTCGAACCCTCCGAAATGGCGGTTTATTGATGTTAGACAAAGTGGTTCAATACCAACAGTTGCATAGAAAATAGCCCCTTATTGCTGTCATGCCATGAATCGCATTTCTGTCACTAATGGAAGTCTTTTTCACCTCAGGCTTTTCAGTTTTTAGTGAAGAATTGCTAGAGATTATACAGAATTGTTTTCTTCAGGATTTGCTGGTGTTTAGGCTTCTAAAACTATTGTAAATGTCCGTTGGTTCTGACAGGAGGCTTCAGCGTGAATCTATTTTGAAAGATGGATGGTATGAATAAAAGCTCTGAGTTGACTTGTGTCCTTTGCAGTGCTGGAAATTGAACTCGTCACTGCCCACAGTCCTTGGCTGTGATGGTCTCACTTTGTAGTCCAGACTGGTGTTGAACTTGCTGTCTGTCTTCCGGCCTTTGCCTCTTGTGTGCTTAGGTTGCAGGTGCCCATTATCAGGCTGGCTTCAAAAGTTACAGTTTACACTGAGGGCAAACAGGACAAGGACTTGAGATTTCAGCGTGCCCCACTTCCTGGCTTCCGCCATGTTCCCTGCTGTGTCTTTACTGCCATCTGACAGTCTACAGCTGGCTGTTCTGCCTCACATGGCTGTGACTGAGTGTGTTATTTTGCTCTGAATCAAATAATCAAATAAGCACGTTATTTGCTGCTAATCAGTCTATTGCATAGACGAGTCTCCCAGTGCTTTCCATCTTACACGCAGATCCACGGCTCATCTCTGAGCAGCTCAGGCCGTCTGTCATCATGGTGTGTTCTTTCAACCTGGTGTTCTCACTTCTGCAAGTTCTCCCTCAAGCTTCTACTTTTCTTATACTTACCACAGCTTTTTTTTTTAAATCATTTTCTCTGTTGTCTCCATTCCTTTTTATAGCATTTTAATGGATTTTATATGAAGACACAGTGTCAGAAATTAGTGGCCGTAATTCATACTGTTGTTATGACTTCGAGCTTTCCTTTCCAGATGCAAGTTTGTTTTCCTGGCGAGCACTGATTGTCCTAGGCACCCAGGAAGTGTTTGATGAGCTGATTCAATTAGGCAGCAGCCTAAGAGGAAGAAAATTAAAATGATTTTGGTTTTGATGAAGATTGCGTGGATGCATTTTCTTCTGAATTTTTATGTGGTTTTTGGTTTTGCTATCATAAGCATTTATAAACTACAGATAGCCATTAGATATTTCCAAACTGTGTGATTGTTTTAATAACATTGGATTAAGATGTTATTCATGTGCTTTCTTACTACCTGGTAAACTTGAATGTGTCTCTTCTGTAGGAGGGAAGGACAGGCGCAGCGGCCTCATCCTGACGATCCCGCTATGTCTTGAGCAGACGAACATGGATGAGCTGAGCGTCACTTTGGACTACCTACTCAGCATTCCAAGGTGACTCCACAGGTGTCCTTTTCTTCCATTTCAGTATTGTTTCCTATTGGTTCTCGCTGTTGAAATGTCACATACTTTTCTAGTAGTGAAATTGCAGTTAAAAACTAGAACCAGGACCTGATGGCAGCACAGAGATAAAATAGTTGACTCTTGGGTCCACCTCCCAGCACACAGATTTCTAAATTCGTACTTTGAATCTTTCAAGAACAGTTAGGGTAAGCATCTGTTTACCATGGAGCCTCAGTAAGAAGAGAAATGAGGGGCTGTGAAGTCTAGTTTGGAGGTATTCATAGGTAAAAGGGCTGGTGCAATGGGCCCATGCATAAAGGTGCAAGCCTCACTTTCTGAGTTTGACACTCAGGACCCACGTGGTGGAGGGAGAAATCACATCCTGTGGATGTTCTCTGACTTTCACATATGCTAACCCCCAAACAACAAACAAACAAGTAAATAAAATGAATGAAAATGGGCAGGGCAGGATTAGCGGCCTGCATACTCCTTTTCCATGAATCTGCCTCCTGGCACCTGTCTGTGAGGCAGAGCTCATCCATAATGAGGCTGCTATGACAAACCGCAGACCTGTGCAGTCACACGCACTCCCCCAGGAGGCTCTCCTGCAGGCGGCTCGGGAGCTGAGGCTGAGTGCAGGCACAGCAGATCAACTCAGTCTCCTGGCTTGTGTGCACTTAGGAGTCAGGTGGTGCAAGGGAAAGAGCCAAAGCGCTAACCTGCTTAGCCTCTCTCTTGTTTCTCTGGTGATGTGCCTGAAAATAGTTCTCCAGTTCTTACAAGGATGGTTTAGTTTTTTGAGTTTTCCAGGGTTTCTGCTGCCTCACTAATAAGGAATAGACTCGTGTCTGTGCATATGAAGTGGACTCTGAAGAACTTTGCGTCCATCCTCCCACAGTCTAAGACGCCGGAAGCTCTGGAGGGGGGACTGTTTAATTTGCATTGCCCCAGCTCTGTGCTGTGTAATGTGTCGTCCTTAGTCAGTGGTCAGCACCTGTTTCTGCCTTTGTCTTCCCGATGGCTTTTTTTTCTCTTTAGAGCTCTGCATACGCCTATGTGGGCTTTGTAGGACCTGCTAACCGACTATTCTCAAGGACTCATATTTGTCAAAAAACTAAATAAATGAAAAAGTGGTGAGCGCGGTAGTTGTTTACAACCAGCTTTGAGCTCTGTTTTAAAACTTGAATCATTGTAGACCCCAGATTTGACCTGTGGTAGATGTGGAAGGAACACCCCCGCCTAAGGAAACAGTAGGTGGTGTTCAGGCATTTAATTCTCCTGCTCCTCTGAGAGGAACTCTGTTTCCTCTCTCCCATCTTAGGAGGGAACTGAAACATAGAAAGGGTTAGCATGGGCAGCGTGGCCAGAACCTGTGGCAAACTAGAGCTGGAGACGGAGTCAGAGCCCAGCTAGTAGGCCCCAGCCTGCCGGTGACCACTGTGCCCCATGGCTGCATCTCTTCTTGCATTTTCGTGGGTACACCAGCCAGGTGAGTATGGCTGGTACGCTTTGGAAGAGGAACACAGTATTCAGATACTGGTTAGAGTAGAGGCTGGGGTCCATGGAGACCGTGGTCTGGGCTTCATGTCAGCGAAGGAATACACGGCCAATGTATTCTGACTCAGGCGCTATTAGACAAGTCATCACGTACTTTAAAAGGCCTTCTCATCTCAAAGCATTGGGCTAGGAGTTCGCAGTCTTAGAAGACGAACATTCTGACATTCTGCAAGCATGTTCTTTGATGAAGATGAATGCCACACACGGCATTATCATAAAAACACAGTCAACCCAGTGCTGATAGGGATCAGCAGAACTGTGAGCAGAAGAGCCCCTAGATAAAGTCAAGAGACAGTTACGAGTGTCAGGGCTCGGACCCTTGGGGTCCCTTGAAAGGCCTTCGTGAGTCAGAAGTGAGGGTGTTTTGTATCTGCATTTCTTTTACAGAGCTGTTTGAACCCAGCCTTGTTACCCCAGAAAGGCTGTGAGGAGTTGGGGATCTCACTTTTTTTTGTCTTTTTTGCATGGTATAGGAATCTTATTTATGGCACCCTAGACCATGGAAGTGCCCTTCGAAACGCATCTGAAATGCCACTTGGTTGGCAGTTTTGAAATAGTATCTCTGGGTTGTGTGTATTTTCATTTTCTATCTTAGTGAAACATGTAAGAAAATTAAGGGTCTTTTTCAGCACGGTAGAAGATTTAATGTACTATCCTTTAAGATTGTTACAGGTGGCATTTGCAAGCTTCATTACTTTCACAGTATTAACTGGCAGGTTAATTTATAGTATGCATTGAAATATAAGTGTTATGTTTTGAAAACATATTTAACAAATGATTGTGCGACCTACATCTCAGGGTTACAGATGCTAACAAGAAAACACCATGTGCCTCTGGGTGGCAGGCCCACCCTGGAACGCTTTGTCTTGGCTCCATTTCTTGCAAAGTTCTAAGAACTAGAAGACCCTGAGTTCTTGCCTGTCTCCAGAGGCCACTTAGCATCTGACTGCCCTGACTCTGCTGGCCTTCCTGGGCTTGCAGACACATTAAGGCATAGTGGCCTTCAAATGTGTCTTGGTGGGACCTCTAGGAATTTCTTCCTCACTTGCATCTGCAAATGCTGACTGTGTGTCTGGTTTCTCCCCTACCCCTGCAAGCATTTAAGTGCTATCGAGTGTCTAGGCACAGGCATGCATCACACTCTTCCCCTCCACAGAGGATCCTTTTCCCCCCAGTGTAGATCCCAACATTGAATACATAAAGTTTTAAAACAAATCTCACTAACTTGTCATAAAATATGATTTTAATAACATTTGCAGTTGAGTGCTTTGTAATGTAGTCTCAGGGTCCTGTGATCACACTGACTCTAGATAGTTTCCGTCTGTCCAGAGAATCTATACATTAGCAGTTCCTTCCCGCGTTCCTCTCACCAGCTGCTTGAGTCGGCCGCTAATCCGCTCTGTGGCCTTGCCTGTGTTGTACATTTTGTACCAGAGAATTAAACAACATCTGGGTGTTCAACCCTAGCATCGTATTCTGAAGGGTTACCTGTGTTGTGGCACGTGCCAGCTGCTCAACAGTGCTTTGGATGTGGCGCACTGTGTTCTTTCTGTTTAGCAGTTGGTGGACGTTGGATTTCTACTATCAGAACTTATGCTGTTATAATCTTTACGTTCACATTCCTGTGTGGTCACATGCTTCAGTTGGCATTATCTATCTTTGGGATACATCTCGGTCGATTTAGCCCAGTTTCTGCCTTTGCTTACCAAGGATCCTGTTCCTCTTCCAAATACTGAGCTCTGCTTCCTCTTCGTGGAGATCTCACTGCTTCTCAGGAGAACTAGACATACTTTGCCTGTCTAGTTAGATACGTGCTAGAGAGTTAGCATGTGTTGTTAACTCCTGTGACTGCTGTGGGTGCTGGGAGGGAGCAGGGAAGGCTCAGGAATCCCCTAGACAGCCAGGTTGAAATCCTTGGGAAAGGTTGGCTCTACCTTTCCACTAATGGGTGCAATTGAAAGGACTCTGGGCCGGACTGCCTTCATTTCCAGATCTTTGCTCTGGGAAGCAAGGCTGAAGTTT
This sequence comes from Chionomys nivalis, assembly GCF_950005125.1. Taxonomy (NCBI): domain Eukaryota; kingdom Metazoa; phylum Chordata; class Mammalia; order Rodentia; family Cricetidae; genus Chionomys; species Chionomys nivalis. The sequence continues at coordinate 6,602,234 of NC_080107.1, forward strand.
CCCCCACTGTACTGAGAGAGGACAGGTGAGGTCATTGCATTAAGTTTATAGGTACATAATGATAACAGTGAATGTAGCTATGTAGTTTTGTCTTTAGGATAGAACTTTTCCATGTAGCAGCCATTACATTTAGTAAATATTTGCATAAACACAGTACAACACATTTTGCTTACTAAGGGTAACGTTTTGTTGGCCAGATGACTAAGAATGAGAAAATCAAGGCAGTGATGGGTCAGAGGTGGAGCATTCAAGTGTCCAGTCAATCTGGAAGCAAGTGTGACTTCAACGTGGTGGATCTCTGGGCACAAAGATGCCAGTCTCCAGTGGTTTAGTAATAGCTTATTATTTCCACCTGTGTGAAGCCGTTTCCTCATAAATCGTACAGTCTGGTAAGAAGTGTGCTCGGCATGTGGAAGGTGGTTCTTACCTGGCTCTTTGGTCCCATTTTTAGATGGAGATATTGAGAAACTTTAGGGAATGTTGGAATGGTCCTTGGCTTTCATTTTAAGACCTTAGCTTACCATGCTTAGAGTTATTTTCCTTCCTGATCAGCTTGTGACTAACACTTCTAGAGATGAGAAAAACAATGTTAGAAATGGAAAGAATACTCTGGAGAATTTTATCGGTTGATACTGTAGATCAGACCAAGCGAGGTGATTTGTACCCCACCTGCTATAAAGCTTTTGCCTTCCTCCTTCAGGGTCATGGGGAGAGTCTGGACCTCGTTAAACACCCATAATTGTGTTTTGTTTCAGTGAGAAATGTAAGGCCAGAGGATTCACTGTGATCGTGGACGGCAGGAAGTCTCAGTGGAATGTGGTGAAGACGGTCGTCTTAATGCTGCAGGTGATTCTTTGTCCTGTGTCTGTCACTCAGGAGATGGCTTTCCATTTTATAGCAGGGTACCATGGTGAAAATTACAAGTACATATTATTTATCAGTTCATGCCCAGGCTTCTCAACAGTGACTCAGTTCTGAAAAGAGATTTCACACAGTACCATTGGATTGCTTAAATTCAATTTTTATATGTTTAAATTTATCAAGTAGAGTTGAGCCTCACCTTGCCTGTACAAGCTTTAGAGGCTGAAAATAGATTGGCGTGTTGAAGCAGTCTGAGCAAGAAAGCCTGTGGTTGTCTCGAGAAGACTGAGGGCACAGGACTCACCTGGCTGCTCCATGTGCTGTACTTTCTGGGTCTCCCTTCCTCCCTCCTTCCCTCCCCTGGGTTCCTTATTGGTTATACAGGAATCGAGGATGGACAAGTCAAGTTTGGCAGGTGAGCCTTAAATGCTAGTGGCGGCTTTAAGAAAACAAAACCCACAAAGAAATAACAATAAAAATTTAGGATTTGTGATGATCACACTAAGAATTTATATCCCAGAATTTATTTCATAGCTGTATCTTTAGGACATTAACAGCTTTTAAATTCACATTTAATAAACAGCTACTAAGTCTGCAGAGTGGGGGCGAGGCATCTTGTCCTGTATTTCTTCATGTCTCTCACGCTGGTCTGTCAGTCTCTGGCATGGAGCAGAGATTCAGCAAACCCTTGTCTTCTGTAAGGCTACATTGTCATGTGACACGGAAACATCCCAAGGGGTGGGCTGCTCTCAGGTATCTGGTCTTCCTTAGAAGTTTCAGAAAGGGAGCTATTTCATGACACCCCCAAATGAACCAAATTCAGTTAAAGGCATCGGTAGACTAATTTGGGGAAAATTTAATTCATTCGGCAGGCACAGGTAGCTTGTTTGTTTTAGCAAGTATCAGTGGCATAAACGACAGTCTGAGCGTGAGCAGTGACTGGCTGCTCCTTTAGGGCCGCACAGAGAAATGGGACTGAGCTTTAAATCCTCAATTAGGAGAATCCTGTGTCATGCTTCATCCATTGCTTAGGACACTTGGGTTGAGAGGATTTGAGGGATGGCAATGAGGAGAGATAATTACAGGTTTTAACTTTGGTGTCAGAGTTTAGCATGACTCAATACTGTCTGCGTTATTTAAGTTCAGCCTCACAAAGTTAGAAGTTGGCAAAGCCCAAGTGTTGGGCCCTAGCTTTTTCCACACGCCTGAAGTGATCCCAGATTATTTACCTATTGCTCCATTATTTGTTTTTTTTTCTAATCTGTATGGATATAGTTCCTACATTCATATCTGTGTATCACATCTGTGCCTGGTGACCATGGAGACCAGAAGTAGGTGTTGGATCCCCTAGGACTGGAGTTACAGACAGTTGTGAGCTGCCATTTGGGTGCTGGGAATTGAACCTGGGTCCTCGGGAAGAGAAACCTCTTCACTGCTGAGCCTTCTCTCCAGCCCCTGTTGCTTCCTTCTTAAGGATAAGACTTAAATGCGTCCTCACTGGGCTCTGTCCTGAGATAAAGAGGTGTCCTCAGAGGACTGGTTTCTAAAATTGGTGCCCCACAGCAAACCCTCTGCCAAACATGTGGTGGCCTCCCAACCCGAGACTTCTGTGAAGAAGTCATTAAATTCCACTTAGGTGAGCAGTTCGTTGATGATGGTCGTGTGTTCTTCCTTTCATCGTGACACTCACCTGTCACTGGTGAGCCCTTGGACTTGCTATGATCTGCACTTGGCTCTGTGGCAATTCTGTAGAGCAGTCAGCAGACTTAGTCCCTGCTGTGCTTTCTTCCTCATGGATAATTTTGTAGACATTTAGACTGACTCATATCTGACTTTTCCAGAATTCCCTTGACCATTTTCTCGTTAACTATCTCTATTCAGGAAGTGACTTCGGTGCTTTGATCTTGGGCTGGAGTCAGATGTTTGGTAGTTTCCCCAGCTCCATGAGAGCAGTCTGCCTATCACTAATGTTCTGAAAGAGGAGCCTTGTTTCCCTTGCTTCTCATAGTTTTCCTGTGCAGTGGCTTAGAAATACTGATTTTCCATAGGTCAATAACTGAAGAAACTACACCCTAAACTTCCCAGCCTCTGTGATAAGGATTCTGAAACAGCTGAGTTCATCCTGCTTACCTTAGCGACACCCTAGTCATTACAGGAACACTGCCATGCTGCTGTGGAAAGATCATTTTCCATCTCTTCCCAAAAAATTGTAACTCGGTGCGACCCTCGATGGCTTAGAGTAGTGGTTGGACTATTGGGTTTAAATAAATATCAGGAGCTGACTGCACACAATGCAAACTCTCCACCACAGAACTGAATAGTTGGAAAAGAGGTTCTTGGGCCCTCAAAGTCTAATATATTTTTCATCCGGACATTTCAGAAGTAATGTGTTGACCTGGTCCAGAGCCTGTGAAACTGGCAAGACCGAGTCAGACACACCTGACTTGTGATCTGCCGTCATCACCTCCAGCTCTAAGCTACAGTTACTTGAGTGAGATCCACTGCTTAACGAAGATTAAACTATTTAACAGATATTGTTGGAATGGGTTCTGTGTGTCAGGCACTGAGGTAGAGAATGACATTCATAGATAAGTACCTGCCATTGGGAAGCTTAGGTGCCATTGGGGAGTCAGGCAATGGGCAGTTAAGGAAATGAATGAGAAGCATCAACTGGTGGTGAGAGCTGTGATGAATGTGGACACACACACATGCTAATATACACACAGATGCTCACACAGATTCACACACATACATATACAGATAACACAGATACACTCTTACAGATGTACACACACAGATACATAACACAGATATACTCTTACAGATACAGAGACAAACACAGATATATAACACAGATACACTCACACACAGAGATAACACACTCAGATACATACACAGAAATACACAAACACAACAGATACACACACTTTTATACACAGACACACAGAAGTATACACACATTCTTATACACAGATACACACACAGGCATAAATACAATTACACACACACAGACAACAGACACAGATACATATATTCTTACACATAGATACACACAAACAGTCACAGATACATATACCCTCTAGATGCAGGGAAAGCCTCCTTAAGGAGGGAGCCCTCAGTACAGGACACAGAGTGAAGAACACCCTGAGCAGAGGGAGTGGAGGCGGGTTCAGACTTGCGTTCTAGGAGGTATGAGCTCAGCGATGGTGGAGGAGCATGCCAGGAAGAGGCGCACAGTCAGGTCTGACTCAGCAGGGATCCAGCTTGAACTGCATTAGCAGCTGTGACCAGGCATTCTGACCCCAGACAGTGTAAAGCAATGAGGCCTTTGCAGAGTATTTCAGGAAGTTAGTTTGGGATGTTAACAGAACGGATGGTAGAAATGAGTAGATTGCAGGGGTTTCTTCAGGTTAGACGTTTGCACAGCTTCCTGATTAAGGAGAAGTACTTAAGTTAATAATGCTAACTACCACTCTTGGTCGTTGTAGAAAATGTGAAACTGTGTTGTGTGAAAAGGTGGTTTGTCTTCTCCCAGTTACTGATCACAAAGAACCCCGACTTTTTATGTAATGGCAGATAAGAAACCAACTTTGTGAGAAAATGGATTTCTCATCTCCTGAAGAAATTCTTCTTAATGGTGGTATTGGAAAACATTTGTCCTGTGCATTAGAAAAACTAATTTTAATAGTTTCTTACCTAAAATATAAAGTCTTGTGGTTTACTCTAAACATGCTTTCAGCAGGGATACTGTGTATAATAAATGTAATTGATACATGCGGTCTGTTTAGAACTGTTCGAAAACTTCTAAATAGCTTGTCTTTCTTTGTTGTCGCTTAGGTTTTGAAGTTTGGAGAATTTCTTTGGCTTTCTTATTTGACTTCTTTTTCAAGTATCATAGCATAATTGCAAGTGTCTAGTGATTTGTACATCTAGTAAGTCATTCACATGTGTAATTTGTGCTTATTCTTCTATGTTTTGCAGAATGTTGTTCCGGCTGAGGTATCCCTTGTATGTGTAGTGAAGCCAGATGAATTCTGGGATAAGAAAGTAACCCACTTTTGTTTTTGGAAAGAAAAGGATAGACTTGGCTTTGAGGTAAATATAATCCTTATAAAAAAGAGTTGTGTCGCGTCTTTGGAAGTAGATCTCACTGACTTTGCTGTGCGTGTTCTGTTAGTTACTTAGAAGCGCTAGCTCTGTGCTGTACTGTAGCCAGTATACACTCGGCGCTCGCACGCTTGTGAAATGATTGTGTCTTCCTCATACACTGTAAAAGCTTCATCTCCATCTGTACACTCTTTATTAACTCCTGCATAACTGAACCCTTTGTGTTTAAAGTTTTCAGTGATGAGGAGGAGGAACTGTGGCAAGTGGGAGGCCACTCTAGACCTCAGAGTGGACCATAGAGTGTATTGTCGGCCATGTGCCATGTTTATTTTCTTACATGGAGTCAGTTTTATTAGTCTCTGATCCTTTTGTTTAGGTCACTTTCCCTTTGGCCACCTTCAAGATTTCATTTTGATTTTGGTTTTCAGCACTTTCATTTCATATGTGTAGATCTTCCATTTGGTGTTTATCCTGTTTGGTAGTCTCCGTAGTTCTTGTATCCCTGGACTGTGTCCTCCAGTTTAAAAATTCTCTGACACTTTGATTTGAAATATCTCTGTACCCTGATTTCTGTACTTCTGCGATTTTAACTATATTCATGTTAGATGATTAGAAATTTTCTCACTTGGTGTTCTGTTTAACTTTATTGTCCCCTTCTTATTTATTTAGTTCTGGGGACTGAACCCAGGGTTTTGTGAGTGGTAGATAAGTGCTCTGTGATGGAGCTGTGTCCTAGCCCAGTTTGGGTGTTTTCTCTTTTAGAATTTTTTTCAGTTTTGATTCATTTTCAGACTCTGTGTTCAGTTGTGCTGAGTTTGTTGAGAAGACCGCTGGAAAATTTCCTCATCTGTTGCCATGGTTTTGCTATGTGGCATCTCTGTTTGATTCTTGTGTACCCAGCCTTCCATCCATATTCACATTCATGGATTGAAGTCACATATGAAGATATTTGAAAAAGTTCCTTCTGGGGTCAGGAAATGGTTCCAGTGCTAAAAGCGCTTTCTGAGCAAGGACCATATTTCAGTTCTGAACCCAAGTGAAAAACTGGACATGGTGGCACATGATTAAATCCCAGTCCTGGGGAGATGGGCGTAGGTGGATCCCGTAGTCTGGCTGGTCCGCCAGCCTGGCTTGCTTGTGACCTTGATGGCAGTGAGAGACCCTGTGTTTAAGTAAGCAAACATACAAAAGGTTGACTGGCACCCGAGATTCTGAGGAATGCTATCCAGGGTTGTCCTCTGGCCTCCACTTATATTGGCATGTGCATTGTACAGACAGATAGGCAGGCAAGAAGAAAGACAGACAGACACATACAGACAGACACACACACACACAAAACCTAGACAAACACATACACACACTTTTTTCTGTATTAAACATAGCTTTTGTGCCTAAACCATACTCTTTAACCACGTTTCTCTACCATTTGCATGTCATTAGGTGTAAGTAACCTAGGGTTGATTGAAAGCGTGCAGGAGCTTTATGTGGGGTCTGTGCAGATGAAGTGGCACTGTACGTAGATATAAAGATACCTGAATATCTTTAGATTTTGGCACTTGAGTTGCTATCCAAAGATCCAGCCTCGCTTAGGCTCTAAGTGATGAGTCTTTGTCTTCTTGGTGATCTCTCATCCTTCTCTGCCCGTGACCTTTCAGTCTCTGCATTAAAGCTGTCTGCATGGTTCCTGCTACCTGACACGTGATCACTTGTGTCTCTTATTCTTTATACTGTTGGCTCTGAGTAGGGACTGTGGTATTTCTTGTATGCTCTTTCGTTTTATTCTGAATTGAATATTGGGCATTTTAAGATAGTAAAAGTCAGGATAGATAGCATTTGTGTGCATGTTAACCCACTTACCTTTTCTTTGTGTTTTAGCAGTGAGAGGAGGTGTCGAGTTACAGTAGCCGGTTGATTTGGCTCTTGGCTTTGCCTTACTGTTTTTCCCAGGGCACCACAGGCTTCAGGTTTCTCTGTAGTTCCTTTGGTTGCAGCAATGCTTGTTCTATACGCCAAGTAGAAAACAGATATTTCTCCCCACTTGTTCTTGCAGCTTTGTCATTGGTAGATTTGACTGTTGTGTGGAATTAGTGGAGCCATGTGTGCTACCAATTAAAGGAAGATGGCTCTTGCTAGTCCAGAGATTATTTTTTTAACAGTTTAGGTGGGAAGTCACATCCCAAGAAGCTGAGGTCAAGAAAGCCTGGATGCTGCAGTTGGCACCAGGGAGAGCAAGCACTTCAGACCCGCTAGGGGCCTGCAGAAAACACGACTCTGCGCGAATATGAAGTGAGCAGGTGCACCAGCCACTCAGACTCAGACTGTGAGCAGAATAGGGAAACCTGGTGCCTTTATGACATTTGTCACATCCTGCTTAGGATAGGTGTCTGTTCCTGCGAATGAACAGTCACTAGCATCTCAGAGGATAAAAGAAGCAGCAGCTTTAATCTGACGTCATAGATGTTTGACTCAGAACGGAAGTGTTTAATGAATGAAGCTTTTTGTATCGGTGCCTTTCCTCTTAGACACTGAAGAGACTCAGTTCTGAAATTTACCCAGTCAGTAAGTGCTTATTAAAAGCCTGATATCCTGAAGAGATGGGAGTAATTTCAAGTGCTGGTTATTTGGCCACTAAACATATTCAGCTTTAAAGGGAAGTTCAGTACCAGTTATTAAGTGCTACTTAGAGCTTAGAGATAGAATTACATGCAACATTGATTCTTATTTAATCAAAAATTATTTTTCTTGGAGTAATTTCTGGTAATTTGGGCTTTTATAAAAGAAGTCTATGTCTTTGTGTAGATGTTCTGTTTATTTTTAACAGTATAATTTTGAGACAAATACCGGTGTTCTTATAAGTATGACTAATTGTTTTACTCTACAGAATTATATATAATATAACAAAGTTTTGTTATCAGCTTTCCACATTGTCAATCAGCTGACCTGTTCATTGTTCCCACGGGATTTCTTGTTTTCTTTAGTTTTCCCTTTTAGTGATCTCTTTCCTGTGCACTTTTGCAGTGCCCTTTATTGTCCACCGAAGATTCCTTCCCTTACTAGCCTGAGTATTTCTCTGCACATCCGGCCCGTTTGAAATCTGTACCTACTTGCTCAGCTTCCTTTTCTCTAGTAGTGAAGTCAAGTTCCTTTTGCCCCTCAGCAGCACCTCCCCAGTGACTGTCAGATATCGCTGCCCAGAGGACAGTATCTGTGTGATAATGACAAGATTAGAACTGGCATTGATCCTGTCCTCAAACAGAGACACTGGAAATCAGAATGCTGCCTCTGCCTCTCTTTTATCTGTAATTGTTCATAATAATAGTATATTTACTCAAATCTGTGTTCTTCTCTGTTTTTATTACTTTTCTTGAAGTCTCCAGTAGTGAGACCCAGGACCAGAGGTGTTCTTTATGTTCCTTTGTCAAGAACACCCATGGTGATATTTAGTCTTTTTAGTTTTTATAGAAGTGTATCAGAATTTTGTGGAGAGTTAAAATGGTACAGATCTACAGTCAAATTACTTTGGGCCATTGTTAGCCCCCGAATAGCTCACCGTTTGTCCGATCCACTGTTCTTTCAACTACAGGTAACAATCTTTAGAATATATTAACAGCAGACCCTGAGTTTCCACCAAGCTAAGAGTATCATCAGAAAACTGATTGACAAAGGCCTTAACTTACTCACTTTCTTCCCTTCTGTGTCTATAAAGTCCTAGTAGCTGCTTCTTCATGGGGCCACATTATTTGGGGCAGTCTGAATCTGTGCTTCAGCATTGTGGTCGCTCATAGTTCATACAGCTTTGAATAAATTAAATTTTACTATTTTGGAAATGTTTTGTGTTTTGTGGAAATTCGTTTTATTTAGTTAGATTTTGGTTTTGTTTTCCTCCGCCAAGGTATTCTTTGAGTACTGGTGCATGCACAGGAAGGTTGTGAATGGAGTCTGCTTTCTGGAAATGAATACTCAATTCTGCTGTTGTTGGTTGTGGGATTATGGGCTTTTCCATCAAGTGAAGCCTTTTTAGACTTCGGTTTCTTTGTACACATTGTTGTCATTCTCGGACAGCCCAGTTTCCATCTTTCGCATCTTGGTCAGATGCAACATTACCCATCGTGAGCACGTTGCAGTGAGCATCCTGCCGTGTACTGAACACACTTTTGCCATCTGCAGCCTTTATTTCCACAAACTGACATTTGGATTTCCACAGTCACATCCAGACTTGATTTCCCCCAAGACTGCTCTCTTAGCCGTGTGTTCCTTGGTAATGAGATTCAGTCACTGGCCATCATCTTTGTGTCTCAATCCCTTAGTTCTACTGTACTTTCTCCATGTCCTTACTGGGGTGTTTGCATAGTGAGAAACTTCCCCTCTCTTGCTGTATACCTGTCCTTGGTCCCTCTTATGAAAGATGCTGCCTGTGTTTACCTCCCTCTGGTGCTGGTCTTCAGCGTAATGACTTCCTTTCTTGGCTTAGCTTGAAGAGTGTCATTTCTTTTAAGTTCCTGGAGTTAAGCCATTCAGTGTTTCAGTCCAGTTTATTTTTACTGACATCTTTGGTTAGTGAAGATCTTTTCAGGCTCCTGGTATTTTTTTAAAATACCAGAATTTTTTGATAGTTTTTTAGCAGATAACCATAATTGAATTGATTTGAAATGTTGCATTAAATAATAAATGATAGTTTGCTATTATTTTGAAACAGTATTGCACTTTTTTTTAAAACCCTAATTCTAGTTCCTTATTTACTTTCAGGCTTTAATAGTTTACTTGGTATTTTTTTCTTTTCTCTGTAGGTTATTTTAGTGTCTGCCAATAAGTTGACTCGTTACATAGAGCCATGCCAGTTGACAGAAGACTTTGGTGGGAGTCTTACCTACGATCACATGGACTGGCTAAATAAGAGGCTGGTTGGTATAGTATTATAAAACAAGATAATCAAATGCCTTTACACATGAATATGTGTGAATAACTTTCTCATTTTAGTAAACTAAGATGTAGGTTGTTCTTATAAAAACAAAGAAGCACATTGTGTATGTCAGAGAAGTGTATTGTTCAGAGCCCACACTCTGTAGTCAGGGTCACTTGGCTAGCATCCTGGTGTTAGAAACTGGGCATGTGACCTTCATTGATGTGTTTAATTTCCCATGTCTTAGTTTTCATATCTATAAGGCAGTAATAGTAACAGTACTATCTTGTGCAATTGTGAGCAAGACAAAATGAATACGGACCTGCAACATTTAGATCAGCCCCGCAGGGTACAGTTGCCCTCTGTGTTAGCTGTGTCCGTTGGATCAGGATCGGTAAAGTTGCCCTTAAAGTGGAGTGACGGTAGCACAGTGTCTTGAGAGGTGGTCTCGATGACACAGCCCTTTCAGAAGATACTTCTCATGAAATATCAGCCTGTGGTGCAGTATGACAGACAGACAGCTTCCGCTTGTCCAGACTTGTGAGGCGTGCTGCTCAGTGTCACACAGCATTGCTTTATTGAGTTGTGGAGAGAATGGTCTCTGAAGTAGCTTCTTGAGAGTGTGTGCTAACCTCAGGGAACTTTGGTTACCCCTGAATGAATAGCCGTATCTAAACAGTGACACCTCTGTCGGAAAACTGTATGTCTGTTTTATTGCATGTGTTCAGATGTGGTCGAATCTCTTCTCAGAAATACTCATGTTAAAGTTATAAGTCATTGATCTTTATACTACAGAATTGTCTGAAAAACCCTGGACTGCTAAATATGATCAGTATTGACTGGTTGATAGAGTATGGTGAGGACACGGTCTGTAATTAGGATTAGTGGCTGTAGCTGCTCTCAGTAACATTCATGTAGTTATAAAATCTGTTATTGATATAGGTTTTCCCACAGAAGGATAAGAATGGAAATAAGTTTGAATAAATTACATTATTATGTATTATATTTATAAATTATAATACAATAAATTATAAAAACAAATAAAGTTTGAATAATTTAATGCATTTGAAAATTCTATTGCCGTTAAAACTCTTCATTACTTGCAGTGTAATTTTGTTCCGTGCTCTGTGCACTGTTGCCCTCTCTGGCGGTTGAACTGCACCAGGTGACTTTCTGGGAAGGAAGAGAAACACCACTGATAGTGCTGTTGCTGTTACCTGAAGTCCTTATTATGTATTGATTTTGAGATTATTCATGGTGTGTCTCTGCACTCTCCTGTTTCAGGTCTTTGAGAAGTTTACGAAGGAGTCTACGTCATTGCTAGATGAACTTGCTCTGATTAACAATGGAAGTGATAAGGGGAACGAGCAGGAGAAGGAAAGGTGGGTGGAGTTGTCTGGTGGAGGATGCCCATGCTGCAGGCTAGGGTTAAGAGGACCGCAGTGAACAAAACTACTCAGAACTGCCACACACAGCTAATGGTCATTTACCTTACACATACAACGTTCATTGAACTTAAGTTGGCTTTAAAAGGGACTTTCTGATGAGCCTGGCTGTGTTCCTTTCTCCTTGCATTGGGAAGCATTATGTTAGAAGATCATCCTTGGAAAATGAAGCCATTGTCTACTCTCCTTGGTTTTGTTCTTTCCTGCAGACACCTGCAGCTTAAAATAAAATTCTTACTACTTTATTTAAATTTGTTAGTATCAAAATGCCTAGCATATAGAATTCTTGTCCTGAAACATGATACTTGGAAGGAGTGTGTCATTTCATCATAGTTGACATAGTAGTTGACTTATGTCATCAGTAAGTCTAGCTTTCAGACTTGCTACCTTACCAGGGTGTCCATTGCCCCTACGGCCTAGCCAGTCTTCACGCTTTGGTTGGTGGACCAGGTTCCTTTCTACCCAACGTGCTAAAGTTACTAGCACGTTAAGATACTAATCATCCCTGAACTGTTGATGTCAGTGTCGCTAGAACTGTGCTTTCTTGTTAGGAAGTTTGCAGGAATCCATGGCCTTCTTGTCAAGCTTGTCTTGCATCTGGCTTGAACCTGCTCTGGAACCTATGATCATGTGTCAGTCAGCTGAAATAACATGGTTGCATAGATGTAAAAGGATGATAATTTTACCAAATGTTGATTAGAATGAGTTCAGAATACAAAAACAAGTAGTTTGAATTTCAGTTTAATTGAGGATACTGTAGTCACAAACGCTATATATCTTCTATATATAGCCTATATTGTGTGACTTCTTCCTTGGAGGCATGGACAATGTCTTTTCATCCCAGGTAGAGCACCCATGACCCACTAGAGTCATGGTTCCACACAGTCTAGCTTGGTGAACTAATAATTTTATTTAGGTTACTTATGGGTGCATTGGCGAGATGGTCCTTCCAAGACCATAGGAAGCTTATAGGTAGTTATATCACGAAAATATTCTCTGTCTACCAAGTGCAACCCCCTTGTATATCCTGCAGGTGGAGAGAAGCCTCTTGTAAGCCTCTTGTGCTGTCTGATATACCTTCCTCCTTTCTCACAGAAGAATGTTAGTGGGCTAGTCTTACGGCAGTCTCTTTATGGTAACAAAGCTGCTCTGTTTCAAGATAGCAGTTGGCATATCCTGCCTGGGGAACAGAGTTCCACAACACCATATAAAATAAAAATGTAAATACATATATATGGCTACATATGTGATTCATATATAGCTATCACACACACTTATTTCTCAGGAAAGACATACATATGAAGAAGGTACCCATGGAAAATTAGTTGATGGACAGAGTTTAATGCGGTATTCTATCTCTGCTGATGGCTGCAAACCTGGCTTAAGGGCTCTGAGGAAGCACAGCATCAAAAAAGCCTGTTTAATTGCTTCATGCTTGTATGACAATAGGTCAGGGCCCCATTCTCTTTCTCTACTAAGGTGTTTTTAATACTTTGAGGAAGACTGGGAAATGCTGACTTGCGTGTCTACATGAAATAGTAATAAAATATTGTGTCTTCCAGTCTCTTTCCACACTCAAATGTTATCGTTTTGGTTTTTTTCATAACTCAGGTAATAGAATCCCATCCATCTCTTGTGAATTTTATCAACCTTCATTGTGCTATCTATCCCTTAGGAGGCATCTTGGCTACCCAAGAGGCAAGAGCATGGGTCAGTTAACAAAGTGCAGGATTTAGTTCAGCATATAGCAACATGGTTTTTAGCTGTAATTTAGATCCTCTAGCTTTCTTGAATTTTCTCTTGCTCACCTGTTGCAGAAAGTGAAGGCAGAATCCAGCTTCACAAGAAGCAATACAACAGTAGGGAAGGCGTGGCATGTAACTGTTAGGATACCACACATGCGTGCATATACGTATGCATGCTAGTCATGTTTGTAGGTTGATTTTTGCTTCCTGTTCTGCTAAAGGTGTTTTAGCAGGTCTAAGAGTTTTCTAGTTGGTGCTGTAGGGTGTTTTAGTTATATGATTGTGGACCATGTCATCTTCATTAAGGGACAGTTTGACTTTGTTCTTTCTTTCCCTTTTGTACCCTTTATTTCTCCTCTACATTGCTGTAGCTAGGGTCTCAGATACTGCGTTGAATAAGAATGGAGAGAGTGAAAACCCTTGTCTCCTTCTGTCTGTTGAGGTTTCTGTCCTTAAGTCTGTGTGTTCTATATTACACTTACTTAATTATGTTTGTTGAACCATTCTTGGGTTTGCTCTGAAGCCAGCCCAACTTGGCAGTTAAATATGTAATCCTCTTAATGTGTTGTTGAATTTGGTTTGCAAATAGTATATCAAAGATTTTGTACATTTATTTTCATTCAGGGAAATTGTTCTCTTTTGCTGTGTTCCTCTCTGGTTTGGAACATTTAAGATGAGTTTGGTAGTAATTACTTCCTACATTATAGAGCAGCTTGAGGAACATTGGTGTTTGCTTTTTATTGATCTCATAGAAGTTAGCATAGATCCTTCTGGAGCGCATGTATTATGTGTAAAACAATTTATGAAGTAGATTTATAAGAATAGTACAGCATTTAAAAATGATTCTTTTAATGTCTGCCAGGTCTGTGGATTTAAACTTTCTTCCATCTGTTGATCCTGAGACAGTTCTTCAGACAGGTAAAGTGAAAGAACAAAACATCTATTAGTGATAATAATAATAATGATCAAGTAAGCAAAGTATTAGCCTCTTTGAAAACAATATTCAGCATGTGGGTAATGTAAAGAGAATTTAGAGGGGAGCTTTTCAAACTGCTTTGAAATTAATCTGATGGTGTTAGCATAATATTTAAAAATTAATAATGACAAATTAATGACAAATTATCTCCTCCTAGAAAAACTGGATTTATGTCCTGTTTTAATAAACTGCATTTTACAAAGTGCATTGAATTCCATCTCATTGGGTTGTTATGAAAATTATTGTATACCTGCTATGTGCTGTATTCTTTCAACAGTGTTTGAGATAAATAGATTTTTATCTCTATTTTATACTTTAAGAAATCAAGGTGGTGGCGCACGCCTTTAATCCCAGCACTCGGGAGGCAGAGGCAGGCGGATCTCTGGGAGTTTGAGACCAGCCTGGTCTACAAGAGCTAGTTCCAGGATAGGCTCCAAAACCACAGAGAAACCCTGTCTCGAAAAACCAAAAAAAAAAAAAAAAAAAAAAGAAATCAAGGCTTAGAGATTTAAAAAAAAAAACTTAGTAAATAAGTTGTTCAGAGTCAGTTAAGAAAATTTATCACCACAGCTCAAAGCAGGTCCAGGTCCAGAGGCACCTTTTAATCATCTTTGTGAACCCTAAGCCCTTGGCAGTGGCCTTGTACCCTGGTGCCCCATGCTTCATGCTGTGTGTTCGCTAGCCCCGTGTCTGCAGTAGAGATCCCTCAGCTCTAGGAGAATGAATTGGAATTCTCTCAATGAAACACTGCAACTTTATTTCTAAAGTTAATAGCTCACACTGCCAATCTTACTGGATTCCAGGCACAGATCTAAGTACTCTGTGTGTGACCTCATTTACCCTTCATCACAGTCTGTGAGGTGGGTCTTGTTACTGCATTGTTTTCATAAGGTGCAAGACGGAAGCGTAAACGATTATGCTGGGGCCAGGGGCACAGCTCCCCGCAGGCAGGGTCAGCCAGGTAACAAGGCCAAGGCCCACCTGATCCAAAGTGAGTTAAATGGAAGCCTGAGAGACTTGTGGAGACCTCATTTCAGAATCAAGGACGTAAAAAAGGGAGATCTAGCTCAGGAGTGGCACTTTCCTAGTATGCATAGGGCTCCAGTGCATTCCTTTGTGGAGATATGGATACATATACCCACACATATACATATCCAATAAATTCTGTAGTCAGAGCCTGAGCCCAGGCAGTGGAGCATCCGATTGTTTTCTGAAATAACTGTCCTAAGTGCTGTCTGGTAGAAATGCTAAGATAACAGTTGTCAGGGTAGAAAAAAAATGATGAATTCTGCTATTAAAGATATATACAGAGCCCATGCAAACATTCATATATTTTTTTAAGTATTTACACAGGGTTTTAAAACAAATGTTTTTCCAGTTATAAAATGCCAGGAATAATTTTTGAAAATCTGTACAGATTTGATATATTTATCCAGCTGTATTTCAATTTTCAATATGATACAGATTTTAGTTCCTTAGGGAGTAAAGCAATACTTAACAATCCATATATTGCATGTTTAGAAATTACAGGAGCTGGTCAGTAAAAGTACTATTTTTTATGAATACTTAGTTGCATGAATTACTTGACATTTTTGAGAGCTTATTTTAAACCACCGATTTAAGAACATTTTAAATATTTATATATATGCACTAAGTTTTGTTTTGTGGACATTTAAAATAAGCATTGAAAGTATATAATGGAGATCTAGAACAATCTAGGTTTTTTTAGAAAGCACTAATAAAAAATGCTTTCTACACTTTAAAAACTATTTAAATTTAGTTTAAATGCTTCCAAAATAAAGATGAGAACAAGAAAATTTATAATGTGTAGGTATTTTTGATACCTCTGTAATAATCAGAAAAGTTTTATCCTGGCAAACAATCTCTTTATTTTTAAAATTGTAAACGTGCTTATGCTTGTTAATGTGTTCTTTTGGGCGGTTTCCCATGTGTGAGCGGCTCCCTGAGTGAGCTTGCTCTACACAGTTCTTCCACTACATGGCATGCCCACTTGCCAGTCAGTGTGTTGTAGACAGTCCTGCAGAGATTATTTCAGTATTATTTTGCACTGCTCATAAAACTTTCCTCCAGTTACTTTGATAACGCATTTGCTTCACTGTCAGCTTTTATTTTAAGTGCTGTGCTTGAGAACGGGGAGTTGAAACCCTCTGACACATTTCTTGTATTGGTAATGGAAATTCCAGAGTATAATTTTCCCCCACAGAGAAAGACGGTTTACTGACACAATATCTCGAGTAATTATTCCACCAAGAATCTGATAAATATAGATTTACACATATTCTACATTTACTATGGTGTATAGGGTGTATATATTTACACAATTTGCCATTTGTTTCAATATTTTTCCTAGTGTATATAAACGGTGTTCTCATCTGTGCACATAACGCGGTTTCCTACTCATTGCCGTGCCCAAAGCTTTAAGTTGCCTTTCGTTCTCTATGAGAAGGCAGAGGACTGGGCTTTGGGAGCAGGGACTAGAATGTAGAAGATCGACATGTAGGGATTGTATATTTTTGTGGGCATTAATTACAAGTATCTTTCGTTTGTAAAGGGCATGAGTTGTTATCTGAATTACAGCAGCGTCGATTTAACGGTTCTGATGGCGGGGTCTCGTGGTCTCCTATGGATGATGAGCTGCTCGCACAGCCACAGGTTATGAAGTTGTTAGATTCACTCCGGGAGCAGTACACGCGCTACCAGGAAGTCTGCAGGCAGCGCAGTAAGCGCACACAGCTAGAGGAGATCCAGCAGAAGGTGATGCAGGTGCGTGTCGGGCTGGGTGCATCATCTTGTAAATTCCAAGTGTCTTTTCCTGGATCATGTCTGTTATGTGACTGCCTATGTAGAGGACTTCACCACCTGGATTCCTGGCCTCAGAGGGAGCATCTACATGGAAGTTATATTATTTCTGCAGTGGTGGGACTGATCACTAACAGAATGGATAGTTTGAAATATAAATGATCTCTTTACAAATATAAATAGTTTGTAAAATAAATAGCCTCTTTATTCATTTAATACATAATACTAGAACATAGTTGTTTGATTCATTTTTAATTTGTAAAACTTACTGGACTATTTACTATCACTGTGTAATGTATTCTATCCTAGCAAAGTAATACATGTGATGTGGATAATTAAAATATTAAATTTATTTATTTTTATGATGTTAAGAAAATGTTAAATGTACTTAATTATTAATTTTAGTTGCTTTTGGAATTGATTTTCCTAAGGAATGTGGCTGAAAATACCAGAAATAAATGCTAGACCTTTCTGTCCTTTAGATTATGGTGGATTCTTATCTACTGAACAATTAAGAAAATAAATCCTTTAGTAATTTATTTAAAGAAAAAGCGAGAGCAGCTGGGAAAGCTGGCTCAGCAGTCAGAGTGACTTCTCTTGCAGAGGACTTGGGTTTAGTTCCTGATACCCACTTCAGGGGCTCACAATTGCTTGTGACTCAGTGCCAGGAAATGTGATGTGTGTGCTTTTCAGTACTCCACCCGTCCCTGTGCTTACATACACATACCTATCTATGCACAGACACACATGTACATGTAATTAAAAACAAACCTCTAAAAATAAGTGAAGAAATATAAGTACAAGCAGCCTGGGAAGCTGCAGTGCTGTTTTCAAACCTAGATCCGTTGATTCTCTAGGCAAATATTAAGTCTTTTTTTTTTTTTATTATTGAGCTATGTATTTTTCTCTGCTACCTTCCCTTACTCTCCCCTCCTCTTTTACCCTCTCCCATTGTCCCTATGCTCCCAATTTACTCAGGAGATCTTGACTTTTTCTACTCATGTAGATTAGATCCATGTATGTCTCTCTTGGGGTCCTCTTTGTTGCCTAGGTTCTCTGGGGTTGTGAATTGCAGGCTTTTTATTTGTTTTTTGTTTTTGTTTTGCTTTAAATGTTTATTATGGTGCTAAATTACAGGCTATAAAAGTAGCTTCTGTTTTGTTGATAAACTTGGAGAGAAGAAGCATGAAGCACCATAAGGAAAGAGCCAGCATGCTCTAGGCCTTTGCAGAAGGATCTTTCCATGGCTGCTGTAGTCAGGAAAGGCCTACTGGGAAGAAATAGCACTTGACTTTATTCTCTCGGAATATAGGGGATTTCGTCACACAGAAGAAAGGTGCACGGGAGATTTGGCCTTCCTGTGGTTAGAGAATAGCATGAGGAGGAAGGGGGTTTGGGCTCTTGGGTTGCACTGGGTTCTACAGAGCGAGCATCTTCTTAGGAATTGAACCGTGTATATATAGCACCACTTTTGGAAGGTTAGTGTTTGAAACGAGCCTGGTACTCTAATGGTAGTGTATACTTAGCAAACTATACTTTACACAGGTGAGCCCAGCCTGCATTGTGGTCCAGGGCTGCAGTGTCACAGAGAACAAACCCATGAATGGTTTCCTAAGCCAGAGGTAATGGGTTTACACTTCCTGGAATGTGTGGCCCAAGGTAAAGCCAAAATGTTGGATGCCCCTGCTGACTTTCTCTGTAAAGGCTCAATAAATGTTTAGGCTTTATGGATCACACAGTTATAGTTACAGCTGCTTAGCTTTTCTTTGCAGTATAAGGAATGTATAAGTATAGTATCCGTGCGTGAATGTACGTGGCCTATTTCCGAAAAACTTTTATTTTCAAAGCAGGTGGGGACCTGATCTGACCAGCAGGCTCTAGCTTGCAGACTCTTGACTGAGTAAGCTGTCCTAGGAAGGAAGATGTGAAAGAACGGTGTTGAATTCCAGGCAGAAAATTGAGGCTTTTATTTACTTCGATCACATATAAACCAAAGATGTCAGAGCATGTGTTTAATTGTGACTATTTCTATGTGCTTATTAGTAAGTTAAGGCAGTCTGCCTTAAGCCCAAGGAAGCTTTAGCCTTTTTGTTGGAATTAACTTTGACAACCACAGAGATGAAATAGCACGGTGGTTGGAACAAGACTCAGATTCTGAACCCAGGCGGTCTGGATATGACCTCTTCTTATTCTGAGTTGGTGGCCTTGGAAGTCTTTTCTCTGTCCTGGTTTCTTCCTCCACAAACAGAACAACTACAGCAGCAAGGGCAGTAACACACCTGTTTACACCGAGACTTTTGAGGGTTTTAAAGAGGTGATTTTTAACAAGCTCTGGCTTTGGGGTTTATGCATAGAGATAAGACTCATCCCTTGTATGCTTTGTTAAATAGATAAGATAAAACAATGTATTGACAAATGCATTTTTTAAATATCCAATTAAGAGATTGGAGAAGGGAGGTGGTGGTGGTGGTGGTGATGATTACAGTGATGTTGATGACATTATAATGATGGTGATGATATTATAATGGTGGTGATAAGGATGTTGATGATATTTGTAATGTCTGTGATGATAGTTAACAGATCATTGTTAAGAACAGAAAAATTTCATTTTGGCTTACTTTGTAGCCAGGCAGGCCTCAAGAAGATCATGATTCTCCTGCCTCATGCCTTAGCTTCCTGAATGCTGAGATTTTAGGCAGGTGTGGCCACACCGGCTGTTTTCTCCAGTGTTTGTAAATACGCTGGTGCACCAAAGCTCAGCACACAGCGTTTCCACAGACCACAGCTTAGAGAAAGTTCTAGTTCCCTGGCCAGAATGGCTGTTTAAATATAACCACAGTAACATGTGGATGATCTGCTGAACGGTAGTATCTTACAGACTAGGGGAATCGGTGTCTATAAAGCTAATCAGAAAGCTGCACGTCTGTTTATGTTAAATCAGTGAAAATGGAGCTGTCCACATCACCGTACTGTCCCACCGCTGAGAACGTGACGCATGGGCAATCAGTGCTGATAAACTGTAGCTGAATCGTCATATAATAATTCTTGGTAGCTCTGATAAACTGTGTGCTCAGCTGTCTGGTAATCTTCACTCACAGTTTAGATCGGCATATCAGGCTTCATGAGGAATGCAAATATTCTCCGTACTGCTTCTGTGCAGTTAAAAATTAGATTTCACCTTCTCCTGGGCAAGCGATAGCTCCACTTAAGAGCGCTGTGGTCTTTCCCGTTATGGCCACAGTATTTCTGCCAGCGCTGCAAGCGTTATATTTGGAACATTCCATACACTTTTCCTCCATTCTAGAGAGAGGCCATAGGTGCAGAGGAGGATGCACTGGTCGTTGCCTAAGTGTGCAGCTGGAGGCTGTGTTCTTGGTCGCTGTTCCCTCCGGCAGTCAGGTGCTTGGCATGCCCTCCTGCTGTGTCCTGATACTCGCCCATGCAGTCCAGCGATGGAAAAGATAGTGGGTCGTCATCGCCATTTTTGGCCTGTGAAAATGTTTGTCCTCAGGTTTTAAGGACACACCGCCAAGGTTATACTTCACATTTAAATGTATGAATCACTGTTTAAGGGGTCATATTGCTACCGATTGCATCCAGGACTGTTTTTGGAGTAACTTAACATTCGTATCTGACTGAGTAAAGTGTGAATGAAAATTTTATAACACCGTTTGGCAAGTTGCCACCATTGATGCATTTAAATGGACTTGTTTACTGGGCATTGACCTCAATTTGAATAATTTTATTAGAAATAGCCATACAGTTATTGCATGTACACTGTGATGTTACATAGTGAAGAAAATCAGTTTCTGTATGCGTTAAATCTATGTGTATTGCTGGTCATGTAATTGGGTTTCTGTGTCAATGAGCTGCCTCTCCTTTATATGAAATTCATATTTAGGTTTATGGTGTCTCCACGGTTCTACACTCATAACTCACTTTTGTGTGCTACACTAATACAGCAAATGGACTCATGATGAGGAGCAAAGGTTTGCTTTTTATAGTTACACAGGCAAGGAGACCCCAGGACAAGAGGTGTGTGTCTGACGGGGGCCTTCATGCTATGAGGAAGGCCAAAGGGCAAGAGTTTGCATGAGAGGGGATGCATTATAGGACACACAAGGTCAAGTTCATCAGCAGAGAAGCTCACAGCACTTGGTGCGAGTGAATTCTGCCTCTGCTCCCACTCGCTGAACGACTTGGTTCTTCATTCTAAATAAGGCAGTCAGGACTGCCGTCGGGATGTGTCCGTCACTATGTAAGACTGGCTGTGGTGGGTCCTGGTTGTCGCTGTCTGCTTCTCGGCTTTCCTAACTTCCCTGCAGCCTGGCCTCTTCTGTCCTCTCAGGCTTTATGGTTTCTTCTCATCTGCACTTTCCCATAAGGTTTATAGAAGAAAGTGCCTGTCTTAACTCTAAAATACGGAATGGTAGTGAGCATCTTACGTACACTGATTGATGTCCTGAAAGCAGCCCTGCACACGTTCTTCAAGGTGGGAAGCAAAGTCTCTCCATGACCCCTGCTCATGTCTCCTTGGTGAAAGTGGGAGTGGCCAGTAAAGGGAAGCAGGTCCTAGCTTCCTGCTCCTGCAGAGACCGCACAGGGGAAGGACTGAGAGGAAACAGGGTGTTGAGGGACAGACTTCTTTCTACTATTCTGAAGAATACCGTCAGTAGAATTCACCATGAACTTGACAAGAGTTCAGCCGAAAGAAAGCTCAGTGGTTATTCCAGCCACTCAGCAGTAATAGTGTCTTATTTCTGCGCTTTGCATGCTAGTATTGAGCTTTAAAGTAGGAGTTAATATATTGAGGCGATAGAAGATAGAAATCATAGAGATTCCATACTCGTAGCAAACAGACATTTGCAATGTATCCAGTTCCACTAATAAGTGTATGGAGAGGTTTCTTTCCTCATTGGCAGTTTTTCCCACAACAATAGTTTGCCTTGCAAATATCTGTGTTACTGGAAAACACAGTTAAAACTAATGATTAGGTGTTTTGGATAAAAGCAAGTATTGAACATGTTTTATGATATATACCATTAGCCACTAGCATCTTCATCGCTGAACAAGAAAGGTTCAGTAGATGTTTTTCCAAGGAAGTAAAAGAGAATTAGAGAAAATGCTGTGTGTTCTTCATCATGGCATCGACAGTAAATGTCAGCGTGTGATCGCTCACCCGTGCAGCAGCAGGCTCTCGAACACAGATGAGACAGTCTTGTGAAGGGGTACATAGGGTTGGTGGGTTGCTGGGTAGGTTGGTTGATTGGGCAGTTGGAGAGAGTCAGGCAAAGAGGTGGCTTGCTTAGAAAGGTTTGTAAATGCATTGAAAATTATAATAGTTGCCACATGGAAAATTACTTATAGTTTATATATAACTATATATTACAGTTTAGTGCTGAGTGAAAACCACAGGATAGAAATCATTTGAATCTTCGGTCTTTAAGAGTTGGCTAAAACAATCCATCCAGAATGATACAGGAAAACTGCTTTGGAAATCAACAGAAGTAAATGCACAAGACTTTCCTTGTGTTGTACAATTATGTAATTATAAAAAAGAATGCGTAAACATTTAAAGCCAAGTGTGTGTCACCCGTGTTAGCAGAATTGCACTGTGAGAGACAAGGCAGCTGCTCTCACTTCACGGGAACTGTCCTAAGTTTCGGTTTAGGTGTCGCCATCCATCTGGTCTTGGATTCTAACAGTGACAGGTAGAGCTTGGCCGTGTTCTTCCTGCTTAGCTTTGTTAGAATTCCTTAGCAGTGTGCGTGTCAGAAGAGTTGGCAAAACCTCCTGAGTGAGAGTCTGGTCTTTGCTGTGCTCCCCAGCACCTGACAAGGACTGGGATGGAACCAGCATTATACTTGGCCATGTCCTTTACCAAAATGCTCAGGGTCTGGGCTGAACTGTTAATATCCAGTGGAAGCTACAGCTTTTGAGGATCACTGGTTGATGATGGATCTGACCCTGTGGGACATGGACCTTTGATACTAGAATGACTCATATCTTCCCCATGTGGTTCTCAGCTCCTTCCACCTGCCATGGGTTCTCTACAGATGAGTACTGGGTCCTGTCATCCTGGAAAACTATAGACCCCCCCCAATATTGTGGGACTTCTCCCAAAGAGTCTGAACGATTGTCCTACAAAGACACCTGGAGAGTATTAAAATAGGTGGTTCTGCAGTTTGTTACCCAAGTGAGAAAGTAGTACTTTAATTTTGTCAGTTAACTTTGTTTCTAGGGCTTTGGCAAGAACATCCCACTGAGTCAAGACATGTGTCCTTTGGTCCTAGTTTTTCAGTAATATATTCTTGCCTTGGACAAGCTACTTCTGCAACTCAGTTTTCTAAAGTGCCAGCGAAAACCTTTGACTAATGCCATTCCTGGTGTCCTCCCCAGCTCTGAGTCCTGTAGTTCCAACTCTCTTACTCTAAGTGAAAGTTTAACTTCTGCAATAGAACATTGCAGTGTGTTTCCCCCAGCCCGGCAGATGGTCGAACAGCCGAAAGCCAGTGCTCAACTGCAGTGCTCATTCTCCCAAACTCGGGGTTTTGGAAATGCTGTCCCACTGTAAGTGCATAGTCCAGATGAGACATTCACCACCAGCGATGTGCAATAGGATTTAAATAATTGAAGTTATAAACATTTGAGAAATTCAGGAATTTGGGGGAAGGAAACTAACCGGAACAAAAATGTGAAGCGTGTTTGGTTCTTTTACCCATCTTGCCTTGTGTTCGCAGGTTGTGAACTGGCTGGAAGGGCCTGGATCTGAGCAGCTGAGAGCACAGTGGGGCATTGGTGACTCCATCAGGGCTTCCCAGGCCCTGCAGCAGAAGCACGAGGAGATTGAGAGCCAGCACAGTGTGAGCAGCTCCCCTCCGCGAGCCACAGTGTGGTCGTCTGTGTGTCGCCGGTACCTGGGTGGGCTGAGTGCTGGGTGCTGGCTTGCTCCAGGCGTTGGTACAGAACACTGAGCGCTTAGGGGTCTTAAGTACCCTTGGAGACTTAAGATAGACTCATTGATGGTTTGGTCTCGATTCCCACACAGTTCCACTGTTTGTTCTAGGAGCACAGTTTTGGATGATGTTTACAGTGTCAGGGAAAAGGTGACCTGAAAATATAGAGCCTTTGTCAGTAGTTTCTGTGACAGAAACTTCTGGTTTTAGTTGTTTCAGAAGGTATTAATCATACAGAATAATGTGACATTTTATACATGTATTTCAATATTCTGATCATATTCGCCTCCCTTTACAATGCTTAGTTGTCCCCCATCTCATTTCCTGTTCCCTTTCCTTTCCCGAGTGACACTTCTGTTCTGTAGACCTTGAACTAAGGGGCATTCCCTGCTCTACTGGGAATGTGCTACAGTCCCCGAGAACCACACCGCAGCCCCTGTGTTAAACACAGCCGTGGGGTTGAGGACGTGGCGTACAGAAACTGTCCAGTCTCTGTTGATTCAGAGATTCACTCTTGTCATTGTGAAGGTGACAGTGAGGAACTCAGATATACATTGGGCAGTCAGTCCCTAAGCTGGTTGTAGAGACTGATGACCCAGAAGAATTTAAAATGTAAGACTTGGTAGGTGGAGGAGTCCAGTGTGCCCCAGCTTCTGCCATGGGGTAGTCGGCCTCACCCCAATCAGGAAGTCATGCCTGGCTTGTGAGGAAGAGCCTTGCTCCCCTCAAGCAGTGCTGCTTCTGTTGATTTTAAATGAATTGAATACAAAATTGGGGAAATTAACATTGTCTCTGTTAATCTGCGTCTCCTTAGAATATCTTCAAAAACTGGCCAGTAATGAATGAACTTAAGAGACAGCATGTTCTTCTTTACATCTTAATTCCTATACTGTTAGTGCTCGGGGACATCTCCATTCCCGTGGGCTGTACTAGAGTCATTTGAGTCATGCATGGTATTTGGGGTTCCCTGTGAAACTGGTAGGTGTAGGAGGTGGGTGGGAATCTGGACAAGGTGGAGTCAGCCACAAGCTGATAACTTACTAAAGCTTGGTAAACAGTTTCATTATTTTGTTCTGTTGCACTTTCATTAGATTGGAAATTTTCCCTTGAAAGGTTTAGGAGGATTACTTTGTTTTAGCCAATAGGTGGCGCTGCACTGTTAACTTGTAAATAGGTTGCTTGATCATAAATGAGCTAGCTTATATTTAAGCTCCTAATATTTAATACTTCATTCAAGACTTTCTTAACTGGGTCTGGTATATAACATATACCTGTAATCCTAAGCAGAGGGTAGAGAATTACCACAAATTTGAGGCCAGCCTGGTCAACATAGCCAGTTCTAGACCATCCAGGGCTACATATTCTGTCTCAAAACCAAAGAGCCAACCAAAAACACAACAAAAAAATTAAAACCCTCTTTGTTATTTGCAAATAAGATCTAAGTGTTGGAAGAATTTTTTGGCATTTTTCAGGTCTTGTGAAGTAATGACAAACTTCAAGTATTGATAGCTAACAAAGACAGAATTTGGAAAAATTTAATATTCCATTTGCATTAAATTGCTATGTCAAACATTAAGGCATAATGGAGAGTTAAAACTAAAAATTCAAATGGTGTTGGCTGTTTAAGATTAATGTAAAGAAGAATGAGACTTCTACCAGCATGTAGTTTTTTGCAAAGGATTATGGGCTAGAAATACATTCAGCTTTTTAATACAATAGGAAAAACAGTAAGAACCATGGGAGTGGTTAATGAATTGATAACAATTTTTAAAATATTTTAGTTGTATCTGGCTGTGGTGTTGAATCTCAGAGCTTTAAGACAGGAGAGTTACAGGTTAGAAGCCAGGCCATGTCTCAAAAACGGAAAAAAAAAAACCCAAAAAACAAACAAACAAAAAAGATTTTTAGTTCAATGAAAGTTTTCTATGCTTTCGTAGAGTTTGTGTAGAAGTGTGGCGGGAAAAGAGTAAGACCGTGGAATATAGTCTCTGCTGCCTTTCCAGTATCCTGTCAGTATCCTGGCCACAGAGGCCACATGTTCCTGGTGTGTGCCATCTAGCAGGAATCAGCAACACAGCTTTGCTTAAGGAGTCAAGACACATTTCATCCTGAGATACACTGTGTGGGAATCACGGTGGTAGCCTGGCCTGACAGTGTTTCTCTCGTCTGCGTTAGGGTGCTGCTCCCTGGTCAAGCCAGAACAGATGCTTATCTCTCCAGCTGGGCACCACGACCACACACACTGCTGCTGGGACCTGACTGTCTAATATACATAAAGCGTTCAAGTTTATTGGCTACTTAATAGTCTTAATTCAGGCCCCAGATTTCATGCTTTTTCACTTTGTTATTCTTAGCCGTTTTCCATACAGCAGATGTGCAAGCTGGATAGACTAGAGTGAATTGAAGGCCGTCTGCTGACCCGAGATCACATGCACCCCATGCTCCCCTCTTGCCTTTTCTTTGATTAATTTTAACTCTATCTTATAGGTAAGCCAGGTCCTCCCTGACCCTCATTTCAGACAGGCTGATTTGCCTTTAGAACAACTTTAGTTATGTAAATCAGTAAAATCTGTATCTCTAATCAATGTATTGATTTCTTGAGACATACCAGTTCTTGTGTTATATTAAATCCCTGGCAAGGTTGCAAGAACCTGTATGTATTTTATGAATTCATAAAGGAAAAAAGAAATCACCTACACAGTGGTGATTCTTCATCTTAGTGGGCATAACTTAAAGGGTACACCCTGGGGCCCACTGAAGAGTTTAGACTTCGACGTGCACCAAACCAGCATGAAGACTGTGCTCTGCAATGCTAGCCCTTAGTAGACTGTGTTCTGCAATGATAACCTCTCAGTAGACTGTGCTCTTCAATGCTAAGCCCTTAGTAGACTGTGCTCTGCAGTGCTAGACCCTTAGTAGACTGTGCTCTGCAATACTAGCCCCTTAGTAGACTGTGCTCTGCAATGCTAGCCCCTTAGTAGACTATGCTCTGCAATGCTAGTCCTTAGTAGACTGTGCTCTGCAATGCTAGTCCTTAGTAGACTGTGCTCTGCAATGCTAGTCCTTAGTAGACTGTGCTCTGCAATGCTAGTCCCTCAGTAGACTGTGTTCTGCAATGCTAGTCCTTAGTAGACTGTGCTCTGCAATGCTAGTCCTTAATAGACTGTGCTCTGCAATGCTAGTCCCTCAGTAGACTGTGCTCTGCAATGCTAGCCCTTAGTAGATTGTGCTCTGCAATGCTAAACCCTCAGTAGACTGTGCTCTGCAATGCTAGCCCCTCAGTAGACTGTGCTCTGCAATGCTAGCCCTTAGTAGACTGTGCTCTGCAATACTAGCCCTTAGTAGACTGTGCTCTGCAATGCTAAACCCTTAGTAGACTGTGCTCTGCAATACTAGCCCTTAGTAGACTGTGCTCTGCAATGCTAGCCCTTAGTAGACTGTGCTCTTCAATGCTAAACCCTTAGTAGACTGTGCTCTGCAGTGCTAACCCCGTAGGTTTACTGCTTTGCCAAGAATCATTGCAACTTCTTTTTCAGTAATGGAACACATTTCTTCAGAATACTGACTAAATTTCCAAGAGCTATAAATAAGACAGTGAAATCACTTCCTACTTAAGAACACGACAGCACGTTTCTCCATGGTGTTTTCACATGAAGACAGCCATTCTTGGGCTGGTGAGAGGTATCAGCTGTCAAACCTGACGACCTGAGTTTTGTCCTCTGTACCCACATGGGAGAAAGTTGTCCTCTGACCCCCACACATTGTCCCACACCACACACCACTCATACGGTGTCAATACCATTTTCATAGCTATACTCTGTCAGTCACTGTAATAAATGTGTATTTAAAAAAATAGTTTAAAAACTAATTGTTTCTAAAATAACAGATAAAACAGTAAGGCTTTTTTTTTTAATTAATTTATTTGTTTATTGTACATTGTTGTTTTGCCTGTGTAAGGGTGTCAGGTCCCCTGGAAGTGGAGTTACAGACAGTTGTGAGCTGCCATGTGGGTGCTGGGAATTGAACCCCGGTCCTCTGGAGGAGCAGTCAATGATCTTAACAGCTGAGCCACCTCTCCAGCCCCAGGCTTTTTTTTTTTTTTATCACCACTAATGGAACAGTGGCTTGACCTCTCTACAGTTCTGGCAGTTTAAACACATAGGTCTTGGTATGTAGGCTCTCATATGTATTACTGCTGTGTTCTCCTAGTCATGTTAGGCAAACGTATCTCCAAATAATAGTGCCAAAATCATCCCCTTACCTACTTAATTTAATATCAAGTCTGCAGTGTCTTACATTTGTCTTACATTTTGCATATTTATCCAATGTGTGTTACTTGAGCACATTGTTATGGATTATTGACTTATAGCAAAGTCTTACCATACAGAATTTACAGTCAAGTCAGCGGTGGGGAGTAGAGAGCAATAGAGATGTGGTGTTGAGGAAAGCTCTCCCTGAGGTACAAGTGTCTTCCCTGACACTTAGTACCCAAAGCTGAAATTGGGTGAAGGAATAATCCAGGCCAAGGACGTGAGCGAGCACACTCACGTGGAGCACGTGCTGCAGCAGAAGCCCGATGGAGGCAGAATGCTGATGTGCCCGGGAATAGGGAGCAGGAACAGACAGCTCCAGTGCTGAGGGTCAGTCTGCAGTAGGAATGTGTGGTACCTTCAACCGTGGGAAGGCGCTAAATGCCATTGAAAGTTTGGAGTGCTTTTAGCATAGACTTGTGTGGAACATAGAGTTAGACATAATAAAAACGAAAGACTAGGGACTATCTAAATGGAGACTGCAGACATTAGAAGTGTTAAGTTCTCAGGGTGGAGCCAGCAGTGGTTCTTTTTTTTTTTTTTTTTTTATTTGTTTATTATGTATACAATATTCTGTCTGTGCATATGCCTGCAGGCCAGAAGAGGGCACCAGACCCCATTACAGATGGTTGTGAGCCACCATGTGGTTGCTGGGAATTGAACTCAGGACCTTTGGAAGAGCAGGCAATGCTCTTAACCTCTGAGCCATCTCTCCAGCCCCCAGCAGTGGTTCTTGGTGGAGGAATAAAGCTTGGGGAATTTTCTAGTGACTGCAACGTGATGGGTTTCAGAAGAAAGTGCAAAGACCTGGTTAGGAGAAGTTCATGAGAGAAAAGGAAGTGTGAGAAAAATGAGTGTTGCGAACTCCTGCTCGGGGAGGCTTTGTGTGCACGTGCACGTGAGCATTTGTGCTTGTGCACATAAGCATGTGTGTGACTTACTTTTAAACGTTGAAATGTAGACATCCTAAAATATGCTTTTAAATCTATTTCATCTTACTAAGGTGCTGATGAAAGTCATCCAGTTCGCAGCATCGGAGGGCAGTGTAGGCAGCTGCAGAAGCTAAGCTGCCATGAGTGTCCCATGGGCAGAACACTGGTTGCGGTGTGAGGCGGGGTGCAGGGCTCCTGGGGAGGGCAGAGCTGTCCAGGGAGGAAGAGTAGAGACTTCCTTCCCAGTGGAGTAAGAAGTAAGATCTTAGGCACTGTGTGCTCTTTCTCCTCCCTGCTTAGAGTCAGTAAGTGAGTGGAGGAGTGTGTGCACAGGTTGTGAAGCCTGAGGAGAGGTTAGTAAAGGGGGCACGAGGTCACACAGTGTGAAAGCAGAAAGGGTGGGCACACCCGGACAGGGCCAGGAGTGTGTGGGAAAGACGGAGGATAAGAGAAAGAGTTTTGTTTTTAAATGACATTGTGTAATAAAACCCAGTATTGTGTATTTTTTAAATAATAAAAAGTTGAGATTTTTGATATGATTAAAGCACAAAGTGGGATATTATGCATACATGGGGATGTCACAGCTCCAAACCCCTTTCATATGTACAAGTAATACACACTAGTAGTTGTAAGTTGTTTTAAGTTTAAGAAAAGGCCACATATTTGGCTGCAAATAGTGAGGTTTTCAAAAGGGAACTAGAGATGTAAGGTGTGAGAAAACCGGTTGTCATGAGAATGGACAAGAATTGACTGCAGAGACACAGAAGCATCGCCGAGACCGAGGGTTAGTGGCAACCCGGCAGTGGAGGACAAGCACTGACAAACATTGAGTGAGCGATTGATATCAGTAAGCTACAAAGCTGTGGGGCATCACTGTACTATATGTTCTACTGGCATCTTGTGTAGTACCATACATCATGGCTGTAGTACCATAGCAGCATAAGCATGGTATAGTCACAGTAGGCAGAGAAACCAGCTTATAGCTTGTGATAAGTATGCCAGGTAATAACAACCTTTGACCTAGGATAGAAGAAAGAGCAAGAGGCTAGACAGTAAGCCTGTTCGTCACAGACTGGTGGACACGTGGGATTGCTAAGCCTGAGTCTGCTCAAATAGGACACCTGGGGTCGGTACTTGGAGGTCAGAGAGTGGGAGTCATATAACTGAGGTTTAGGGAGCTGGATAGTACTACACAGTCCGTTTTTATGGTGTCTCAGATAGGTCCGTTAGATGAAGCAAGAATAATATGGTTGAGAAGGGAAATCTGGGAGTCAAGGACACAAGTTTAGGAGTTGGTGTTGGTAGATGTCTGTCTACATGGTGGAAACATTGCTGAGAGAAAGCCAAGGCCTTTGCCATGCCCACTGTAGGTGTGGGGAGGTGGGAGCGGGTGGCAGGGAGAAATTCAGCAGTTTGCACTGAGAAGGGGGAGCAGACAAGGAACAGTCTGGAGGTGATAATGAGCCATCCTACCTTTGAACTCACCCAGGGCTCGTGGAGTGTTGGCCAAGGACTGCAGTTGGTTTGATGAACTTCACGGGCCCTGTGTTCCCTGAGTGTAAACAGGCTTCCATCGGAGCAGGGGCTACTTGGAAAGACTAGTTGGGCTACAGGCGAGACTAGTTTTGACCAGCAGTGACTTTCAGAGATCACAGTGGAAGAATTCGATGGTCGGGGACTTATCCTCTATTTAAATAATTCTGCTTTCCAAAAGAACTCAGTTTCTCTTCCTGAAAAAAAAATCACACATAGTGTTCCGGGAGCTGACTGACCGTGTTTGCTTTGTGATGTCCCTGCTACAGGAGTGGTTCGCAGTCTATGTGGAGCTTAACCAGCAGATTGCAGCGCTCTTGAATGCCGGGGACGAGGAAGACCTGGTGGAATTGAAGTCTCTGCAGCAACAGCTCAGCGATGTTTGCTACCGACAGGCCAGTCAGCTAGAGTTTAGGCAGAATCTCCTACAGGCAGCTTTGGAATTTCATGGTGTGGCCCAAGATGTGAGTATCTGTTTCAGTCACTTTCCGTGTCTTCCAATGGCTTGTACAAACTGCACAAAACTCGTGTAGTTTTGCATGCCCCAGGGTTATTTTTCTGGGACAGTAATTGACTGGTGGAGGTAATAAGATAAAATTCCTCAGTTAAAAATTATTTGGTTGTTCTCATGCAGTTAAACCTACTGTCTAACTAAAGCATTCCATGCTAGTATTTTTAGTTTGATGGTTTCTCAATAATATATTTTATAACATAGGCAGAAATGGAACCCTTACTAACTTCCTGCATTCTGCTGACCTTCCTGGTGCATCTATGTTTCCGTCTTCTAGATAATGTGTATTCCGATTGCTCGTCCTAATCTTTTAACTGCATGGTCTTTGCAAGTGTATTTGTGATGACCTCATTAGATAAACCTCATTAATCATTGAAGACGTGAGACGCTGGTTACATCAGGGTTGTCTCTTTGTCCCTCGCTTTAGTTGTCTCAGCAGTTGGATGGCTTACTAGGCATGTTGTGCGTGGATGTGGCACCGGCTGATGGAGCATCAATTCAGCAGACTTTAAAACTGCTTGAAGAGAAGTTGAAAAGTGTTGGTAAGCAGATTTTAAAAATGCTGAAACCTATGGGTTCTTTGTAAAAATATTACCATGGTTAGACAGTTAATTTATATACTGAACTAATTATCATTTGCAGGGAACAAGAAAGTATAATATTGAAAGGTTTTATTCCCTTGAAGGGTTATAATTTATCCTAAAACATTTATTTTTCATCGTGATTGGTCAGTCCTTCCTTCCTCAGGCCTTTCACCTTCCTGTTACTCAATCTAAAGTGCTATGTCTTGCATATTCCAGGGCAGATATTTGTCATGCATGCAGAAACCGTAATTAGTTGTGAAGTGTTCATGGTAAACCCTGCATGCCCCAAAGTGTGTCTTATGCGGTGATTTTTGTTGTTGTTGTTGCTGTATTCTAACCGCAAGAAAGAATAGTTGTTTTGATTTTCTGTGTTGTATTTTCATACTGAGAATTATCTTCAAGGAAAGTGTGGTCCAGTTTTATTAACCCAGCTCTGACATTTGACATCGAGACCCTTCACATGCATGTGCAGTAGGAAACGCAGGCATGCCCCTGGTTCAAAGTCAGACCGAGAAGGGGGGCATTACTGAAGGAGCGAGTGGGGAAGATGCAGAGCGTTGAGGCGAGTTACTAGAATGCAGTGACACATGACTGAGCCAAACTAATTCATTATGAAAACAACTTCAGGGAATTAGTTTAAAAGGCATTTTTTGTGTTGACATTTTACTTGCTTGTAGCCTTTGTTAATGGATGGTGTGCATAATACCTATTTAATATTTCATGGGCCAAGTGTCATTTAAAGTGTCACAAGCTTTCTTGGGCCATACTTCTCAAAAGAGAGCTCCTGTGCATATGTCCAGTATGGGATCCAGGCATCTGGGGTGGAGCTTCCCATGCATGTGAGCCGCAGTGGCCCTGCTCATAGTGACCCTGCTCGCAGTGGTCATTCTTTTATTTTGATTATACGTTGTGAGTGTTTTTGAAATCTTGCAAATCTTATGCTCTTTTTTTAAAAAATGCATCATTTCCCTCAAATTTGGGACACAAAAGGGAAAAAAATAGGAAATCATATTGTTGAAATAGAGATCCCCATACTTCAGTTTTTAAAAGTTGTAATCTATGCAGATTTGTGTTTAGAAGAGTCCCT